>NW_028262358.1:93556746-93859776 GCF_047370975.1 Nipponia nippon | reverse complement strand
GTTGTGACGTGTTTCAGACTTTATTCCCCATAAACTGTAGAAGGAGACTAAAAGTCTTAGGGCTCAGTTTCCTTTTTCTACCTTCTTACTGAAGAGATGGAAAGAGCTGTATCTTGGGCCACAGCCTCATACACCATCTTGTTTCCAGGTCCTTCACTGAGCTTGGTGTGAGGGAGAAGGAGAGGTTGGGGGAGAAGGAGGAAGAGATGTGAAAGTTCGATAATTTTATTTAAGGAGAAAAGAAAGCAAGCTTTACACTTCCCTAAAAGAGAAGGAAGAAAGTTTTTCTTCGAGGGTTTAGTTAATAGACTTTATGTACACTGTAGGTGTTGGTGTCTTTAACTCTTAATATCTGTACAAGGCATGCTTCTGTCCTGCCATCTCTTTGTTGATTCAGTGGGCATATGGTATTGGCTATGCTTGACTCTCAGACACTGGCTGAGAGGAGTTTGGGATTCCCCTAACTGTGCAGTTTCTCTTCAGATTTTCAATCCAGAGAATTTGCGAGCTGTTTTCTATAGGCATTCTAAACATAAGTGTTACCAGGAACCACTTTATCCCAGGCTACGTGCAAGAGATTGACAGTGCTGTTGAGAAGTATACCCCTGACTTTGCAACTACTGTTGATTTTTCTAATCCTATAGGAAAATAGGAGTCTAAGATGCAGAAACATCTGTTGCTGTTTAATGTGGTGTCTTCTTCAGATGCTGGCTTTGCAGCTGGGAAAATCCCTAAGGCAGCAAAACTCGCTACTATTGCAACTCTGCTGTGGTCCAGTGGGTTTCAAGATTATCCCTAAAAGTGGCCGTGGGCCCAGCAGGTGATGTTTTGAGGGTCTAGGTCTCAGCCACGTTGTTGTATGGTGGTTTGTGGCTCTAGTTCTCCAATTTGCCGGAGAACATTTCTGTTAAACGCATTGTCTTGTTGCTTAACCCCAAAATGGATGAAGTTCCTACTTTCTGTCGAGCACTGTAGGTGAAAGTACAGTTGAGCATCTCCCCTTCCACCCTTAAAAAGAAGCTCCAGTAAGTACTAATGCTTAGCATCATTCAGAAACAAGAGATTTGTGCTTATATTCATTCTGTGTTCTAAATCCTGGAGCAGTACCAGTTAATACCGGAAATCTTGCAATCATGAACACGTTTCTGATAACTCTTTCTCAGTGCTGCTTCTATCACAACAACGCATCTAGGAGGATCTATGACAAACATTTTTACCAATCTTGCTTTTTCCTCCCCGTCTGGGGCAAGGTTGGGCTTCATGGCAGGACATCACCTCAGGCTCTTGCATCTCATAGTAAGAAGCAGCAGCAGTCAGTTTCTCTGCTGCTGCCAAAACTTCTGAGCTATTTCTCTTCCCAGAGCGCGCTCTCAAAAAAATCTGTTCTGAAAGGAGTTGTAATGCTTTAATGTAGAGAGCTTACAGCATATTCCATCAGGAGAAGCAGGTTTTGTGTGTGATGTTGCAAAAAGAATTGTGAGTCTTCTGAGCACATGCAAAATTCTCACATAACAATAGATTCAGACTTCAAAAGAACCTTCGCAACTGAAAAATGAAACTGAAAAATTATAAATAAATCATTAATAAATCCCTCCCATCTTTATCATGCAACTCTTCCTTAGGACAGTGTAAGTCAGTCTGTCATTACTTGCTGAAGGAATGGTTACCCAGAACTTGCTCTTAGTTTCTTTAGGTTCTCTACCTCAGTTTTCCTTTACTGTAAAATCTTTCAATAGGATTTTTTTAAAGCACCCAGTAAGAAACTGTCGCGAATGAGTGGTTCATAGTAAGGAAAGAATCACAAGAATTTAGCAGTAACTAGTCATTGGTTACTCTAGCATCTGTGAAGTGATTAAATGAGGTCTACTACAATATTTGAAATGATTCACACACACACACGGCCTAATAAAGGTACCTAGTAATTGATCGCAAGTTTGGTGAAATACTCACTATATGCGCAGCTAAAGGTACCTATTAAAAATTCCCTCGGGTTCAGTGAGAATGCAATATGCGCAGGTAAAGAAAGGTACCTGGTAAAAATTCCCCTCGAGTCCAGTGAAATACTCACTTCAGATGACGGTCTCAATGGGCGAAAGTCGAGCTCAAGGAGCGAAGGGCGCCGGAGGTCAGCCCGGGGCCTGTTGCCAGGCCTCCGCATCCAAACATAAGGGTTTGGAGCTCGGGGAGGCGTCCCGCTCAGGGGGAGGCTCTGGCGCAGCCCGCTGTGGTCCAGGAGAGCTGAACGGGTCTCCCGTGGTACCGCTGTTTATAGGGTTGTGAGATGATTGGCTTTAGGCATCAGTAAATTTCCATTCTGGCCACAATTCAGGTCGGTAATTGCCGAGTTCTTGTCCATCTCAGCCAGGCAAGCAGGATCCTCCCGTAGCGATCCGCCCGAGTTCACACAGTGAGGTGTTCCCAAGCTGTCAGGGGTGGCTGATGGTGCCAGGTGAGATCAAGGCATTCTCGTTCCCCAGCTCAGCCACGCACCGGTGCCCGGCACGGCCAAGGGGCGCTCAACCGCCAGACTCATTGCTCAAAGGCCTTGATGGGGGTCCCTATGATCGTAAAGGGGTCCAGAGGAAGGGGGGCGGGGAATGCACCACCACAGAAACAAATAGGTTTTCCTAACAGCTACAGTTGTTACAGTGCCTCTATTTACGTATTGTATTTCATCCTTTGCTAGGAGTGACTGATAATTACAGAGTTCTGAGATAAAAGCTGATGAAGGTGTGATGTGTACATGGTTCATACTCAAGCAGTAGATGCGTATTATCATTAGTCGTGGTCTGATTTTTTGTTTGTTTGTTTGTTTGTTTTAAAAATAGCTGGGGCCAAGTCAAGTTTGTTATTTGCCAGGAACCTTGGTGTAAATTGGTCAATATGCTGTGTTGTGCCTGGTAAATATAACTACATGCCGGAATAGTGATTCATCTAAGTGACAAAACTTGTGTTAAAAAGTTGTTATTGTCATTAATTGATGTTGGTATTCTTAAATGAAAACAAAATACGTTTACCTAAACACAGAATCTATGATTTGCAACGTGTTCATTTGATTGTTCTTGTAGAATTATATCTGGATAAGAGTTTTGTTTGCAGATTTTCCTCAGACCTAGCATTGGAGATACAGTTAGCTCTCATTTAGCAGGTGAACTCCGGGAACATTTGAGTTTCATTTTCAAGTAATTCTTCAAGGCAGAATGACAGATAACTTATTTCAACAATTGTCTTTATCTGTTTCTGGTGTATAAATAGGAATTGATTCTTAAAAATAGTAAATGCCTTTTGAAATGATTGATTCAGTAAATTACAGCAGATGACAAGTGATGATGATGATTAACTGTCTGCTTTTCTAAGTCTCTGTTTTTTCTCGAGCATCGTATGTGGTTTGTCTGTCAGCTAGTTTTGCTTTTATGCACTTAACGGAGTGTTACAGTTGTAGGATATTTTTTAAAAGTCAAGAACAACTCATTCATTGCCCAGCTATCAAGTTAGTTAAAGCAGAAAGAGTGACCTTAAAAAGTTAAATTGTTAAAGCAACCTTGAAAAGCCCTCTTATATCTTATCTTCAAGTTTAAGAATTACGAAAAAAAAAAAAAATTCAGGCCATGTAATAGGTTACCCTCTGAAAATAAATCTTTATTTCAGAGAATAATAGCAGGTAGTGGGAAGAAATTGAGACTGAAATATATGCCATTTCTGATTGGATTGTTGTTTTTAAAAAAAAATCTGGATGTTTTCTTTCTGGACTTGACCACTCAAAATTCTAATAAGCTAGAGCTATTTTCTGTCTTACAATTACCATCATTGCTAATTGCTGATAAGGAGCAAAAGCTGACCTTATTTCCTTATAAAGAACAAAAGGTAATAGGATTATTTATTCAAAGTTAAGAGAGTTAAAGTTTATGCTATTTCTTGAATTTGCACAGCTCCTGATTTCTGTTTCCTCTTAACCTATTGGTTATTGCTTATAGAAAATATTTAAGCATAACGGCACCTTCATGTTTACTTTCTAACATCAAATGTAAAAATCGGCTAGCTTATGAAATGCCAACTGATTTTTTTGGCATATCACCAAAATAATAATAACCAGAAGTTTTTTATTTTAAGAGATTAAGGAAGGATATGCATTTGATCAGTGTATTCAAATGCAGAATCGATTCCAGTTGGAGCACATTGTGATTTTTGTCTGCGGCAGCGGAAAGGCAGTAGCTCCAGTGAAACTGAAGATGCTTTTGGGTGTAACTTGAGCACTGTCCCAAGCACTTCTCCCAGCTTCTCTAATGCACTTTGTTTTGTGCAAAGTAAACAAGAGAAGCTGCTCTTTTTTTTTTCTCTTCAATTAGAATGTTTTGTTTCTTACCTTATTTACATTTTATACTCAGCTGGTTACGTTTTTCATAAAAACTAACATATTCCAGGGAGTCCAGGAAAATAAACTGTAAATTCTTTATTTGTAGCCATTGTCGCCCAACAAATCTGCACTTTCTTGTTCATGGTACTTCAGACGGTCATTTTTTATTGGTTCAGAGACACTGCCTTGTTTGTTAAGAAACTAGCAGTGAGAGAACAGTTCCACTTATATGTAGGCTGGTTTTGATGTTCTGATCATCTAAGAAAAATGTCAGTGACATGCAACGTTTGGCTTTAGTTTGATTTCAGAGAAGACTTTTCTATCCGAATACCTTGTTTAGAATGCCAATACACTGGTCAGTACACATATTAAAAACGGAGTCCAGTTCCATCAGTTGGTCTTTGCCTGCAGAAACTTGAGCTTGTCAGTCACCTGAAACAGCATTAACTGAAGACCCTGGAGGTAGATCCCAGTTTGATATGAATTGTGATTGATCATTTGCAATTAAGGATTTGGCGAGTAGACTGACTGCAAAACTTCAGACAGAACTTGTTCTCCTATAATGAATAATGAATGATGTCTGTCAGAAGCATGCTTTGCTGAGACTGGCTTCCTCAAAATGCTGTTTTCTGTCCCAGTTATGAGTAGTTTGCTCACTGGCGGGAGTGTTTCCTGCAGCAAACGTTGGACCTGCAAATTTTTCTACCTCAGCTTTAGTTCTGAACTTATTTTTAGGTCCGATTTCTCAGCTGTAGAATATGCCCACATTAGCACTCAGGAATGCATTCAGAAACAAATCTCTTCGTGATCCCTGTTTACTTCAGAGCACAATGAATGAGCTTTAGCAGCCAATGCATGTTGCATCCACAGGACCAGACTAGAGCTAGTCCAAAGTAAACTCTCCTGAAAATGGGCATTATGATGGATGAGGGATTCTTAATACCAAGAGGGTTGCTCTACAGTTCTGTTTCTCTTATGCCACAGAGTTCACAAATGTGAACGTGCAGGCATAGTCTCTTCCAGGATGTTTTTGTACTTGCATAGGTAGGCTTAGATTCATACGTTTTAGTACTTCACAGGTCTTGATTAGCGGAATTCTGATGTGCTTGTTTATTGCCTTATCTCCCCTCTTTAAAAATGTGCATTTTCTCAGTCTCTGAAAGGAGGAAAAGATGTTTGTTTTCATTTTCGTTTAGTTGTATGTTAACAACAGGTCAGCAGTGAATAAGCATGGTTGACGTGTTTTCTTCTTTGAGATGTCTGTTACGTACAGGATGTCAGCTTAGCTTACGTGGTGCTCTTTGGCTTTGTGGAGGGAAAAAGCATTTCAGCTCTTGACTTGAGGGAGTGACGGTTTATAACTCGTGATGAGGATGAGGCTAGAATTGAAATAGCATCCCTATTGGTAAGCATGGCATGGAGATTAACCTAATCAGTTCCGCTAAGAGGAAGGACTTACCAGCGCTCAGTAGCAATGTTCCAACGATGTTGGAAGAGTCTGGTAGCATCTGGAGCCAAGTTCTTTAAAGTAAAATCTTCAATGCAGAGTTTGAGCTGACATGAAACTCTTGAGTTGATGTAAATCTAGCTCCCTGATCAGTCTTCTTGTGGGACTGCAGCTGAAAGCCTGCGCGTCCTTGCATCTGTACCGTGGCACCTTAATCTGAGACCTCAGCTGTCTCAGGATCTCAAGGCTTGAATTCTTGGGGCACGATTCTAGCTCTGCGTGTGATGTGTTAACTTCACAAAGCAGTGCGGAAGACCAGCTGCAGGAGATGGCTGCCTTCCAGGGCATAATTTTTGAAGTCCCGATTTCCAGACTGCATTTTGGCAAAGCTTCCAGATCCCCGTTTCCAAACAAGCATATAAATGGACAGAATTGTATAAAATGTTGGGACTAGTGTACCTTGACGAAACCGAGCCGTTTCCTTCAAGTCAAAGCAAGCAGGTAGGACCCTGAGCTACCTGATATAACATCCAAGTTGGCCCTGCTTCCAGCAGGTGGGTAGGACCAGATGATCTCCAAAGGTCCCTTCCAGCATAAATTATTCTATTCTAGGATTCTGTGATGAGTATATTCCTAAGGAAAAGGGTGTTTTACTAATGGAATCAGATTGTTGTTTTTTTTTTTTTTTTTAAACTTGTCATAAGTCATTTTGATTTGATTATGCTCAAGAGCTCTGTGGTATCCACAGTGAATATTGTCCATTGCAAATAATTGAAGCCCTGCTTTGAATTAGTTAAAGGGCAGTGGTACGGAGTTTTGTCATCCTTTTTGCCAGACAAGTCTCGGAGAGAATCAGCAGCCCATTGTGCCAGCAGCTCCATCTCCCATTCCCTACTTGGATGTTGGCTATAGCTGCAGGGCAGACTTAACATCTGATTCTGGTGCCTGAACGTATATAAAAATTTATTCTTCTGTGATTGCAGTTAGTTATGAGTTACCAGGTCTCTACACCTGCTGTTCCAGACAGATTTTTCCACTTGACATACTTGGAAAAATTGTTCATGAATTTATAGATATCATTAATTCAATAATCACTAATGCTGTTATTCGGAATTCACTGGTCGACATGAATGGCACAATGGTTAAATGATAGAAATTGTGCTCTCTGTATGCTTAAATTCCCTTTGACTGAGAGTGAAGTTCCATTAGGTGATAAGGATCATCATAAAAATTTGGAAAGCCTATTAAAGGTTCGTCACTACAGGAAAGATCGTTCTGTTATATGGGACAAAGCTTGTTATTGCAGCAGTGATCTTTCACTTGGATTGTTCTTTTCTAAGCTATCTCAAATCCTGTTGAAAAATTTAGTCAGTACTCCTAGTTAATGACAACCTCAGTGTTTTTTATAGTACTCTGCAAAAATGTGTGATCTGTTCAGTAGATGATGTGATGAGTTCAAATGTATTTTGTTCTGACAGAAGTAGTTTTTAATCTTCCGGCATTTTTGCCTAGCTACAACAATCAGGAAATGTTGGCCTAATTAGATTTTGGGGTTGATTTCTTAATTCAGCAGCTGAAAATTTTGCTGCACAGGAAAAAATGGTTCATTAATTACTTAAAATTATTCTAAGTTTGGGATTTGTTTTAATACTTACTGTATGCGTGACAGATCTTGTATTATGTGTGGTGTGGGAAATTAAAGGTGTGGATCATAGGAATTAACTGAGCTGTATTCTTGTTCACAATTTATTCCTGAATTCTTAATTTAATTAAAGGCAGAATATATTTAAATCTATGAAGTAACTGAAAGAACAACATGTAAAGGTGACTGGTGGGCCAGTTTTTACTGCTGCATAAATGAAAAATTGTGGTAAGCTGCTTTGTCCACAAGTACACTTAATTTAGGCACAGTTCAGGACTGCACGCTTCCATATTAGAGATCATTCCGTCATTCCGTGCCTGTGTCCTGCGTGGTCCCATAGCCTGTCTGGAGAGCAGAAAGGACGCTGTTGAACACCATGCAATTCCTTTACATTGACAAATGGTTCGAGTTATCTCATGTTGTAGAAATCCGAGGGGTTGCTAGGCTCTGTACATTTATATACGCCGTTTTGACTCCTCTCTTTCCCATCCGTATAGTCATATGTGGTCTATACGTGTCACATGAACCATGTCAGAATAAACAACTTCAAGATGTAAGACTTGGACTTTTTTCTCCAAAATAGGCACAAAGGGCCATCCAAAGAAAAACCACCCAGGAATAAATAATAAAATGGATGCTTATGAAATACCCTCTATGCCTTCTTTGCTCCTACTGAAGAGTCCCCTCAAGCACTTCTTTGTAATGAAAGATTCCTGATATTTATCATGCCTAAAATGAAGGGAAGCTCAAGACATTATTTTTATGGACCAGAATATAAAGCAGAAAAATGAGACTGTGACCAAAAAGGGACGCCTAATTTATTAGACTCTGATGTCCTAAGCCTGTTTTTGGGTTTGGGGGTTTTTTGTTTGTTTGTGTTATATCACATGTGAGGATGAAGAGAGTCTGTCTAAATGTTGATTGATGTAGACTGATGTTCCTCTAAAGATTCCCCCGGATATTTCTTCCTTCTTCAGGTTGATTAAAAGATCTAGGCAGTCCACTTCTTTGTACTTTTTTACATGAATGCTAATGGATATTTCTCTAGGGAGAGTGCATATCAAAAAACCAAATACAAGATAGGTGGACTCCCAAGGAATTTACAAAACTATTACAGGTTAGCCTGCAGAGAATTCCTATCCTTGATTTATTGCAAATGCATTCTTTTCAACTCAGTACAACGTTTTAGAACTGACATCTGCATCTTCCTGTAAGATTTGCTGCCGTCATTTTTCAGATGTCAAATAAAAGACTCCAGTGACTTAGCTGATCTTTTGAGACAGTGTTGTTTTTCAGTGGGCACAGGAAAAAAAAAACAAAAACAAACACATAACCCCCAAACAAACAGATTTCCTATTTGAAGAGGACAGGAACCAGGATCTAGTCTGGATGCATTTTCTGTATGATGTACAGAATTTATGTTTTTGTCAATATTCTGTGAAAACTGGGAAGATAACATTTACTTTTTCACATGCTAAAGTTGTTCAGCATTGTTTCTGTAACTGACTTGGTTTGGAAGATGTAGTCTTCATCACGTGGAGTGTACAAAATATTGAAAATTAGGAAACAACCTCTGAAAAAAGGAAAGATTTTTCACTTTGGGCTCCATTTTTTGCTTCAAGAACAGGTATGTGTTAATACTTAGTATGTATTCAGTTTGAAGAGAACAGGGAAACTAGAATCCAGCACTTTGTCCTGGCAGTATAGCTTCTGAAAAGCAGAGAGCAAATAATTTATTTCTCCTGCACAATCAGATCTCTTTTTTTATTGAAAGAAAAGTTTGGTTCGTGGAGGTTAACACAGAAAATGTTTGCTGCGGATTCCAAGAAGCACCTTTGAAGAATGACTTTATTTGTAGTATTTCTATAATTCTCGGAATGGACTAAGTACATTTTGTAAATTAAAAACTAATCGTTACAGGATCTGACCATTATTCTCTGGAAATTAAAAGCAGGGCTAATAGCACCAGTGCAAAACTCCTTAGGACTTGTGTGAGTAGAGTTGGATCAAATCTACCAGTGATAAGATGCAAGCACCTAACACCTAGGAGATTCCCAGAGAACCATTCAGGCTGGCTGCTTTTCAGTATAGCTTGCCTTTACGTACGCCTAAACTGTTTGAGCATTTTCTGGTTTTGCCTAACAGTTGCCTTTGTATTTAACTGTAGAGGGCTGTGATATTCAGAAGGGGCTGTTCTAAGGCAAAGGCAACCTGTTTTCCTAAAATGCTCCATGGTGTTTGGCCCAAAGCAGATGGGCAGCACAGGAAATCTACTGAAACTTTTTAGAGAAAACACAAAAATTAAGTGTCATTAAGGACTGTAACTCCGTCATTACCGGGGGTTCCTACCTTTGCATCAGCTTACTGTGGGAGTGCTTGTTCAAGAAGTAGGAAATCTAGGTTTAATTATCAAGGTTTAATTATATCTGGGGAGTTGTGTTGGGTGGACCCCGCACCTGTGCTCAAGCTGGCCAAACCGTACGGTGAGGCAGTGCCTAACAGAGGCACCTACCCTAGGTGAGCTCTGTCCTGTACTTGTTGATGCTAGGCGTTACTCCTGGTGCGGCTAGGCCGTTGACTGAAACATCGGTGAAGGCAAGGCACCATCCATCTTTAGGTTTCTTTAGGCAATGCGGAGGCCTTACTCCCTTCTGTCAGCCAGAAACCGACCACTTTATTCCTAAGAAGCAAGACGAAGGTTTGAGCCGTACTCTGTTTAAATGGGAAACACCACAACTGGGTCACGCCTGTATGTGTTAAAAATCTGTGCAGAGGAAAGGCCGGTACCCAACATTTCATTATTCTGTAGCTCTACCTATTGTAATTGATTTTCCTGCCTTTTTGTGCAAGATCTGGTAATAAATTGGTGCCAAATTTCAGTTGTAAAATGTTTAATTATTCTGTCAAGGGATTCGTTATAATAGATACCTTTTTCTCTTTTCCTATAGGTCTTCATTACTTCAAAAACATTGTGTTAGTAGGATCTCTGCAGGATCGTTATGTTCCTTATCACTCCGCTCGCATTGAGATGTGTAAAACAGCTTTAAAGGATAAACAGTCAGGTAATAAATACCCTGCAAAATAAACAGACCACTCAGGTTAAACCTCACAGGTCTCGGATGCATCCCATTTCATTTTGGGTGCGTAACTGAGGCACCTCTATTGTGTGTTTAGACGCTCTGGGCTTACTTTGTAGTAATGGAGAGAGGAAATCCATGTGGGAGCCAAACTGCTTTCTGCATCTGCCCTGTTCTGTTACACACAGAAGGAGATGAGACTGAATAAATTTCTAGCTTACAGACTTTGCTGAAGTTAGGTGGGATGAGCACAGCCCCTGATGTGTTACTCCACAAACAGGGAGGACGAACAGCTTTGATTTGTGAGGACATCAAGCTGTAGCGTTGAGCACGTGGGCGGTCTTTAGCTGAGGCTTAATGCTAGCACTAAAAGAAAAGGTAGTTTTCCCATTTTCAGTGATGGTTGGTTGTTGTATTTGCTGTTGAGACATCCTAGCACAATTGCATTCTAGCATGATATATTGACAAATAAATACCTTTTACATAGTGTAATAAATTAATACTGATGAGCATATTCTCACTATAAATGTACAAATACTAAAATTCATAGCTTAAAGTTATTTTTCCAACATTTCTGGGGAAATTAAACTTCCTATATATTCTATCTTAACAGATACAGTGTAACACGTATCATTACATCTCTCATTCTGGAATGCATTCATTTTGAGTTCAGCGCCAAAGAACTGTATTTGTTTCTGGTGATTCACACAGTACAACTTTTCTTTTCCTCTACAGGACCAATTTATGCTGAAATGATCCAGAACCTGCTTCTGCCAGTTCTTCAAAATAAGGAATGTAATTTGGTTCGTTATAATGTAATTAACGCGTTACCCAATACAGCAGATTCTCTCATAGGGAGAGCTGCACACATTGCTGTTCTTGATTCAGAAATATTTTTAGAAAAATTCTTCCTCGTTGCTGCCCTAAAATATTTTCAGTAGAGAAAAGCATTGTAAGAGACTTGGTTATTACCTCATTAACAGATGAATCAAATAATGTGTGGTATTAAAGTATAGCTGCAGCTGTATTTTAAGAGATATTTATACTTTTTATATGGAAGATAATTTATATCATCCACACTTAGGGCTTTTTAACATCAACTTTACTTTCTAGGTAATGTGGCTGTGCAATATTTTTTTATTTTGTTCTTTTTACTTTTCTATTACTTTTTCTTAATTTTGGGTACCTAATTATTTGGCGATTCAAGCACAGTGCGTACTTTTGGTTGGTTTATTATTGGCTCTTAGACTATAGAAGTCAATGTTACTTGGCTACAAGAGGCTTTAGATGCCAAAATAAATTGGATTTTAAAATTCTAATAAGGTCTTAACACGTTCAGTTGTCGTATTTTAGCACTGTAGGAAGACGTTTAACTGGAAACCCAATGAGCTGCTAAAATACTGGATATTTGAAAATTACTATATCTGTGGGTCTCGCAAAGGCCGTTACCGAGTTGTCTGTGCAGATATCACTACAGCTTAACAGATTTCTACAAAATCATTATCGTCATTGTTAAATATGTTATGCCTGTGGGAATATATTTTCTACTGATCTCAAAAACACGTTAGTTTACATACTCAATTTTATTACTGGAACTTTAGTTTTCAGAAGCAAATGGCAACTAAGGATTTTTGAATGTTTAATGATAGCTGCCTTCAAATAATTGGGGTTTTGCAACCTGTATTGAAATTGCTCCCTACTCTGTCAGTTCTTCAGACGAACACGGACAGTTTTACATGGACTTCCTTGTATGTACGTAAAATAAGTAAATGTTATAAATTTCTGCAATACTTTTATGAATTTAAGCGGTTTTTAAATATTGTTAAAATGTTTTATTGACTACAAAATATTGTAAATATAAATCAATACATCTTCAAATGGGACAATATTGTAAACTTTACCTGTTTAGTGATACAGATAAAATGTTTTTGATATACAGGAATGTTAAAGGTCTATTGACTTTCTACTGGTGCTGAATAGCATTAAGTTTGGGTTCTTCCTTCCCTTTTCTCTGTTTCAAACAATAATTCCCTAAAGGTGGGGGCGGGAGAGTTACATGTGCATTCACTAATTGTAATGAACATTTTCTGAAAAATATAAATTTGTTGTATAATGCATGTTTATTTTTAGCATTGTGTTATTGCATCTGGTGTTAATAAAATGAACAAATGACTCTAATGGAAGCAATTAAAGAAACTGAGATGTTCTGCTAATTACCAAAATTCTGAGGAGGCTTTTTTGTATATAATTAATAATTTTGTATTACATGAAATGAATATAGCAATAATAGTTTATAATGAAGTGATTTTGCATTTGGTTTGTTAATACAGTCTCTGTATTTTTTTTTTTTTCTCTGTAGCTTACACATGTCAGATAACCACCTGCAGTTTGGCAATATACACACTTAAAAGAGTATTTTATTAGAGTTGTGTTAGGCAAGTCCTTACGACACGAAGATGTCTTAAATACATTCCCACGCTAACAACGCCTACTTTTATTAATAATTTTTTTTACATTATGATGGTGCTAGTCTGTTGTAAATATTTAAATTAAGTTCTGACATCTCAACTGTCTTGTTTAACAGTACTGTAGTAGTTGGCTAGTAGCTAAGTTTTTAATATCAGTTTAGGGAGCTAGATCTAAAAAATTTTCCTTGATTCACAATGATCAAGTTAAACTACTCTTAGTACATAAGCATGTAGACGTTTCTGTCACTGCTGAAAAGTGTCTGTCTCGCTGCATCTCTCTGGAAATCCAAAAGTGTAAAGCATGCTGTGTGACTAGCAAAGCACAATATCCTGGCAGAAATAGCCACTTTTTTAATTTTTTTTTTTTGTAAATAGTAGATCCCATCCATGTAAGGAGGCTTGAATTTGGTTTGTTCTTTGAGAAACAGTGGATGGTGCAGGAAATCCTGTGCTATCTGCATGTAAGTTTATCAAGGAACAGAGAACATTAATTTCTTTTTCTGTCCTCTAATTTGTATTGCCCAGTGCGGTCCATATGTAGCCCTCTCAGTACCGTAGCTTTCGTGGGGGCTGTTTGACATCTTGAAGTCCTAAAGGAATGGCCGCTACTTGTGTGCCGTGAGACAGCAGCGAGCGGCACGATGACCCCAACCTCTCCTTGAAGCACATCAAGTTGCACTTTTACAGACTGCATGGTACACTTCCGGTGGCTGTCCGAAAACACGCAGTCTCGGATGTTTTGGACAACTGTGCGTGCGTTGCATGGCATACTCCCCCTACTCGCGCGTATTTCTGCCTTCTGTTCACTAGATGGAAATAGGGACTCTCGTATACGTAACTGAACATCATCTGATGCAGGAGCAGCTACAAAGTGCTCCGTCTCACCCCTCTTCTGTTTGAATCAGGGCTTCATCTTCCCGTAGACGCTGACGTCCCCTTTATGCGGGTATCCTACAGCTGCTTGAAAGAGAATTATGCTGCTTACAGAATGAGAGATAAAAATTAAGGTCTTAACGTTCCTTTAGAAAGCCGCCAGTCTCTTGGTTCCTGAAGGCAGTAGGCTGCTACTGTTATTGCGCAAAGCTCTCAGCAATGTTAGTAGGAGGTTATTGCATAAAATGAGAGAGCACCTGAACTTTTGTTTGTAAATTGGGAAAAAGAGCTCATGTTCTACTATGGAAATCACCAGGCTTTGCAGCAGAGCCAAGAAATTCCACGTTGGTGGAAAACTTTCTCTGTAACCACAAAACACCCTTCACTCCGAGCCAATCCGTGCTTCCCAGGTAGCCCCCACGGCCAGCTTACGTTCCGGCTCACCTGAATTGGGCTGCTGCAGCATTTGTGCTTCGCTCCAAGTCTTCTGTCCCCTGCTTTTTAGAACAGCAAAGCAGCACACAGTATTGTTTGAGAGAAATGATCGGTAAACAGAGGGAGGAAAAGAAAAAAAGAAAACATCGCATTTAATCACCAAGTAGTAAATTCCTGTGGCATGTGCTACATTTGTATTTACCAATGTTCAGATTTATTACCTCTTCATTCACAAGATCTAGAAATACATAATTCAGGAGTAAAAAGTAAGTTTTGCATTTTTACGGCAATACAATAAATGAAGAACAGGGAAAAAAAAAAAGCTTTGAAGACCTCAGCTTATTTTTAGGTGGAAGAACAGTTCTTAATTAATCTTACATTGTTATTTCATCCTTACCACGTGAGACTGCACATAAGCATGATTTTTCATGGATTTGCGTTAAGCTGTTTAGGAACAGAGCTTACAATTACTTGGTACCTGCAGACAGCTCGGCATAAGTCTTTTTAAGGTAAGAATTTCATAATAGTTTTTCCTGTATTGAGCACATGCATGGATAAGTGAATGTGGAATAGATCTGGTTTTTTTCTTGTTGCTTTTGAGCAGAAGAGCATTTTTTTTTCTGCATGAGCCACCAATATTCCTCTTTCTTCTCTCTGATCTGGAGTCCCAGCTTCTTGCTGTTAAAGAAAAGGGTTTCCCATTATTTTTGGTCTCTAATGTCCAATTAACCATTTTATAAAAAGCTGATCGAGAAAATGTCACGCATAAGGCAGTCGGTTAAATTTAATCACTTCTAGTGTGTAGGCATTGCCAGATGTAGTGCAATAAACTCAACGTAGCGTTGCTGCTGTTAATTTACCGAGGAGTTTTACTTTCTTAAACTCTTCAGATGTGCACACAAAACGCTATTTTAGACTCTGATCTCCAAGAATGGCTGAGTTGAAAGTTTCTTCTGCAATTTAGTATCTGTGGAGAGAGCAGTTTGAATTCTCTTTTATGGAAGAACAAGGTTAGCTGCAGGTGTTTGAAGAGTGACAAAAAGTAAATGTTGCCATTTTCAAAACATTAACTGGAGCTGATTAACTGGAGCTCCACCCCATGAGCCCAGGTGTTGCTTATCCCAGGGTGAGGTTTCTACTGAGAGTATAGAGCATTCAAAGCACCTTCGCTGGGTAAACTGGGAAAAAGATGCCATCTGAAGTCCTCTGGTTCAGCATTTCAGTGTGGTTGCTCAGTTTCTTGCTGGGAGGGTGAATAATGCCTGACTGAGTGCAGAAAAGACACCAGCGGGGGTGTAGGACTGAGAGACACAAGTTTATTATTAAATTAATAAAATAATTATGATATTTAAATCATCTTCTGGTAACTTTGAAGTTATACAGCCTTTAGTTTATATGGACAACACTAGGGCTGTACATCACTCTGGCATCAGCCTAAATTCTCTCATGTCTTGAGTTGCCTTTGTGTATTATTTCAACAATTATTTTCATTATTAAAAAAATAAATAGGTAGCAGGTCCGCACTACACATTGGGAGAGAAAATGGGTCATTTCAGCCGCAAGCTCTTCATCACACGGGAGAAAGGAGATGCCTTCGCTCCAGGTTTGGAGGGGGAAGAGGGGAATTATAGTTTATTTCTCGAGTACCTCCAAGAGCCCGGAGACGCCTTCATCAAGAACTCGGCTCCCCAGGGCACCGTTCATATCCCTTTATCGGAGACAGAAGGCGGCGCGGGGGGGCGGACCGCGGCTGTTTTTAAGGCCGATGGAAGCCGTGCTGACTGCGTTTCCCGCCGCTCTCCCTCAGGCGGGCGAGCGGGGGCGGGGCTCGCGCGGCGTCCGTTGGACGCCGCGCGAGCCCCGCCCCCGCTCGCCCGCCCCCTGGCTGGAAGCCGCCGCTGCGCCTGCGCCATTGCCCCCTGCCGCGTCCCGGCCCGGCGCGGCCATGGCTCTGCGGCTGTTACGCGGTGCGCCCAGGGCAGCGAGTAAGAGGCGGGCGGAGGGAAGGAGGGGCTTGGCTTTGCCGCTGAGGGGTTTCCCAGCCTCTCCTCCCTTTCCTCACGCAGGGGAGTTAGGAGCGAGGGAGAGAGGGGCGGTTACCGGCCGGGTTTGTCGGCGCGGGGGTTACTGAAGGGTGCCTAAGATGGCGGCGGGTGAGGGCGGGCTGTGCGCCACCCGCGGTGTGACCCCCCGCCTCTTCAGCCCACGGCATCGGTTAGGGGCAGTGGGGTACCACACCTTCCCCCCCGCCCATTTCTCCACAGGTTTCCTGCTTTTTTTCCCCCCCCCCTAGATACTAATATTTTCCCCTATATTGCAAACCTGTCAGGCCTCACTATTAGTTCTGTAGGTTTTCTTTCCCTGTCGTTGCTGCGAACTTTTAAACGGGAGTAATATATTAAGCCGTGGTTTAATATTTGTAGAATAGCTGGAGGGAACTTACTGTAGCCTTGGAAGTTACTGGTCTGCGCTCTTTATATGAGGAAATTCGGGTGATTTGTTCATGGAGAAACCTCGCACGGTCAGCTGAGGCTGCTCTGTAGGGCTGCAGGTCAGGCCACTTCTCCATCAAAAGCTGAGATTTCTGTGATGCTGTTGATACAGTGCTCTTGAAGGAGATCAGCAGAGTATATGTTAATAGAAGAGCTGGAAAAAAATGCTGTTAGGTGTTTGTGGGCCCTCCTAGGCTCTGTTTGGCCGTTCGGTTAGTGGCAAGATGTGGCTGATGCTCCTGTCTCCCCTGAGCATCCCGATGAGTGCCCAGCTCCCACTGCGTGGATGGCTTTGTTATGATAAATCACGGTCTGGGGGCCACTTGAAAAGACTGGTAGTTGCAGATGTTGGCTGTGCAGCAACTTTAAAGACTTGGGATTTTTGACTTCTTTTCAAATTCAGCTCTATAATTAATAAATTGGATGGCTTTGTGACTGCCCATAAAGGATGAGGCAGTCAAAGATCTGTTTGTAAAATGTGGTTTACTGATAAAGTTGATTGTTCGTCTCATCTTTTTCAGAGATACTTAATGTTGAACTTCAGTCACCTCTGTGTCAAGAAGAATGTATTTTGGTCAACAATATCAAGTATTGCAAATAGGAGAATTGATTTTACCTCTTCTCTGCTGATTGAGATAATTTCATATCAGTACCTTAATCTGACTTTTACTTGAACTTGGACTAGAATATCAGCTTTAATTTCATTTTCTAGTTAGCTTCTCTTTCAGCTTGCTGAAGAATGACAAGATGCTTGGCAGGAGTAGAAAGATCCAATGTATGCGGAAGGATTAGAGTCTTCACTGTTGATAGTCCATTACGTCATGCTTAAAGCAAACAAAAAAAATTATTCCTTTGGGGCATTGGTAACAGTTGGCAGGCGTAACACAGTTTACGTGACTGTAGGGTTTAATGTTGAGGTTGTGGTATTTTAGGATGAATGAATATGCTGATTCTGGGAATACAGGTGGATTGTTGGTGGGTGTATATATAGGTGAGTCAAATCCACAGTGCTTGAGAAGGTTTCCTGATGTGATCTCTTTAGCAAGGTAGAATAATAGTTCTTTCAGGTGCTTTGAACCCAGTCTGGTCCAGGGAGGATTTCTGTTTGAGTCTTCCTACTTAAGAAAAGTCAGAGCTGCTTTAGGCATGTGTCCATAGCTAAAATATTTTTAGAGGGTAGGTTATGCTCACTGTGGACATTTGGCTTTTTAACCAAATCCAGAAATATCAGTTATTTTGAGAGATCTTCATAAGTAATTTTTGACTTGTTTATGACTCTTGAATTATGACTTAACGATATCTGTGCACCTCCATTTTTATACTACTTGAAAGACGTTTAGGTATGGATTTTAATAGGCTTTCTCCTACATTTATGTTAAAAAAATGTTAGTAGGACTTTAAAGGAATAAAGTTTATGGTTTTAATTAAAGTATTTGCATGCAGTTATATAATTGAACTTAAATGTGCTGAAAGCTTGTCCTGCTTTTGACTACCAGCTGAACGGTTTTACCGTCATAAGGGAAGCCCAACTATTTTCTACCAACATTCTGGAAAACCTGTTACTAAGGGAACAACGTTTTATGTTTTAAAACTTTCCTTTGGGAAAGCAGAAGCCTTTTCTGACTCAAAAGCTGTTGGAAATGAGCCAAGACCTGGAAATCAGCAGGCTTCTTGGGGGAGGTTAGGACTTCTCCAGGAAAACAGAATGTACTGGTCTATGCTAGCATAATTACTGTTTAGAGTCTAAAATACAAGAAGATAACAGTGATGATAAGTTCAAGCAGTTTAAAATACACTGTTTATGTGAACTGAGTTATACAACTAACACAGTTTTGCCTGCGTATGTTTCTAGGGCCAAAAATAATTATCTGTGCTGATTTCTTAGGTTTCGTGAGTTGAATGTTAAAATAATATTTGGAGTTTGTTTTCCTGTCCTTCACTCCCTCGTTTCTGAAGCGAGGGTTTTTCAGAGGTGCTCTGGACAGTCATAGAGCTAGTCGGTATTCAACTCTCACATTTATGCTACACGTGTCCCTTTGTTTGACAGAGTCATCACTGCTTTGCAGCTCTCTGAGGAGCACTAGCTCTAAGACAGGAGGAAGATCTGAACCTGCTAAGCAGTCACTTAAGAAACCGAAGTTACCAGTAGGTCGATTTGATGAACCAGAGGAGTCCAGTATAGAGAGGGAGCCCCTGGAAAGTAAGTCATGTTTTACAAAATCAAAAGCCATGTTTTAAAGGCAAACCCCTGAGATGCAGTGCTGATGTCAGTTGAAGAAGAGGGGTAGGCATTCAGCACTCTTCAGAAGCATTTTCTAAGCTTAATGGTTCTGAAAAAAACAGAGGCAGGGCAGCGGGCACAAGTTGGAGCAAATGATGTATGAGGGGAAAAAGTCTTCAAAACAAGAGTGGCCAAACATGGTAACAACTCACCCGGAGAATCTGTGATCCCTCTCCTCTTGGAGATACTCAGATTTGCCTGCATGTCCTGTCCTAACATCAGCCTTGCTTTGAGCAGGGTTGGGGCCAGGTGTCTGCCTAAGGTGCCTTCCACCATAAGCTGTTCCATGATTCTGAGAAATGTAGCTGCTATTGGTCTATTATAGTACAGCTATAAATGGTGATGGTAAACTCATGAAGGCACCGGCTACTTTTTATTATCCAAAAAGCCTGTTTTATTTCTTAGTCCGCAAAAGATTTCTGAATCATAGAACCATAGAATCGTTAAGGTTGGAAAAGACCGTTAGGATCATCGAGTCCAACCGTTAACCTAGCACTGCCAAGTCCACCACTAAACCATGTCGTCAAGCACCACGTCTACCCGTCTTCTAAATACCTCCAGGGATGGAGACTCAACCACTTCCCTGGGCAGCCTCTTCCAGGGCCTGACTACCCTTTCGGTGAAGAAGTTTTTCCTAATATCCAACCTAAACTTCCCCTGGCGCAGCTTGAGGCCGTTTCCTCTTGTCCTAGCCCTTGTTACTAGGGAGAAGAGACTAGCACCCACATGCTGTATTTCGTGGTCAGTCTTTCTCTTAGTCTTGCAGGTAGCGTTTTGAAAAGCAACAACAGATACTGAGTTTACTGAGCCACTCCATGGGGTCCAGGGAGACCTAATGAGCTGCTGTTTGTGTTGTGTTGCAGTGACCTTAGTGGGACTGCATTTAGAGAACCTGACAAGATTGAGGCACAGGTAACATCGCTGCTGAAATCACTAGAAACTTATACTTTCTTATCAGACAGGAGACAGAATCTCTTTTTTCCCTTCTTCTTAGTTGGCTGTCTTCCTTAACTAAAAGTGCTAGTCACGCTTTATCTTGTTCACCATAGTGTGATGTTCTGCTACTGTTTACCAGTACTGATAACCCATGTTTATCTATTTTGAGGTCTCTGGGACAAGCTTTTTTAATATATCAATAGATTACTATGAATATCCAGATGACAAAATGACTGAAAAATTATAGTATCATCACTGAAATGGCTGCAAGCAATTTCAGATTGTGACTCACTTGAGAACTGACTCAGAGTGGGAGTTACTGTGTAAGCAGCTATTTAATTATTGTCCTTTATTCCCAAGAAAATAAATGCCATCACTGCTTCATTTAAAACAAATGCATAATTAATATCTTCCGCTTTTTGCTTAGGTGTTCTATGTTTAGAGCAAGACTCAAGGTTTCTTTTGGCTTTAAACATAGTTGTACCTGTATATTTTTTACATGCAACACCAGCAATAATTTGTTAGAATGCTGACTGCCGATTGTGTCCTTGATAGTTATTAGGAAAAAAAGTAAGAGTTTAAGCTGTCCATTTGAATTCCCACTGCTGCGTAGCTATCATGGAGAAGTCTTCTGAGCTTCTGCATCCGCTGCCAGCACATCAGTACTGCTGGGATACAGGGATGATATCTACAAAATAATATTAGATGCATTTGCGCTCCTTGTACTGCCAGAGGTGCTCAAATACTGACATTTCCTATCCTGGTCTGCATGAATTTTTAAACAGGCATCCCAATATGTCATTCTGTATAGCTTGTAGCTACATCAGTCTCCCTCCATCACTGTCCTCCTTTTTCTCTGCTCTCCAGAATTTCTGATGTTGTCTTTTTTCATTTTCAACCCCGCTCCTCATTACTTGCCTTGTCTGCCAAGGCTAGGGATACGACCGAGGGAGCCCTGAGTTATGCATCTATATGGGAGGCTCTGGAGAATCAGCGTGGCAAGGGGATGGGTGGGGTACGGTGAGCTTCAGGGAGCCCTGCCGTCCAGTGCAGGATGAGAAAACACTCAGCCTAGGAAGGTGCTGTGCCAAAAATTAACTTGATGGCTTGGCAATGCCTAGTGGGATGGCCACTGTGCAGCATGGGTGGCCTGCATTACTACTCTTAAGAGAAGGCCCTGAGGAAGGGAGCACTGAGTAGCATAGGGATGTTGACTGTGAGGCGCAGAAAGCTCTGTGGTGTTTGAGTAGGTGGCATAAGCTAGTAGGGTGCTGGGAAATAGAAGAAGCACTGCTAATGCGTAAGCATAGCACATCACGTACCAGAGAGATTTGAAAGTCCCATTCATACCCCACTTAGGAAGAGTCTCCCGCTCCTGAAGGGGCATCACAGTGACTTAGCGAGCTTGGGTTAAGTTTTAGAAGGTAAAAAGTCTAATTTAGCTATTTAGGATTTTATAGTACCTCCTGTGACCGAGGTATCTAGTCTGGTGTTGATAAACACCAACATGATCTTTCTTGATAAACATACCAGCATCCATGAAAACACAGTGTTTCAAATACAAGAATAATTATAAAATCTTGGCTAAAATTCTAAAATGAAAGCTAAAATTAAAACCTGCATGCTTAGAGACCTAAACAAGCACAGAAAGTGACCTGGTGTTTTAGACAGTAGTGAACACATGTCCAGCATACCTGAGTGACGCAAGCTGTCATGAGTTCATGAGATACTGTGGTGCTTTAGCGCCTTTGGATATCAAGTTGCTTTTTCATTTGCATAACCGAATATGATAACATATTCCTGACTGTAATCACAAAACTCCCTGAAACTACTGTTGTATGACTCTGGGAAACGTTTAACTCAAGGTTGCCTTTAAAACAAGAGAATTGATTTTTGTATTTGAAAACGAAACTAAGAGGCAAACGTTGTGGATGGTGATATCTTTATATTTGTCAACATTATAGGCATTTTAATGAACTTTCCCTGTCATTTTAGAATTCCCTGATGGAATCAATCCTGCTACAAAAGAGAGGGGTGGACCTAAAGGCCCTGAACCTACACGTTTCGGAGATTGGGAGAGAAAAGGACGTTGTATAGATTTTTAATGTATAAATGTATCTGTATTGCTAATAACATATTTCTAGTTGTTGAAAAATATAAGGTACAGAAAAGTCTCACCTGGGTTTGTTGTGAAGCTTCTTGTTTCTGTCATGCTTGTGATGAATTTCCTGAGAGATATTATGTAAATAAACACCACGCTGGTTTTGGAGCTGTTATTTGCTCAATGTACACCTGATCTTTAATGCTATTTACACTATGCAAGTATAAATGCAAGTATAATGATGTGAAACCGGTAGTCAGGATCTTACCGAGATGTATAATGTATTTAAACATTTATGTAGTGTCTTCAAAGTGCTGAAAGAGCTTTGCAGTTCGTGAACCTCGATACCGTTCCTCAAAAGTACAGCCGCCTCCGAGGAGATCAGTACTTAGCTGATGCTCCCATTTAGCCCAGTGGTTCATTGATAAAAGCCCCCTTAATCAAGAGCCACCCCCTCTGTCTCCGTTAGAGTGGACTGGGGTTTCTTCCCTGTTTGTGCAGAGGGGACGGAAGCTCTGTTTTATCTCATCTCAGCGTGACGGGCTGTAAATGGCACGGTCGAAGTGGCGGCTTAATTCCGAGAGGCTCAGCTCATGATTGCAAGTGGTGCAGGGGCGCTCGCTCTGCAGTTTCAGAACACTGGTCTTTATAACCTAGCTTATTGCACGCTATTTGCATTATCCGCTCCTTGATGAATGGCGATGTCTGTTTGAAAACTGGCTAAATGCTGCTTGGGGAAAAATAACATTACTTTCTGATACCTTATGATCGAAGGGGACTAATTATATTAGATGATCTAATATTGCAGGTCTTAAAACTAAGTTATCTGGCATTGCATTAAATATCAGTCAGGCTGAGCTCCGTTCTGCGTTCAAGAATTTGCCTAGTTGTAAATACTGTAGTAGAGTGCAAATCTACCACTTGTGTGGGTACTTATTAATAAGAATAAGCTGTCATTAAACTGTGTGAACATATGCGCTATTTATTTCTGTGCAAGTTCTTTTTGATAGCCTAAACAAAGGGATCTTCGCTAGTCTTCAACTGTAAATGTTTTCTTCATCCCTTTGTGTTTCCTTCCTGGTGTTTTGCTGATTTTTCAACCTCTTCTTTTTTACTCGACACGCTCCAGCTTCTATATTCACAATTATTATTCGCTGCTTTTGCCACAGCACCACAGCGAGCATTAAAACTGAATAAAAGTTTCTCAAAGAGCCCAGGACAGTCTTCCATTTTATGGCCTACGTTTCTTTTTCCTATAGGATGTTTTTGCCTTTGGCTATGCCAAAGCAAGTTGTACCTGAATGAAAGTCGGCTTTACTCCGTGATTTCTGTTGGTTTGCATTACTCTGGCTCTGTGTAAGAACACACGGCTTTGCCCAGCTCAGCCTTTTGCCTGATCTTATTAAAGCATTGAAGCGTGTTCGTCGTATCACAGATCTGTACAACCTCCCTAAAACTCGCCCGACTTGCAGCCAGTGGGGAAGCTCCTCACTGAAAGCTGCCCGTTTGTACACCCAAGGTGTATTTTAGTGACAGAGCAGTGTGGTAGTTGTGAGTTACGATGTTTGACTTGCTGCAACAATGCCCTACAAAAGTGCTAAGTCTGTTTTGTTAGGTTTATCAACCAAACACCTCGCCGAAGAAGTAAAATGAGGTTTACTAAAGCCTGTTTTTCATAAAAGATGTTAACTAGTGGTAATTACTTTTTGAACCTTTCATCTTCTGTAAATTTAAATTCTGCAGCGTGGTTTGGATATTGGAAAATTGGTCTGTATTTATGCCTGATTCATTCTAGTTGCCCTTCTGTAGTGCGACAGTCATGTTTTCCCAAAATCTGTTGAAATTTTCAGTTACCTAAAGATATGCTGGGTCAGCTCACTTCAATATATGCTGTTTATTAAAATACTTATTTCTAGTAAGGCTTTGCCTCTTCAGTTGCTAGTGGGTTGGAAAATACTCCGTCACACCATACACCACACACCACCTTTTCAAATAGGAAGCAGGAATTTTAATTAGAAACTTCTGCCTTTATCATCATTATTAATAGGCTTAAGATCTTAATTAGCGAAGAGGCAGTAACACTACCGCAGTTATTTTATTTTTGAATTCTAAATCTTACTCTCCTTCTCCACGGGTTGTTGCATGAGTTTGTTATCTTCTCTTACCAGGTTTTACCCTTCCCAGCACATGCTCCCTGAATGTTTACCTAGTTCCACTTCTGGGCATTCCTGACTTTCAGTTCTTATTGCTACCTTCAGCACAGACCGCAGCTGCAGTCCTCCCTGGCTGCAGAACTGCGCCTTTGTGATTTAACGTATAAAGAACTGGTCTCACTTTTCCATGGTTTTCTTTATGTTTCAGTTAGTTCTCTTCATTAATCGCTGTCAAGGAGTGGGCACTGGGGAAATAGAGGATACCCTTCGGTCTTAGGAGCTTCAGGCCCTCTTCACCGCCTCCCAGGCCAGTGCCAGTAACCACCAAGTGTTTGCGTAATTTGGTGAGGGAGCATGTCAATAAGAGAGAAAAAACTGAACTTTTGGGCAAAATAACACGTAACAGCCAAAGAGTGAATGCCGAGGGGCCTTTTTGTGGGGGCTGGCCAAAAAGAGGAGTCCCGGACTCCGGTAGTAATTAAGTCCAAAGTAACAGCCTGTGGTGCTGCAAAATCACTTGTCCTATCTGTCACAACCAGTCATGGTTGGAACGCAACAAGCGACACTGATATCGTAGGGCATAAATGATCATTTCTGGTTTGTTCTCTTGCGGTGTCTGCAGCCAGGAAAGAAGCACTTCAGCACTTTCCAGTGCTGTCTTCCTGCTCTTTCCGGATGATTCATATTAGCAGTTCACTGAGATACAGCATTAGGGTAAAGCGATGACTTGTGGCATTAGCCATTAGATTAGCCGCAGGTATGTTTTTATCATAAATACTGATCGAATCTATTTTTGTAGCTCTTTTTGTTAGTATAACCGTGTAAAGCAGCAGGGGCTGTATCCGTTTTCTGTTCTCTGACATTTCTGGGAGACAAAGGAAAATTGTTCTGCCTGTGTAAGAAATTCTTGGAGTACTGCAGGATGCTTGCTGCTCTGTTTTGTTTTCTTTACTAAAAAGCTGTATGTTGCGTTTCTGCAGTAGTTTTTCTTTTTTAAACTTGTTTCTGCTAGTTTGCGTACATACGCTTGGTACGTTATTATAATTATGAAGCCTTTATTGTTTGAAGGAATTGCTGTGTAATTACTTTATTACAAAATAGATATATATAAAGTTGCACTCTACAGTTAAAGAAAATGTTTGCTATATATTGCCTTGTTTGGAAAGTATGTATTTCAGTGCTGATTTTACGAAGTTAAAATGCAAGGTTTATTATGTAGTTGAATCAGAGTAAAATTACCCTTTACGGCAGCAGATGTTTGTAAAGGACCGTAGAATGTTGTTATAAAACTTTACTACCTTTTCAGTGGACTGCAATAAATGATCACAAATTCCAGTGATCTGTGGTGACAGATATGTTACATGTCTTTTTGTGACACTTATTTTGGTATTGTTATTTAAAGAGGACCACAACACCTTGTTCTGAAGTGTCAGGAAAGTAGCAAAACTGTGTGTTCATTTATAAGAGAAGAGGATTGGGAAGTTCTGTGGTTTTTGTCATTGTTCCATCAGTCACTAACGTAGCATCAAGCATATCAAAGCATAAGGAAATGATTTGAGATGTGTTTCTGTGTGCTGATGGTGATGAAAAACATAAAAATTGGTGGTCGCTTCCATGCTTTTATAACGTGCAATATGAAAAGACGGTTGCTTAGCAGGTGGTTGGTGTTTCACGTCCGGCCAGCCGAGGTGCGCCGTCTGCACTGCAGCGTCGGGATGCCCGTGCTCCCGCTTACCTCTTGGTGACTGGTGGCAGGGGGTGGTCATGTGTCATCTTCCCAAGGACTTCTGTGGCAGAAAGGGTGGCACAGTAGAAATCAAATCATCATTATAAAATGAGGTTTTGGCAAATCCTGAGAAAAGAGCTCTATTTAAAACAAGTGCTGTGAAGAGCAGAACTAATGAAGTCC
Organism: Nipponia nippon; assembly: GCF_047370975.1. NCBI lineage: Eukaryota > Metazoa > Chordata > Aves > Pelecaniformes > Threskiornithidae > Nipponia > Nipponia nippon. The sequence continues at coordinate 93,833,608 of NW_028262358.1, read as the reverse complement.
TGTTTCTTACGAATGTCTTGCATCTCCTGTGGATCCAGTGTCTTTCTCCGTGTTCCCTTGCTGATTGACATTTTCTCCACCAGGCAAGAGGCAGGGCATCTTTCTGCCCGTCTTCTCTCCCCAGGGGCATTATTTGGACCTCTTTCCCAGCCACTGATTTTCACAGAGCTTGCAAGAACTTAATTACCTTGGAAACTCTTCTCTCCTTCACACCTTTTCAGAACAGGCTGAAGTTACTCACTGGCTTCTAAAGTCACGGGGCAGCGCAGATATTGGCCTCCCATCCTTTGGAAACCAAGCTGATGAATCACTTTGACCATATATATTTTCTTCAGAAATATTCAGCATCTCTCTGCATTTTTCTACTGTGAGAATGGATTTTTTTCTTCCCCTCAAAGACCACCAAAAGTGCCAATGAAAGCTTACAGCAGTAAGACTTTGACGTGGATTTTGCAGGCGTTATATCTCCCAGTCAGCTATAGTCTTGGGCCTGTAAAAAATCGCATATTTTAATGTTGCCATTTTTAGAATGAGAGTGTTCAGAGAAGCATTTTAAGGTCTTTAACTTAACAAATTCATTTATAATAAAGCTGACACACCTGGCCATCAAAACACAGTTGTAATTTTCAAATGTTAGTCTCTGACAAAATGAGGTGAGCTATGAAGTGAACTGGTGGTCAGGTTAGTTCTAAAAGACAGATACTGAACTCTTTACGCTGGGACTCTCTCCTCATCCGCTGCTTTAAAATTAAGTGACTTATCTAGCCATCTGTGCTTGCTTCATAATTAGTTGCAATGAAGGGAGATGCCTCTAAAAAGTAGTCCCTCTTAGTACATGGAGAGGAATTCTTCACTACAGATGGTGAATGGGTGAAGTTTTAAGCGTGTCCTCTCCATTAACTTTAAAGGCTGCAATAACTACCTTAAGGAGTTACTACTAGATAAAGTTGAACGTGCCAGCACTGTGGTGGGGACAGCAGAGAAGCCGGGGTGTCAGTGAGTATGAGGTGTGAACTACTCTCCTCCGTCTCAGAGGGAAGGTTGCAAGGAGGCAACAGGACCTGCAGTGCTTTTGCTGCCTGTGCCCTTCCCAAACGCTGCTGGCAGGGAAGGGAGGTTCAGGGCCACCTCTTAGGCACCTCGTAAACCGGAGGTTGCTTCCCTTGAAATGAGAGGAAGAAGGCTGAAGCTAGGACTTCTTAAATTCCTTCTGCCTACCTACCTCCCAAACAAATGCCTAAAGCATGATATAGTCAAGAGGGTAACACGGGATATATTTATACCTGGATGACAGCAAGTATCTCAAACCAAAGAATTTGAGGGGGTTTTTGCCTAATACGGAAAGGGTGAAGTGCGTCAAACTAACAACTAAGCTGTCTTCATCCGATGTGTTGCTGAAAGAGAGGGAGCCAATACCAAGATAAAACTGTCTGACTAGATAAAAATTAATTTATTTGCTCAGCAAACCCTTAGTCCGTGTGACTTCCTCGTGAGAGGTTAACGAACAAAGGATGGTGCGCTTCCAGTCTCCATTTGAAAGCTGGGGAAAATTTCACCCTCTCCTAGAAGATAGGTGAGCAAACGTTGCTTAGCTCAGGGGCTAATCCTGCTTTTAGCCTATTTTTCCCCCCAGGGCTTTCACTTGCAAGTTCCACAGTAGGTATTGTGATCTTTAGACAGAATTTTTTTTCCAGGTTTTTCTTGAGATAAGACTGCAGTGTAATGACAGGTAACTGTTTGGTCTGGCAGGCATATTGCTTCAACCTCCCTGTATATGGTGATGTCATTTTTTCTGCCTGGTAATGACAGGTACAGCTATTTTATTGTTAAATTGCATGTTGTTTAATCCTGCTTTTAATTTTTGCCATCCTTGAAGCTATTTTTTGATAGGTACCCTTAGTTCCTTTAGAGTAGCAACGGGATACTTCACACAAATTAATCACAAATTGCGGATGTTTCTCCCACTCCCTCCTTTCTCTGAAGGAAACCTTTTGCTAATTTGTATTTTGTATGTGAAGATCTTGTTGACAGTCAAATCAAAAAGATAATCCCCATGGACTGGAACTCCTCCATCCCTGAGTTGCATCTGACTCTCACGTTCAGGTTCGTTATTCTAGTAAAATGTAGCTGGTGGGGGAAGCCAAGGACGCAAAGAGGGAGAGAGAGATGCCTCTAACAAGTAGCACCAGTCTCCCTGAAAGTTTTACACAGAAACCCAAACTCATTTTAAGGCCTCCTTTAATTGGGCGTTGTTCAAGGTGGCTTGGCTGTTACAGTTACATTAGTGAACGTTTTTCAGAGCAGGTGGCTGTGGCCCAGTCTGCCCAGTACGGACAGACGGGTATGGCAGGGCAGCCCCGAAACAAGTCACGTCGGCAATTTTTACAGGTTGATGGCTTGGTTTGCACAGAGAAACCCAGCGCTAAGGTAGTACAGACCTGACTGGCAGGTGCCTTGTTGGCTCACCTGTGAACGACTGTGGGTAGAGAAATCTCTTAAATGGCACGGAGCTTTGGGTAAATGGGCTTCCCAGAACATAGTGACATCATCAGTGATGCACATGCCTGCTATGCATGATGTCGGCTCAGATGCTAGACCTGACCTTTCCATTTCAGCACCGATGCAGTTGCTTGGAATAGCACGAGGCTGAGCCAGGCAGTTACCTTCTGGTCCTATACGTTGCCTCCATTTTGAAGATAAGCTGGGATTTATTCCTCCTTAAGAACAGTGATCTCAAAGAGGTGTCTGTACCCGCTGCCGTCTTGGGAGATGTGCCGAGTCCTCTCAGCCCCTCTGATGGGCGAGCACCTGGCAGGGAGAGGCTGAATTACACACTGAACAGGTGCAGGAGGGCAGGCAAATGCGCATTTGGGCAGCTGACGACCAGATGGTCCTCCCTGTAAAGCCATTTGTAGTGAAGTGTGGATAATACCGGCCGTATCACGGGGGCCTGCTGTGCTCCGCAAACCCTGCGTGAGGAGAGAAAATGGAATACTCTGAGCAGGATTTGCACAGCGATTGTGGGGCTTTGCGGGAAGCCAGAAAGCACAACAGTACGGGGATGCAAAGGAAGAAAAAGCATTTCATTTCCCCGTATTATTTAAAATAAGGGGGGAGAATGAGATGTCTGGAGCATTACGGTAGCATGCTGTGTCACTATACCTACCCGAAGTAACCCTCTGTGTGTGTATTACTCATCAGTTATATATTGTATATATGGCAATACTTGTGCCTTAACATGCCTCATTTTGTCTGTTTTGTGGCCCACAGCCTCATACACTTTGGGGCTGAAGAGACAAAGAATTTTTTGATGGTTGCCACCAGTGGCAGCTTACTTGTGCCAGGGCAGACGGGCCCCTGGGCAGGGAGGGGTGGATGCCCAGGAAGGGGTCACAACCGTTCACCAAAGGAGCGCTGCAGGAGCACCTGGGCTGCCCGCCCCGCGTGCACAGTGCAGAGGTCCACGTGCGCTTGCAGCAGCGCGTGGGCTAACCTTTGCCAGCAGACGCTGGCTGCGGGCATGGAGGGAGGGGAGGCGGGAGTAGGCTTCCCCATCCGAACTGGCACCAGGCCTGGGCTAAGCTGCTGAAGGGGCTGGACCCTGAGTCCCAGCAAGCAGGGCTCTGTGTCTGGAGTCTTTCCTTCCATTCCTGAATGGCAAGGCCACTGTAACATCTAACTGACCTTTTCTCCTAGCCTTTTTCTTGCTGCAGCAAGTGCTGCAGTCCCAGTCTGGCAGGGACTCCGGCAGTCCAGAAAAACCCCAGCTGACCAAGGAAGTCCCTGAGCACGTCCATCAGCCAGTCCCTCCTTATCCACCTCCTTCAGCCTGAAATGTTCTGAGCCCTTGAACTGGCAGCACGTGGAGCTGAGCGCTTGTCCCTCACTGAGAAGAATGGTCCTGACCTACAGCGCTGCATACCTTTCAAGTCTGGTCAACAGCAGAAAATGGAAAACTTACTCATTTACTTTGGTGAAACCCTGGAACAGGTTGCCCAGAGAGGTGGTAGATGCCCCTTCCCTGGAAGCATTCAAGGCCAGGCTGGACGGGGCTCTGAGCAACCTGATCGAGTTGTAGATGTCCCTGCTCATTGCAGGGGGGTTGGACTAGGTGACCTTTAAAGGTCCCTTCCATCCCAAAGCATTCTATGATTCTGTTTTATACCATAACAAATGTTTCAGTTCTTATCTCTTCTTTGTGCTCTTCATCTCTGCTCTGACATGATCCCAGAATTTTCCCTGTCACAGCAGTGCATGTGTTTTTTCTTTCAGTTTATGGGAACAAAAAAAGGGTTATGTCCTTTCAGATTATGTTCAAACAGGGGACTGACGGCAGAGCAGCATTAATGATGGTGCTGGCATTATTTTAGACCACAGTGGCACTAGAAAACATGACATTGGTTTGTTATCCCTGAGCAGAGGAAAGAACAATTGTTCCTGGTCTTTGAGAGAAAATTAATACGTGGAGCTTGCTTCATCATCTGCTGATTGCTGGGAGAGAAATGGTAAGGTGTGGAATGAGGTGGTGAGTGGGGATGGGGAAATTTGGCAAGAAACCCCGTTAACATTCCAGGCTGCCTGGTCTGTAGGATATTCTCATACAACCTAAATTGGGAATAGCAGCCCAAATCTCACTTCGTAGTCCAGAGAACCCTTTCCATCTGCTGTACTTCAACAGCCAAACACATATTCATAAAACTTCAGAAGCGGGCTGGATGTCGTACTGTTCCTGGACACACAGCAAACTTTTCCTAAGCCTGTGTTGTTGGTCTTTGTTTTTTTTTTTTTTTTTAAAGTTAGTCTGTCTCCAAGGAAGTTGCCTTATCCGAGCCAGTTTTAGCATGAATACACTGCTTCGCTAGACTCAAGGACAAGAGGCCCGGATTTACCATGGATTCTGGGAAGGGTTCAGTGTACTGGAGACTGGCCACTGGTACCTTGCTAATTTGCTGGCATTGATTGGCACGCAGGGGTTGTTTTTACTTAGTACATGAGCAGTAGAACGCGCTATGGTGCATCGCTGGTGCCACACATCAAGAACAAGTCCTGTGGGAAGCCAGTCAGCTTAGTTTCCTGTGAACAGTAAGAAACATACAGCGCGACCTAGCAGATCGCTAAATGTCACAGCCCCCTCTCGCGCATCCTCTCTGCTGTATCCAATCCCAAATTCATCATCCTTTCCTATCACCTCACTCCCAATACTTTCGGGTCTCTTCCCCCATTCCATGGCTACGGGCTGGGCAAACCCAAGCAGCTGCAGAATGTATGAGTCACTGTGCTTTCCCGCTATCCCGTGTAGATGCAGGATAGCCTACAGTCTTGTTTAGCAGCATCCCAACATTGTCCTCTCCAGGGGCAGATAGGCTCCGTCGGCTGCTACGCCCAGGCTGTCCCCTGAACTACCTGAGCGCTCTCAGTCGCCGCTCAGGTAACAGTCTGGACTCCTGGCGTTCCCTGCCGAGTAACAGCCACGCGGTTCTCCTCTCTGGTCTTCTTTGGCAAGACAAAAACGTGTGTGTTGTTCCTCTCCATGGAAGGAAATTCTTTCAATAACAGCCTCCCACGCAGAGCTGAAACTGAAAATTTTAACCGTTTCTAGAACTTGAATATCTACATACATTTGCATACCCTTATTCACGTATATATACACCTAATACAGAAATGTTTGCAGATTTCATCCCTGTGTGGGAGGTTGGCACTTCATGAAACCACTTCACAATGCATCAAAACTTGATAGATAACAATTATTTTATGTAGTAAAACTACAGCTAATAGTGTTTCTTCTGGAGTTTGGTTAGTTTATAAATGTTTTATATCATTTTGAAAACTGAAAAAGTTACAAGCAGATCAAGACTGGCGTAAAAAGCAAATACTAACGTCTCATCTCCACTACTGAGAAGTTGTTTAGCAAATGCACGTTTTTTGTGGTCGTGAAAGAGGAATCCTGATGGGACACAGCAAACTGTAAAAGAACGGATAGTATCTGCTGGAACCAGACCCAAAATCCAGCTAGGCCAGTATCCTTCATCTGACAGAGGTATCGCCCAGTGCTGTCACAGAAGTCCCCTCGTGGCAGGCATTGTGGAACAACGGTGGGACAATTTTCTCTTTCAGTCTTCCATTATCTCTTACCATGGTCTTACAGTTTAGCGTGTAAGCATACGTAGTTTTTCAGTACAGTTCTCTGTCAGGCCCCGTCTTTCTCAAGCAGTCCTATGTCTGCTACACAAAATAAATTGGCAAGACACAGAACTAATATACCAAGGTATAAATTAGCTTTGGAAAGAATTTAAGGAGCATTTGATCAGCTTCTCCTTTGAAACTGATTCTTACAGTTGATTTTTTACTGCTCTGATTAGTCAAGAGGACTTGTAGTGTTTCCTAAGTGGAAAAAGATAGTCAATAAAAAGATAAACATCATTAAAGAAAGTCATATAGAGAATAAATTTAAGATACTAGAGACCTGATCAACTGTAACATTTCTACTGACTGTGATGTATGTGAGACTGAATCCAATGTGAGTAAAAAATTTTTTTTTTTTCCTCATTGCAAATATTCAGCTGAAGCCCCGAGAAGGCATGCTGGGTATTTCTCATTTGCAATAACAACATCATTACGCTTTTAGAGTGATGGGAGAAGAAAATTTGAACTGCTGTCAGATGCAGTTATGTTTGTCAGTGGAGAAATCTCTCCGAGTATATCAGTCTTGTGCTTAGTCCTGTTTTCAGAATTTACACTCATAGGTGAATCTTTGCTTTTGCCTACTGATATGGCGTTCAATCCTATTCATACATGTTATTTTTATAACTTTTATTTCCACCTGAAATTCTAATATGAACAGCATCTAATTTCCACGATCTGTATCCCGCCCTCTAATTGCACGTGCCAAAACAGGAGGTTGGAGGAGTACGTCATTCTTGGTTTCTCCCCAGGTACGCGGAGTTTGCTGTATCTATCCCTGACATTAAAAAACAATTCCCAGTGAAATATAGCCCATATTTCTTACTCTTCTTATCCAGCTGAGGCTCGTGCAGCTTCTGTACCTCGTGGTGTTTGCTCTTCTACTTGTAGGCTGTATTGCTGGCTGCCTTTTCATCATCAGTAAAGAATGGGAAGAATTTGGAAAATACGTAGAGCCTAATACTGGATAATCAATGTTCTTTCAGTTTACGGTCAACAGTGCTCCGAGGGCTGTGTCATATGAACTAACCCACGTCAGTTGTGGCTGAAGTGTGTTTAAGAACAAGAAAAACAAGGAAGAGTGCAAGAACAATGAAGACTCTGTGTGAATGAATTTATTTTAGTTGGCTGATGGTGGGGAATGCCACTTACTGCATGGAGTAAGGAATTAGGGTCTGCAGAGGACCATAGGAATTAAAAATTTCTTTGGAAATATACTTGTACACATACCCCTTACATACTACTTGAGTAAGAATCAACTCAAATGCGATATATTCACATAGTGTACCTCTCTAAAGAAGCGTACAGGTATTAATACGCTTCGACGCCAACCTGAGATCTTTTTAAAGGCAAAGCAACGCAGATACTGTGTGCAGCCTGAGAAAGCATCAGAGCAAAGGCTAAGTGCTGAGGTCCCATTCTGCTCTCCAGGCTGCTGACGCTGTTGCTGTGGGTTCATTGTTACATTAACACGTGTCTGTCCTCTCCCTCACAGAAGAAATAGGTATCAGCAGAATTTTGGATAAATTATTGATCTAAACCCTTACAGTAAGAAGAAAAGATTATTTTCATTGCACATACAAGGCAATGCAAGCTGAAATACACAAAGAGAATCAATGATGAACACAAGCATCCTGGCCAGGACGATACATAACATCAACAACAGTTTGCACAACTGGAGACATCTGAACAAAATCTGAGATATCACTCTTCGGCCAGGCGAAGGTCAACCTGTTTGTGAAGGAAAGAGTCTGTTTCTCAGACGCCCTAGCAGTCAACCTCTGCAGGCTATTTCATACAGCACAGGGGCACATGTCCGAAAAAGCCACGTAACTGGGCTCCACAAAAGGCCACGCAGGAGGAGAGAGAAACGGGAGAAGACTGATAAGCTGCGTCTATCAGTTAGACTGAGGGGAAAACAAACACACACTGTCCTCAGGCAAGTGACCTCTTGGAAGCATTAGCTAAACCCCTGATTTTAACACACTAAACCACGTGCGTCACATTCAGACTGTCTACAGTGTGGGATGCTTTGTTGGTTCTTACACGTCTTAGAACAAGTCTGCATGTCACCAGAATAAAACTTCTTCTCAGAAGGAGCAATCTCATCAGTGCTTGTGCAATACCTTAGGCTCTTTTAACCACTTTAAAGCAGCTCTTTTCTGTAACGCTCCATATTTTTTCTCAGTTTTTACCCTTCCTGGAGATTTCTTTTTTTTGTCAGGGATTCGTTAACATTAAAATCAGGTTAGCTGAAGGAGGAGAAATCCCATTTCTTCTTAATTTCAATTTACTATCAAGTTCTTAGCTTTTCTAATAACAGCCAATATTTTTTGCATAGTGTTTATGCTAAAAGTACAATTTAAACAAATTGCATCTATGGAAGTTGTTTATCTTCAAAAATTTAAAGGAAAAGCACGAGACTCCTCACCGCAATCATTCACTAATAACAAAGCTTCAAATTCTACCAACCATGTAGATTTCATCTGATATATTTTTAAGTGTTTTCCTTCATCCACATTTGTATGAATAAAAGTAAAAATACTTTAAAAAAATTTGTTCTCTATTTTTAGTTTACTAAAAAGGGGCTTTTTTATAGCAGAAAATATGACCTTTTGGTTCTGACCACAGATGAAAGATTTAAGACTAAACCAGAAGGCTGTACCTCCACATATATAAGCCCCACAGCTAAAGCAAGGCGTGTAGAGCAGCCAGCGCATGCATTTTCAAGCCCAACTGGTACCCACCAACTGGGCACCTCTCAGCTGGAGACCAGCTCTGCAGGCTCTGCAGTCTTCACCCTGGTTTTCTGAGGGGCAAGAACTTCTCAAACTTCACGAAATATTGCTGGCTGCAGACTGGCTTTAGCTGTAGCTCAGGGTCCCGCAGCCTCCTCCCAGACATTTACCTCAGGGCGCTGGCGACCCACGAAGCCTCTTGCCGTAGGGGGATCCCCTGCCGGAGCTGGCCAAACTCTCTGCACATCGTCAGGCAGTAGTGGCATTTTTCTGTCATCTGCTATTTCTCATACTGAGGGCTCTTGTAGTATTTCTCACAGACAAAGTAATCTGGAAATAATGCCTCAGGCTGTTTTCTAATGCCCCCAAACTGGTTTGCGAATTAGGTACATTAAGAGTACTTGTCTTCAACTTAAGAGATGTGGAATCTAAGACACATGGAGTATTTTGGTCTCAGCCAGAAATGGGATCAGAAGTGGGAAAACCTGCTTACCTTCCAATTCTGCTCCCCTGATGTATATTCTTGGGAGCTGCGACTTCAGGATGAGTCATGCCAGAAACTCTCCTGTATCTGAGACAGTTTGATGCTGTGAAGGGTCAACAAAGTGAGACAGCTGCTCTCAAGTGCAGGAAGCAAGTGTTTCCTTGAACCTCAAACTCCACGCCATCTTCTAAAAATAAATACAAAGGAGAAAGATATTTCAGAAAGAACAAATGAGCACAAGGCAAACGCCTTCACCTTAAACCAAACTCCAGGGATGCAGGACTTGATAATAAAATGTTCTTTAGCAGCACTTCACCTCTATAAATCTGAAGTCACTTTAAAAGGAGGCCAGGACATTAACTTCATCTTATAGATGGGGAAACTAAGCCCGTGGCCAAAACCAGACCTGGGTCTGCCTGTATTGGATTACACCCATTTCATCCAGACAAAAATGCTACCTCTGACTACAACTACCAGACACATCGCAGGAAAGTACAAGAAAACCCACATTACATGTGTTGACAAATCTGCCTGTTTAGAATATTGTGTGGTGCAGAAGTGAGGGTGATGCAATTGGTAAGTTAAATCTTCAGTCCAAAAAAAAGCCATAGGAAATTATTTTTTCTTTCCTTTCCTATGATACAAGTAGGTTATGGAAATGTGTGCTACAAAAAAAGATGAAAAAGCTTAGAACTGTAGTTTTAAATTACACCATCAACGTCAAGCCAACCACCCTGAAATTAGAGAGCCACTTAAAGAGCTTAGTTCATCTGTCATGTCTCTGAAAGCTGCAACTCGAAGGACATGAAACCTTGTCTTTAACTATTGAAATGCAAAGAGAGAAAGTCAGAGAGAATATCAGGAACTTGTATAACAGTGTCATGGATAAATTTCAATACTGCTGTGACACCCAGGGCAATTTGCTCCTTGGTTATCTGAGGTGCCGGCAGTGAGATTCAGCTGAAACCAGAGGAAGCTGTGAATTGCTTGCATTGTTTTGACTTACAGGGGACTTCAGAATCATCAGGGAGACAGAAAAACCCACTGCTGATCTTGAGAGATTTCACGGAAAACAGCCCCAAAGTAGAAATGAAACTAAATATTTAGTAACAACCAAGTCTAATCAAACTAAAAAACACCTTCTCCCATGGAAATAGCAGAGGAAGACACCTGTCCAACAACACCTTTCCATCAGATGCAATTTTAATCCATTTTTATTTTGCAGTTTTCCATTGGTTAAAAGTCATACTACCATCATAAGTCTCCCCTGAGTGAGCTGAAGGGGTTCAGCAATACATCTTAGCACTCCAATTAGGATTTCTATTGAATAGTGTGTCAAAAGGATGACATTTTACATAGCTGCATGATTATCAGAACTTAAGAACTGTTGTAGTTAGGTAATATCTAAGATTTGTTAAAGCTATAAATTTAAACGACTATTTTATTTTAATCTCAGCTATTGTTAATTCACTTATTATGAGCCTTCTGCTAAGGCTGACCATTTGCACTTCATAATAAAGAGAATACCAAAAGTCTTACCTGGCATTAAAGAGCCGTCATGGACATGAACGCTCTACACGTGGCTATTAAAGACAATTCCTATCAGACTCTATGATAGTAAGAATACATAGAGAGAATGGCTGACCTTGGGTGTGTCTGAAGATTCAGAGATGACCTCACATCATCAGAGTTGTAAAGACAACATTGCTTATTACAAATTATCCTTCAGAGAGCAAGTAATTATGTCCTGCCTAGCACTAGACTATTATTAGATGTGCTGTATTAACACAACAACATTTAAATAGAGCTTCGAGTCTAAATTATCCTGACACACAAAGTATTCAAGTGTTACGCTGGACACCTTATTTCAATAATCTGCATGTTCCAGGTCATTCCTGCAACTGGTCCGATTAAGAAAGGCCCCTTCTGCACAGCATCCAAGAACATGACGAGGGTCTAGCAATGTACTAAAGCTATTAGCATGAAGCAGAAGTTGTCGTTACAGCATGACTTAAAGTTTTTCTTGCCTTTCCTGCAATAGGAAAGGTACATACCACTCCATACGATAGGCTCTCACCTGCACTTTCTGAGGAACAGAAACAGTTCTAGTGCTCCATGCAGTTACTCCTGTCTTCACAGTAAACAGGTACTGACATTTAAAAAAAAAAGCAGTGCTTGTTAAATAATGATCCCCCTTAGAAGACTCAACATCACATAAAAGATATACTTACATATACTTTTTTCTTTTTATCCTAGAATCTCTCTGCTTTCTTTTTTATTCACTATTTTATAGTACTCAGTAACATGCTTCATATTTTTCAGAAGACAATTCCCTCCCCCAAAGGCTTGCAGTGCACACTGGAACTCTGCATAGGAGTAAAGCCTGAAAATAGACCATCTTTCTGCACTTCAAAGGCCCTAGAACAATCTGGCAGAGAAGTGACATTAAAGAACACAAAATGAAGATTCAGAAGCAAGAAATGAGTTATGGAAAGTAGATCTTGATCTTGCAGTCAAACAATGGACATTGTGTAAATCATTTTTGGAAATGAGACATGGGACTTGCCTTGGAGTCTCTGACAGTCTTTTTTATTACTAAACTGTCTTTAAATCTGTCCTGTGATTTTTATATGATCAATCTTTTCGTTTTTCTCACTGTAACTTCTGCACCCGTTATGTAGCTGGACTTTTTGTTCTATGACCTTCTCCTTTCACTTCCTAAATAAAAAGATCATTTCATATGCAGTAAATTAAACACATGGCTTTCAGTGTATGTCTCGGAACAGTACACTTTTCTTCAAGAAAAAAAATATGATTTCCAGATAAAACGTGAGAATGAAATAAACACAGAAACAATGTGCCTTTAGGGAGTAAGAAAACACTCCAGGCCTGATTATATTTGCCAGAACGTTGAACATGGACTCATCAGATTGATTAAGTCTGTCATAACAGCAAATCATTAAGCCATAAAAGAGAAAATTCAATATACTTTCTAGCAATAGAAGTCTATTTTTAAACAATCAAAATAATATTGCTTTTAGAAAATCCCTGTTGCTTTACTGTATTAGTATTTTGAGCGGGACTTTGATGTCAAAGGTGCTGCAGTAATAAAAGCACAGGCATTGCAATGTTAATTTTTCTTTTCTATTATGTGACATATCTATCTGGGCCCATGTCAGTAAAGACAAACATGCTGGGTAAGGAGTAACCAGTGCCATACAGCACAACAGGGAAAGGCAACAGCTGAGGGGCAAAAGACCAACATAGATTCTGTACGGAGAGAAAAACTCTTGCTGAAAAGCAATGCAGTTACAAGGGGGTTTCCACAAAAACTTCCCTATTCTGTGAAAACCTGATCTGATCTGGAGGGAATTCCAGAGTCAGCCTAAAGTGAGGCAGTAAAAAGTTGAAGCAAGCTAGTGAGCTGGAGGGAATCCCAGACAGTCGGATGCCTGTACAGAGAGATTTCGTTCTCTTGCACACACTGCGTAGGGCCATGCAGCTCTTCAAGAGCTGCAAATTCTTGGAGTCAGAGCTCGTATTCTCCTGACATCACACTTCCTGTACAGTACAACTGCAAGTTTTGTACACAAAGCAAGGAAAACATCACAGCAACCATCACTGACTTCATGCTTCGAGAGGCAGCCACCCAGAAGATTTTTTTTAGCTACCAGGTGTAGCCACTGCCCTGTGAACACATCCAGGTGTGTTTCTCCTCAAGTGATCAATCACAGAAGGGCTGAAGGAAGAGATTATTTTCTTTCTTTTTTACAGCAAATCACTTTTCTTATTTCTTGAGTATCCAGTGGTTGAGGAGAAACATGTTTTCCTGCAGATATGAGCTCAGCTTTTGAGTGCTATAGACATTCTTTTATTGAAAAATACTCACTGCTCACTAAAAATATCCAGCTTTTGAAGTAGAAATGATCCTTCTCCAGCATCTCTGGACTTCAGAGAAACTCAGAAGCCAGTATGATTTGCTATGACCTCACTCCCTCAGTCTCCCCCAGTATGAAATTATCTTGAAGGAGAAAAAGTAAAATGAAAGTATGTAAAACGTTTCTCCTCAACATTTCCACTTCTCCGAGGAAGATTCTACAAAGACAAAAAGAGGTAGCATTGTCAGGACCACTGGGGACTTTCAAACAGGTAAGATCTAACATGCAGTTATTAATTGCTCCTCATCATAAGGGGCATTGAAAAGATACACACTGATTTATTTACACTAGTATTTAAACAGTACTACAGAAAAGAGAAGGAAAAACATAGTTACAGAGGAAAAAACATCTCAAAACCTATGTATATATAGATTCTCTTCTGTCTGCAACAGTCTGAGCCTTGCAATTCATCAGCTAGTCTTTAACCTGCACTCTCTGCAAGTTCAGGATTTCATTGGGTTGAAAAAATGGGCTACACGAATCACAGTTTCTGTTGTTGAAGAGCTAAAACTAAGATTTGTTCCATGTGAAGCCAGATCAAAAACTGTCCTAGCTTTGGTGTCTACCCTGTTGTTTACCCAGTCAACAAAACTTGTTTAAGCTTCAAAGACTACCTTTTGCACGGTAGCACATGAAACAGTAATAACAATGGAGCTCAGCTGTCTCTCGTTGTATTTTCTTTTCATATTTCTCCCTAATCTTTCAAATTTCTGATTTTGCGACTGATTTCACATCTGATTATTGCTCTTCTTCTTGGCTAGATATCAAGGACTACTGATACCTTAGGCTGGTATTCTTATCCTCAAAGCCTGAGTGAGCCAAATGCATGACTCACAAAGTTCCATCTAGCAGTCTCTCTGTTCAAAAAGCCCAATCTTAGAATGAGATAAATCGAAATGAAAAGACTCGGGCTGAAACATACACATAGGCTTAAATAGCTGAAAATACACCGTGAGCTTGGAAAGTGCAAAGCATTTAATTTTTAAGATCTCTTCCATGCTTCCATCGGAACCGTATGGAGCTTCCATTTCCTTATATTCTACACCTACACTATAATCCACACTAGAATATAGTGCCCAAATACATGCAGGAGTTTAAAACATAATTGTATATACGCGTATTATCTCTACAGCATGGTATTATTTTCTGAGCTTACACAATTATGACTGACAGCAAAGCTCATTGAAATGTATTTAGTCATTTGCATCCATCTATTTAATTTACAGTTACCTCCCAGGTACTCATTTGTATTTACAATTACAATGCAGATTTACTAATAACTCTCAAGAAAACAAGATTGTTGGTGATGCATCATCATGTGCTGGGATGTCACTAGATGATGCCACTTCATAAAAGATGGAGATCCCTTTCTAGTTTTAAGAATTTCTGTCTTAATTTTCAGAAGTGCGAACATACCATCATCTTTCGATTTCAGTGTATTTCAAATACTCAGCACCCATAGAAATTAGCCTGCATTATCTGGGATGTCATAACGTCGGTAATTCATCTAATACCAGGTGCTCAGTCTCTGCGTAAAAGTAAAGGAAGAACCAAGAAACTGGAAGAAGAATTTACTGCCTCTAATATCTCATCTCTCCAGTCAAGTTGCTGTACAGAAACCAGAAGTCATTGAAAATGCAGCCTCACCTATAAATCTTCCTCCTTTTATACTTTTTAACCATCTTGGGAGTGACACTATAACCGTTTGCTTCACGGGCCAGGCAGTAAGTGCTCAAACTGCAAGAATACATGACTCGTGCCACTCCTGGGGCAAGCCCACAACGGTTATCGATCAGACTTCCAGCTGCAGTGACCCTACAAAGGCTGTCTAACATTTTATACCCATTTGGGGGATGATGAGATACAATCTTGTTACTCCTGTATACATAGTATTTTCAACTATGGTTTCGACAGTCTTGTCCCTAACAACTTTTGCATCACATAGGGACTCTTTCTGTAGTATTGCTACATTCTGTCCTGTATAGTTTAAGCTTTGTAAAGCATAAATTAATGTAAGTATTGTGTTCAAATATACATACAGTTTGTATATTAACAATAAAAAGGTTTATCAAAGCAGAATTAAAATTGAGCTTCAAAAACTAACTCTAAACTTTCTGATTTTCAAATGCTGGGGCTTGTTGGTTTTTTTTTTTTTTGTAAAAATATTGCACTTTTTAACACTTTGTTGAATTTGTTTGTGGGGCTGTATTTTTCTTTTTAAGCAAAGACGAAAAATATGAGGAAACCCTTGGTATAGTTGTAGATTCCCTGATACAGATGTTATTTAATGTAAAGTGAAGTTACCGTGGCATCCTCTCTTTTTTTTTTTTTTTTGATTGAAGATATCGGAACTAGAGCTGAGCAAGAATTTTCCTACACAAAGTACATTGCTGAAAAATTCCCATTCATTAAAAACAAGGCTGAGAATTCATTTCTTAAATGTCTAACGCTCAGGCACGAGACGGTCACCCTCTCTACCCTTTACAGTCAATGAGGAGTCACAAACGATCCAGAACGTGATTCACCTCCTTCTAACACAGGCCCTTCCAGATGGTAACTCAGCTCACCCCAGTCAGACACCCGTCTGAGAACAAGACAAACCACCTTCAGGAAGGTCTGTTTCTCTCTGCTGGCTATCAAGGGTAGACAGGGTGACTGGCTCATAGCTCAAGATTTTCTTCAGTCTGTGATAAAAGTCCATCTAAAGTGTTTGCCGAAACACAGCGGTTAAGGTTAACTTTTCAGGTTCTGCCATTCTCTGCCAGCCGAGGACTGCAGGTACCACGTTATCTGACTCTGTGGGCTGCCCAAGACTCTGCAGTCTGGGGAGACAACTTCAAAGAGTTGAGTTTCAGAAACATTATTGAAATGTCCATTTCCCAGGAAGTTATACATATATATATACACACATATATATATTTTTTTTTCTTAAGAGCACGAAAACATCTGAAGCACCAAGGTTTCTTATGAATCAGAAATTCTCAAACTCAACAACTCTAACTGGAACCCTGTTTATTTCTGGACTTTGATACTTGAGGATGAGGCATTAGAAAAACACAGCTATTTTAACACCTGGTTTCAATCCAGTTAATAACTTTGCACCTGATACATGCTCCCCAATTAAGTCAAATTTATGCTAATACTGTCCTGATTAGCAAATACTATTTAAAGCTGGTTTATGGGATGATTTCTGAATAAAGTAGGTGTCTAGATTCAGTGAATTTCAGCCAGGAAGATTATATTCAGTGGATTTCAGCTCTCAGATGACAAGACAACATGAACTTCACAAGTTAGCTATAGCTATCCCTACAAAGCAGTGGAATAGCCTACAGGATGACAAGTAGCGACTGCTAGGGAGAGGTCTTTTTCATGCTGGGTAAATCTATGCTTTCACCGACCACAACACAATCTCTAGCACTGGAAACTGCCGAACTCCAGTATTTAAGTCACTTTGCGGAAAATTCAGTTAGCCACAGGAAACTCACTGATTCTGAAGATACAGGTCTTGAAACACAAGACTATGTACTTAAGCAATTCCAAAACTGGATTGTATAGGCTGTGCTCTGCAGGGCTTAATGAAAGGTGAAGCAAAGGGCACCAGGCTGACAGGCTCAGCACAACAACTGTGTATCTTCTCCTTCTGAAGGAGCCTTAGGTAGCAACATCTCTGGCCTCTTTGCACTATATTTCACGGCATGGTGTGGGCAGACCTTAATTCATTCTATAAATCATACTGTATCCTCAAAGACATCTTTTCTTCCTTTTTTGTTTCCCCTCTGAAAAATGCTTCAGGCAGTAACCGCATCTACAACCCTCTGCTTCTCTTTAGGATCTATAAAAAGCAGCAAAGGTACAGAAGGGATACATTTTTGCCTTCCTTGGATTCATTTGAGCTCTCAGGGAAATACCTAATAATCCATTTACAGCATGCTGTTTTCAAAGCACTATCTATTAAAATATTAACAACCTATTCATCTCAGCCCTAGAGTGAAGCAGGTGGTTTCATATTTCTACTACTTTATAGAAGCATCGATAAGTACTTTGAAGGAAAGGATAATTTTGAGAGCTGAACACAAGAAGCACATCTTCATGATTTACAGTCAGAAGAGGGTATCCCACATCAATCCACCCAAGCACGCACACAAAATGGGAGTTAGACCCAACAAATATGCAATCAGGACATCTAGTTTTAAGGCACTAAGTGCCAAAGCACACACTAAGCAATACACTTACTCTGTACTTGTGTAGGTTTTTTCAAGCACAGGAACTGGATCAATAGCCACTTTTCATGACTGTATTCATTTTAGAATTAGAGAAACTGATACACATTAAATTAAACCAATTGCTCAAAGCTATTTGATACCTTCTGGCAATATGGTAGAGAGTTTCAGGCTACATGTAATTTACAGGTCAAGTCTCACAACATACAAAAGCAGCTACTATTTTCTTCTAAAATGGCAGTGCTGCTGCTTACCTAGCATATGAGAGGCAAGTTCATCTCCTTTTCTCTCTCAGGGAATTCCTATCCACAACTCTTGCCTTTCTGAAAACCATTCTCTTCCTCAGAGCCCTGGGATGATGACAAGGAGCAGAGGTATTCGCTGCCCTTGTAGCTGAAGCTGGTTTTCTCTACAAAAGATCCAATAATTACAGACACTTTGGGCTAGGAAAGGAAAACAATTGTATGCTTGTAGGTAAAGTATTCAGCTAGAAGCCAGTCCTGTTTAACGTCACGTTTAAGCAGCCAGGACTATTGCACCCTGATAATTGAGTCCCTAGCCAAGTACGGCTAATATCAGGCTACATTCACATTTGTTTTACACTCCTGGTGCAGGAAGTCTTTAGATTTAGGCACTGCGGTGAGGCAGCTGGAGCTCAACTTTGTTGTACCATTCTGTATTATTAGTTTTAACCCTTAATGCCTGCCTCCAAGTAGGATGCTAAACCATCTCTTGGAATTATGCATCAATACCATGTCCTCATGTTGCAGCCTCATACCCAATACTCACTGGCCAGGACACTCTCCCAGCCTATGGGCAGACCTTAACTCCCTACATTATTTGAGGGAGATCTAAACACATTCTCCCACATGCTAGCTTAACTACTAATTAACTTGATGTGCAGTATTCTCAGTTCTTTCTGTTGTAACTCTTCCAAACTTAGGGGATAATTAGTTAACTATTGGATCTGAGAAAAAGAAAGATACAGAGCATGATTCAGTAATTTAACGGCCGAGAGAAAAAAGACCTGAATTTCCATCTGCCTCCCTTAAGTATTTTATAGGCTATATATAGTCTTCAGCTCTTCCCAGAAGGGTTAGATTAGAGGGAAAAAAATAAAGTAAGCTAGGAACGAGCTGACAAAAAAAGATGTTACTGATAAACAGGCTCAAGAGTACTCAGCAGAGGCAAAGGGACCTAATACGAGATGGACAAAGGGGAAACTGGAAGGAGACACAGTGCTTCAGGCAGGCAAAACGTAGAGGTGCGTAGCCTCGGTCACAGAAATCCAGCCTGGGCTATGCCTTCTGCAGGTACGTTGGGTCCAAATCACAGAGCAGCCTCGGGATGCAACGCTGCCTTCCTCCGAGCCTCACGTCACCTCAGTGGGAATGAGGAAGCACCACGGTCTCCTCATTGTTAGGTCTCTGCTGCCCGTAATGTTCTTTGACAGACAGAAACACGTACTTGGAGAAAGTTCAGAGGGGAAATTAATGCAATAGCAATGCCCATTCAATCAAGAGGCTGTAACAGCTTTTCTTCTCCCAGGCTCTGGCCTGGAGAGAGGCCTGACCCAAGGACACAGGACTACATAATGCCACCACCACCGGCGGATCACTTGGCCATGCGTTTTGGGGTTTTTACCACCTATGGGTTGCCACCTGGGGAGGCACAGACTACCAGATACCGCATAGTCTAAGGGTAAAATAACTGCTTTACACAGCGGAAGGCACGGATCCTCCTTGCCGCAGGTGAAGCGCTGAGCGTAGGCCAACCGCACCGAAAGCGGGTGCGCTGCTGCTGCTGCCGGAGGGGGACAAGCGCCATGTTGTGGGGAGCCTGACCCAGCCGGGGCTTCCAGCCCGGGCGGCGCAAGCCGAAGACGGGCGGGTTTCAGGCCGGCAGGGCCGGAGAGCTGCGGCACCGGCCCCCACAGCGAGCCCCGGGGCTGCCAGAAGGGCCCCGACACCCAGACCGCTGCACGCCCGAGGGACAGGAACAACGCCGATAACCGGGGAAGAAAGCTCCGGGGCTCCGCGCTAGGCCCCGCCGCCCGCCTCACAGGGTAGCCGCGGGGCGGGGCGTCCCTCAGGCCGCCCTCGGGGCCGCCCCGCCCCGCCCCGCCCCGCCTGCACAGGTGCGACGGCTCGCGCCGAGCCCCGCCCTCCAGGTGGTGCCCGGCGGGGGGGTAGGGCGGGGTCACCCACGGGCGGATGGATACCACCTGCCCTCGCGAGGCGACCCTCACTCCCAGCCGTCTCTCTGTGCCCTTCCAAAGCCGGGTCAGGGTAGAGCGCCGCCCGCCGCCCCTCCCCGCCCCCCTTTGGACAGCCCCGCGAGGAGGGGCGACTTGTCGGCGCGGCATTAGGACCCGGCGGACTATTTTTCACCCCCTCGGCGCTGTGCTACTTTGGCCGGAGGTGGGCGTGCGCGCGAGGGCGAGCGACGGAGCGGGGAGGGAGGCGGATGCGTCTGCGGCTGTAAGTAGTTCCGGTTGAGGAAGTCGGCGCTCGCGGCCGCCGGTTCCCGTGGCTGCGCCTGGGCAGGAGCGCCGCGTCCCGAGCGGTGCCGGCCCGGCCCCGGCCCAGCCCCAGCACAGCCGCCGCCGCCGCCCGCCCGCCCGCCCGCTCGGAGCCACCCGCCGCCGCCATGGCCACCCGCTCCTGCCGAGAGAAGGCGCAGAAGCAGAACGAGCAGCACCAGGCCATCCTGGCCAAGCTGCTGCGGGAGGAGGATAACAAGTACTGCGCGGACTGCGAGGCCAAGGGTACGGCGGGGCGGGCGGCCGTTGGGCGCCGGGGAGGCGGGCGGGCGGCCGGGGCCGGGCCCTGCCTGTGTCCGCCCGCCCCGGCCTCGGCGGGGTCCCCGCTCGGGGCGGGGGGCCGGCGGCTCGGCAGCCAGGCCCGGGGAGGGGCGCCGCCCCGCTCCACGTCCGCAGGGGCGGCGGGGCGCTGGCGGGGCCGCCCTGCCGGCGGCGGCCGGCCCCCTCCCGAAACGGGGCCCGGAGGGGCGGCAGCAGGAATCTGCGCGGCTTGGGGAGAGCCGTGGTGGAAGCCGGAGGACCTTACGTTTCGTGGTGAAGCGATCTGAGCTGGGCTGTAGCTCCATGATCCTAAAGCGAGGAGCCCCCCAGCTGAGGCTTTCTGCAGTGACCGGCCTAGCCCTTTCCTGAAGTTTCACTGCCGCGTCCTCCTCCTGCGTTGACAGGTATCGATCGGGAGCCGGCTGTGTCAGAGGGCCTTCAGGAAGTCCCCGGCCGGTGGCAGGGGCAGGCGCCGGAGGAGGTGAACGCTGGGTGTCCAAAACGCTGCCCTTCAGCGTTGACTCGGTCACGCAAATGCCAGGCTCGTTGAATCTGGCTGTCTGTGTCTAAGTCACAGACCTAGCTTTGGTTATGAATGAAACTTCAAAGATTATATCGCTGTCGAATCTTACCTCTCTTTAGCCTGATAGTTTTATTCTGCACAAAAGCAGATATATATTTGCATTTACCCTGGGTTCTGTGGCTTTGAAGTGGAAAAACGTAGCACATCTGTCTTTCATCTAGAGTCGATTCATTAAGATGTTATCCTAAATACGATGATTGCACAGTAAGTTCTTGTTTTAAGTATAATACTTCCTGAATAACAACCAGGTGTTTGCAGTGTATGATTAGGTCCAGAACTGTCTTGTTCAGTCCTTCTCCACCTCAACTGGAGGTTTGAGCAACCAGAAATAGCACTATGTTTGTAATTTCCATTTTCCATCCGCGCATGCTATTTTTTTGCCGTGGACGTAAATCGTGCAGTGCCTTGCATGATGCTGCTGTTTGATACATCAGAAACACTAAACCCAGACTTTATTTTCCTAGTATGTAACGCTAAAAAGTATATAATATGGATTACACCAAAGATAATAGATCTTTATATTTTGCAAGTAACTCTTCTTAATAATTTTCTAGGACACCTATTCTTGCCCCCAGACTCCTGGTTATTGTGTAAAAGACTCATTGCAACCGGTGGTTTTCTGGAAAAATCATGCTTGTATGTTTTGTGCGTTATTGGCACTTTAGATTTCCATGCTGAATGCTGCTCTGAGTTGCTTGCTGGTGGAGTTCCATATGTGTGTTGTTCCATAGTGTAGGCCTTGGAGCTGGGTTGCTCAAGGTCAGAGTCTGGAATTGTCCAACTAATTTTTGTTGTGTCTTCTGAGTTCCCTCTTTCTAACCATCACCTGGTCAAAGTATCATTTGTAAGTCTCTGTAGTCCTTGGTGCTTGGTATCTTTTGCCACTTCAGCAATGCTGACACTTTCAGCTTCCTCCTTCTTATATTTGTGTTATTGAGTGTCTTTATCCACTGTTCGTTTCTTTGATACTTTCATACCTCTTCTGTCACAAGAGCTTCTTTCATGAGTTCGAGCTTTGATGTGTCTTGAGTTTGGTTTTTTTCCTGTTCAGGTTCTGGAGGACCTACCAATCTCTTGACCAGGCTGTCTTCTGCTAGTACCTGTAATTTAGTTTCCATCTTTCTAGTAAATTATTTTACTTAGCTACCTTGATAAAATCTGACTGCACTTCTGAAGGCTTCTCTGTTTTCTCTGTTGCTCAGCCCCACTTCTCCCTTGCTGTCTCTCTGTATGCCAGAGGCATGGCTTGCTTTCACCCTGTCCCCCAGGAAAGCTGACGTGAAAATACTGTGTGATGCAATGTGAGCTTACAATATTGAGGGAATTGTTTTGTTTCTTTTTTTAATTCTCTTTCTTCTTTCAAGTTTAATTTGCACTTGCCTCATCCTGTTCTGGCAATTCTTATTTTAAATCTTGCATCATGTTCACTTTGTAGTACCATCTGCCTTTGCCTGTACTCCTGTAGTTAAGTGTATGCTTTTCTTATAGTTGGAGGGGAGAGTGTGGAATGATAAACTTATGTGTTTCAGCTGTTCTAGAGGCACTTGACTGAAGAGATGGTCATATATGGATGCTCTGTGTAGATTTATTTCCTTAGGTTTAAGAAGAAGAGTTGTGTGAACAATGTTGAGATGCCTCTGCTATACCCCGAAGTCTACATTTCTGTATACTTCCAGAAGAGATGTGGCTCGGAGGAAAAAACGTGATCAGTTGTTTAGTTGAAAATCAAGCTTTCCATGAGCATGTAATGCCACTGTTGAACTCCTCGTTATATCAGTCTTTTGAAGCTTCTTATTGGCCAGAAGAAGAGGAAAAGTGAAGGATACTTTCAGTTGCAGCCATCTGTTTGTTCCTAATATGTTTCACACTTAATCCATGGCAGTTGAGTGCTAATGACTTGCTGGTGTCTGGCAAAGTTGTAGTTTTGCTAGTCTTGGTATGCGGTGATGTCTGAGGCAGCAATTTTTAATATGTCTCTAGTAGCTAACCAGTGTCTGTGAGCCGTCTGCATGGCGTTCCCCGAACTGTGACAGTCTCCTTCGCCTCTTGCATCACTAACAGCATCCCTTTCATCTCTGGGTGTGTTTGTCATTACAGTCTGGAGTTCCCTATTGCCAGTTCCACTAGAGATTCTCTTCATCCCGGGTTCTGCAGACATGAACATGAAACCATTCATGACAAAATATTTAGGACTTCTCTGGTGTCAGTCCTTGTTCAGAATGTATGTTTTCCCTTAATGTAATTTATTTTTTTCTTTGAAATGCTGTCCCCTTCAGTTTCTGTTACTTTCCTCTTTTGTGTGAGCTTTGCTCCTTTGTCTGTCATCCTCCTTTCTGTTGTTTAGTAGGATCCCGAGTTCTGTTTTTTGCTTTCTTCGTGTTCACCTAATTGTTGTGTAACGTTATCTTCATGACTAACTCTGGTTGTGTTAACTGAGTTGCAGTTGTACCTTGGGTCTTATTCTGACAAGACTTAAACCCATTGTTTTCAGTATGGTCTTTCAGATAGCTGGCAGTTCAGTATGGGTTCTTAACTGAAGCTAAGAGGCTGTCATCACTAATTCCTTCCTCTCACCGTAGATGCCATGGTCTCTCTTAAACCTCAAGTATTATATTTACCCTAGGCTTCTGTTCAGATAGTCACATCCAAGGGATGTTGAAATCTTGCAGACTGTACTTGTATATCTGTTTTAACTGCTATTCTTTGAGGCTTTGGGAATTCTTAGGTAGCTAGATGTCACTTAAAATCTTATAAATATCCTTTTGACCCTAAAAAATTTAATGTGGTCCTATTTGTGTATTTATCATCACTGCTTTTGATTGTATCTACTGAAATGCCACTGTTGAACTCTTCCTTCATATCATTAAGGCTTCTCTGCTGGCTTTTTGCACATCAAAAAGATCATCAGAACTTACTGCTGTCCTACTGCTGATTCACTCCTGAATTACTGAATTAGCTCTCCTTGCTCTCAGTATGTGACCACCATCTGCATTGCTTGTGAGGAAGTTTCAGGCACGAACCTTTCCTATATTATCGTGTGCTTGCTCTGTGTAAGAATTAAAAAAGTTACCTCTTGGTCTTCCTCAAAATAATCTTGCTGTCGTTAATAGTAGTCTTGTATCAAGAACAAAGCCATCCTTTGGTTTCTGGCCTACTTTTTCAGGTATGAGGTATGCAGATACATTAGACAGCTTTGTCCTGCTAGTCTTTTGGAAGGTGGAGAATACAGCAGAGGACACATCTGCCAGAGTAAGCATTAAGCAATAATTAGGATTGCTGACTCTGGCAACAGTTTCTGGAAGTGCTTTTTATTCTGTATTTGCCTTTTAACTGTTGAAATAGCTGCTATGAATCCGACTGTCACTGCTAAAATGTGTTGGAAACTACCTGCTGTAGGGCCATACTGTAATTGCCATATGTCGCCTTCAAACTGTGTCTTACAGCTACCGGAAAGACTAGATGACACCTCTGTGGGGAAGAAGCCTATAAATCAAAGGTTCTGGAACTGTCTTTGCAATCACTGAGATTTTTGGAAAAGTGAGGAGGTTGGGATGACATTTGACAAGGCAGTGCTTGTCTGTGTACTGACTGTTCTTGACATCCCTATCTGAACAGTCATCTACATAAGGCAGTAGATGTCTTCCCAGTGTTACACTACTGGGAAGTAGTTATACTGCTGTTTCTAATATTTGTAGGAAATAGTAAGGCATGTTGGCAGTAACTTAAGTCATTCTGAATTTTTGAAAGAGAGAAGCAACTGAAATTCCTTTGTGCTCCTTTTGTGTGTATAACTAGGTAAAGCTAGCAGGAATTGGAAGGATCTAGGAGAAGGAAATAGCTGTAGATCTGTCCGTCTTGTGTGTAGACTATGCTGAAAGCTGTTGTAAAGCATGTGATTTTTTTTTCCCTTTCACTGTAGAGGGAGACTACATTGCATTTTTATTGTTGTTGTAATGCTGATATTTGAATCTCTTAAGCAGTAACACCTCTTAGATCTGTCAAATGGAGCCAAAATCAAAACCTGTTAACTTCAGTCAGCAACCCTTTGACTACAGGGGCTATCATTTGCTATTTCTGTGTACTTAGTACCTAGTTATAACATGCTAGAAGTCTCCTGGGCTTGTGTTATTACTTGGCAGCAAGGCTGGTATTATTTGGGTGCTGATGCTAAGCAATACTGAATCAAGTACTTGGAAGTTGAAGAGTGTGATGAAGCACAAAAGGAGATGCTTTTTCCTAGAAGGGGACAAGATGTTCAGCAGTATCAAAGGACTAGCCATCTAAGCAAGTAGGCCTGTAAAGTAAACTGAAGGCAATCAGCCTTGGTCTGGTGTGACAGTATCTGCAAATGTGGATCATAAGACTCCAATTATTGTTCCTAACAGTGTTTGAACAAAAGAGGTATGTTTGAAACCAGCGTGAATGTTCTCTACCATACCTTTTCTGTTTGTTATGCTTGCATTTGGATGTTGGCTTTAGTACAAATGGATTGACTACTGAAGTCTGCTTGTAAATTCATCTCTCTGTCAAGAAGGCAATTACCTGAGTTGTCAACTGCTTTAGAATTTTTTTAACTCTAACAAAGTTAAAATAACGTAATTAGAAGCTTGCAGACCTTTGTATAGACAATTGCAGATGTCTTGGGCCTTCAGAAAAGGTGAATACATTTCTGTATTAGAGGAGGTGTTCTGTGGTTAGTTGTGGTTTTGTTTTGTTTTTTTTTTTTTTTAATGTTTACTTACTTCATGCCTGGTAGGGCTTGAAGTCTGGTTAAATGATCTCTTACCAGAATTTAGTATAAAGAGTCACATTGTCACTGCTGTTCAACCAGATTAAAATTTGTTTACTTTCATTATAATATTAGCGAAGATACTTTTCAATATTTATAGTTGTACTATACAATCCTTGGATATCTGTATATGACTGAAGACTTGGTCTATGCTGTCTGAAGAGTGGCAGGTACAGGCTCTTAGGAGTGTGGGGAGAGACTGAACAGGAAGGATTGCAGTACTGAAATTTGTGTAGCCAGAACCAATTATTACAATTTTGGCTTCAAGTGAACCAAACTTTAGCTTCCCTAACAACTTACCAATCTCGAACACAAAGTCTCTTAGCAGTTAGGGATAAAAAAATCTAGTTTAAATTGAAATGGGCAAACTAGCTATCGAAACAAATCTGGAATATTCCAGATACGTTTATAGCTGTTTAGACTCAGGGTTTTTTGTAGACAATTAAGTCTCGCATGTGATCTCTTCTGTGGCTGGGAGACCAACTTGAATGTGTGTGAACCTCGCTTCTTGTGAAGCTGCTTTTGCTGGTTACTTGTTTTGATGGCTGGTCTTCTCACTGTGTTAATCTTGCCTGCATACTTTAATAAATAGTGTACTTCTTCCTCAGGAATTAACCTAAAGCAAATGGGTAACTCTTATAGCCTGCTGCCTTCAGCCTGTGCAAGGCTTCAGCTTTTGCCTCTGACTGTCAGTGTAAGAATACTTTGGATCAGCTTATCAACAGTATTGGCTTGCTCTAGGACAAGGTGCTGGCTGCTGTACCTCCTCAGGTGAAGACCTTCCACGTCCTCCTCCTAAGGTGGAGAAACTGGTGAAGTAGGACACTGGGGGAAATGGAACACGGTTGGATGACGTTGGAGGTCACTTCCATACATCACCTTAAGTGCAACTTCTAGCCCTATACTGAAGTTCAAATGCAGAGCAGTAACCAACCAGTAGCTGATTACTGCTCTGTGGATATCTTGTAGCAGTGAATGTAGCTGCAAATAGCAGATATGAGTTCAGGTTACTTGGATCAGGAGATTGCTAGTGCTTCTCTGTGTGATTCTGTTGCAAGGTTGGTATTGTCGCTGTGAGATCGGGCTGGTGAGGATCATACGACCATACCAGACTAAAATACGAATAGACAGATAGAACAACTGGAGGCTTCTAGCTGTCCAGTGAGGCTTTACAGTATCCTTCCACAAGGAGCAATGAAGGCAAACCACTTTGATTCAGGGTGGATCTTGCTTAAGCGTAGCAACTGGAATGATGTATCTTTACCTCTAATAACAGTAAGGAACTGTATCACTAGAAATCCTAGTGATAATCTGGTATTACACTGT
This sequence comes from Nipponia nippon, assembly GCF_047370975.1. Classification (NCBI taxonomy): domain Eukaryota; kingdom Metazoa; phylum Chordata; class Aves; order Pelecaniformes; family Threskiornithidae; genus Nipponia; species Nipponia nippon. The sequence goes on along the minus strand of NW_028262358.1, from coordinate 93,806,547 downwards.
TACCTTTCTGGCCTCTTTGTGAAAGGTAGTGCCTTCAAAGACCTGAAGGGACCAGAAACTATCTTCAGTCTCTCCTGACACTGTATCACCAGGATTTTTTTCCTGATTCCCTGCTACTAAATAAAACTACCCCAATGCTCTGTTTTTGTTCTGTACCCTTTTACCTGTTGCTGACACTGGTTGCATGAGACTGAAACTTTGTTAGGAATTAGTTGCTGTTGTGGCCCTGAGAGCTGCAATTAACTGTCTCGCCTGAAGAGCTCTTCAGAAGACACCTCTCTTGCTAGGAGGAGTGTGGCAGCTTTAGCTTAAAACTTGTAAGTGGGTGGGGTGTTGCAGTATCGGGTGACTCTAGTGGTGTGTTTTCTGCCTCTAAGGAAGGGATTTGTTTCCACCTCCTGACTCATAGTGCAGAAAAATACTCTGGAAAAAAGTCACAGGAAATCTGTTTAGCTTGTGATAGAACAGGGTTGTTTGCAAATACAGGTTCCTGCTGTTGAGATTGTGTGCGCAGCCTGAAGGCTTTTTACCAAAGCCCTTAAAGTGGTATTTGTGGGTGCAATCTCCATTCTTCAGGACTTAACCGAACTTGATTGGGTGAGACCCAAAGTGGCATCATGTAGCTTTGATGTTAGCATTGCTTTGACAAGAGGCTGGGCTAGGTGACCTCTGGAGGTCCCTTTCAACCTAAATTTTTCTGTGACTACTAATAAAAATATTTGTGGGACTTGTGGGTTCTTTTTTATTACATTGTAACTTTTTAGGTTCTCTGAGGTAGATTATACAGGTGCAGAAATCCTGATGTCCTTAGTTTGCTGCCTTACATTCAGACGTATAGGCCTTGGCCATCTAAGCAGTTTCCTTTGTGTGGACCATAAAGGTGGGACAGTTCCTGAAAAGTGATTATTAGTATTGATGAGATGATGTTCTTCCCTTTTGAAGTGCAAGACACCCTAGTTTTTTTGGTCAGGGGCTACTGGTGTGTGTCTCCTGATGGTACCTAAGCTGGTGGTTCTGCCACTCCTTAGTGACAGGAAAAAGATGCCACTGCAGGATGCTGTTGATACCACCTATTAATCTTTTGCTTTGTTCCTAAATCTCCTTTTGTGGAACTGAAACTGACACTGCCTTGTGAATCTGCCCTCTTTGGTCTGAACCCTGTAAAGAGCAACTGTGCTGCAGCCTTAAGAAGTCCTTGTCAACAATACAGAGGAAGCAATTAGATATATGTGTGTGTGATAAGTAGACTTTTGGGAAGGTACCTTTTCCTGGAGGGGTGGCTCCCTCTTTAATCCATGCTTCCCATAGGATTTAAGAAAGAGTCAATTATCAGCCATTACTCAGGGGGTAGTCAGCAGTTAATTTAGCTCAGGTGTCACATTGTCCTAGACTGGCTCGCTAAGATTTGTTTGAGCATGATTCAGCTTTACATTAGAAACTTAGATGCTTTGTATTGTTGTGGCCACAGCTAAATTCCTCAAGACTTAAAAGACTTTGCCTTGTGAACAGGTAAAGTTGTTCAGTGATAACTTATTTTCATGTTGAGGTGCTTGAAGAGTAACACTGTTGAACCCATGATTAGTTGAATCCATCTTCACTGTATTGTCAACAACAAATTGTTTTCAGATATTATGGAAGAGTAAAAATGAGTTAAGACTGAGCTATTATTTTATGGGCATCACAGAGGAGGATAGCTTTCGGAACTGGAGGACTGCAATGGATAGATAGAGGCTCTTTAGGAAGAGCAGGCTGGGATGGCGATAAGGGGGAGCTGCCATTTTCTGTGAGAGCAGTGAGGCTGCATGCAGCTTTGCCTAGAGATGGCTAATGAGCCAGCTGAGAGCTTGTGGGTCAGAATTGGAGGGCAGACCATCATGGGTGATGTTCTGGGTGTCTGCTTCAGACCACCTGGTCAGGAAAGAAGTAGTAATGAGGCCTTCCTCGGACAACTCAAGCTTAACATTCACAGGCCTTGGTGCTCAGGGGGAACTTGTCTCTCCAGCAAATACCAGGGTGGTTCAGCACAGTGGGGAATGAGTGATCTAGAGGGCTTCTGGCATTCATTGATGGCCACTGCTCAACACAAGTGGTTGAGGACAAAGGAAGATTCTCAGATGGACCTGTTACTTACAAACAAGGAAGGGCAGGTTGGGGATGTAAGGAGGTTGTAGGAGTAGTCTTGGCTGCAGTGACTGTGAAATGGAAGAGTTCAGGATCTGGAGAGAACAAAGCAAAAAGTAGGATCGCAACCATGATCTTTAGGAGAGAATTTGTTCTGTTCAGTGATCTGCTTGGAAGAATCATTTGGGAGATGGTTCAGCAGAATAGTGAGGTCCAGGAATGCTGGTTGACTATTTTTTTAAGCTGTAGTGTGGCACATCCCGATGAGTAGGAAATTGCTCAAAGGCAGCAGGGGTCCTGCTTAAATGAACAAGGAGCTCCTGACAAAACTCAGACATAAAAACGAAGTGTATAAGAGGTGGAAGCAGAGACAAGTGACGGGGGGGGGGGGGGGCGGGGGGAACATAGAGACGCTGTCCAAGCATGCAAGGATGAGTTTAGGAAAGGCAACGTCCATGTGGAGTTGAATCTGGCAAGGGATATGTGAATGGCAACAAGAAAGGCTTATATAGGTAATGGGCAGCAAAAAAAAGACTGCAGAAAATGTGGGCCTGTTGCTGAATGGGGCAGGGGACCTGGTCATAAGGGATGTGGAAAAGGCTGAGACATTCCATGCCTTCTTCGCCTTGGTCTTTACTAGTAAGACTTGCCTTCAGCAATTCTAGGCTAGGAAGGCTTACTCTCAGTAGTAGAGGAGGATCAGGTTTGGGAGTGCTTACAGAAACTGGATGTGCACAAGTCTGTGGGCTCTAGTGGGATGCACCCATGAGTGTGGACAGAGCTGGCCAATGTCATTTTGAGGCCACTCACAATAACTGTAAGGTCATGGTGACTAGGGGAGGGTCTTGAGGACTGGAAGAAAACAAATGTCATTCCTGTCTCTGAAAAGTACAAAAAGGAACATCTAGGGAACCACAGGGCAGTCAGCTTTGCCTCAGTCCCTGGGAAGATGACAGAGCAAATAATCCTGAAAACATATGAAGCAAAAAATGATAGGGAATAGTCAGTGTGGATTAACAAAGTGGGTATTGTGCCTGACCAGCCTGTTAGCCTTCTACAATGACCAAGCCGGACGGCTGGCTTGGTGGATGAGGAGAGCAATAGATATTTTTTACCTTGACTTTAGTGAGGCTTTTGAAACTGTCATGTAAATTCCTCATTGATAACCTGATGAAGTGCAGTCTGGATAAAGAGGCAGTGAAGTAGATTGAAAATGGCTGAAATGCCAGGCTCAGAGTTGTGATTAAAGCAGCTTAAAGTTGAGCTGGAGGCCAGTCACTATTGGCTGTTGCAGATTTATGCACACTGGCCACTGTAACAGGGTCTGACCCTAAGATCCCACTGACAAATGTAAGGTCCGAGTGAAGTTTTCCAGTTCCTCTTTTATTAGTTCTCAGGTTACAGCTTGAGCTGGGTACCTCTGGAGAGGGACCCCTACCACAGATTACACCTCTCAATTATACCTGTACCACCCACCACTCGATCCACAAGTCCAATCACTTAATTCTGGTCAGTGGTTTCTTGATTTCTTATTGGTTTTCACTGTTGCTGGGCTGGCTGCCTTCTGAAGTTACCTCATTCTCTTGGAATTGTTTCCCTGGTCCTTATCATCTTCATTCCACTCGCATCTGCTGTATTCAGCTAGTTCTGTGTTAGCAGCATTAGTTTTATCAAAAAGTTTACTCTTGGTCACTCTTGCAGCCAGCTACTAGTGCTAAGCTACTAATGCTAAACAAGACTATTCAGAGAGAAGAATATAGTTAATCAAGCTTATTCCATAACATTAGTATACCTCAGGGGTTGATGCTGAGGCCAACACTGTTTAACATCTTCATTAATGACCTATGTGATAGGACAGACTGCACCCTCAGCAAGCTTGCGGGGGTAAAAAACCTGGGAGGAGTGGTTGATAAACCACATGGATGTGCTGCTACTCAGAGCAGAAGAATTGACAGGCTGAAGAAATGAGCCAACAGGAACCGCGTGAAGTTCAACAAAGGGAAAGGCAAAGCCCTGCCCCTAGGGAGGGGGTGCTGGGGATTCAGAAGAGATGCCGGCGGTCCTGTGGATCACAAATTGGTCATAAGCCAGTAACGCACCCTTGTTACAAAGAAGGCCAGCAACATCTTGGACTGAATTTCAGGAAGAGCATCGTCAGTGGCTGAAGGGAAGTGATCCTTCTTTCTTCAGCACTGCTGAGACAGCATCTGTAGTGCTGTGTCCAGTTTTGGGCTCCACATTACAAGAGAAACACTGACTGGAGCAAGTCCAGTGAAGGGGCACTAAGATGAAGAGGTTAGTGTGCGTGACATACAAGGAGAGCCTGAGAGAGCTGGGATTGTTTAGCCTGCGGGAGAGAAGGCTACTGGGGAGATCTTATCAATGTGTAGAAATACCTGGTGACAGAGAGCAAAGGTGAGGCACACTGGTCTGTGCTATCCAGTGATGGGACCAAGAGGCAATGAGCACAAACTGAAACACAGGAAATTCCACTGAAATGTAAGAATAAACTTTTTTTTAACTCTAGGAGAGGTTGAATATTGGAGCAGGTCACCCAGAGTGGCTGTGAAGTCTCCATCCCTGGAGATATTCAGAACTTGGCTGGGAACAGTCCTAAGCAACCTGCTGTAGTTTGCTCTGATCTGAGCAGGGGGGATTGGACTAGATGATCTCCAGGGGTCCCTTCCAATCTCAGCTACTTCAGATCCAATTCAGCTGTTGCATCACTTACAAGCTGATATGGAGTCCTGCTGCTGATGCCATGTAAGTCTCTCTCCCCCACTGCCCCCTGCACAGTGCAAGCATCTGCCTACGTAGATTAAATGTAGATTCTTCGTTTAAAGTTGAGGTCTTTTATGAGAAAGGGAAGTGACTGAACAGCAGTAAATACAGATTGTAGTAGAGTCTTGACTTTTCTTGAAATAACTGATACAGAAATCTTGCTGTGGTTTGTGCATCCAGAGGTAGAAAGGACCAAATGTAGCCATTTGAAGCAAGTGGGAATTGAGAGGCTACATAGAAAGGTTACTGATGTCTTTCATTTGACTGAAATGCTGTTTAAATCTAGCTAGGAGAATACCTTCATGACTTAAACTACCTCCTGGAGCTGGTAGGAAGTTGCTTAGAACTGGAGTCTCTTGTGTCAGAAATCTCCCTGGATCTTAAAACTGCTGGTTGAAACTCTGTATTATGACGAAAAACGATGTCCCCGAATGACTGGGGCAAAACAAACTACTACAAATTCCTGTTCTCCTCCCATTCTGGCCTCTTATCTGATTAATGTCTGCTGAGAGCTTGAGCAATATTGCTCTCTTTCCATTTTTCTCTTTGGCTTTGCAAAAAGCCACTCACACGCAACTGCTTCATTTTTTTTTTTTTTGTGAAAACTTGGCAAACTTAGATTTGAATGGATACCTATTTCATATTCATTGTTTTTTACAGTAGACTGATTATGTGGTATAATGCTAGCCCTTACTTATCATCCACTCTCTTGTCTTGATCACTTGTTGCTTTGCAGTAGGTGATAAATGTATATATCTGAGTACATACTGTCAAGGAGTTCCTGCTTGGTGTTACGATACTTAAATCAATCAAAAGAACCCGAGTTCCTGCTTTGTTTCCAGCTTATCCAAAATACTTACAAGTAGATCTGTGCTCCTCTGACCAGAGGAGCAGGATGCTTTTGTGTTCTGGGGTAAGCATCTGAAGAGGGGGAAAAACCTGAAGGTTCAGAGAACATCGTAGTGCTGCAAGTCTGTGGTAGATGTGGATATGGAGCTGTAGCTCATGGAGATGGTGACAAGTTTTATGCAGGAAGTGAAAACTGCACAGGTCAACTTGCTGCCTAACTCAGTAAACCTAGACCATCAGTTGCCCTTTATCTCTTCAGGAAAGGTATTTATGTCCAGTAGACCATGGAGGAAAAAAGAGGCAGAGATTGTAGCTCAGTCCCCGTTGGAGTGGAGCTGTGAACAGCAATGTGTGATACGTAGAGGCAATGTTGCCAAGCAACTAACTTTGCAGCTGTGATTTGGGAAAAGAGCGGTTCTGTTTCTCAAAGCTATGCCTGGCTCTGGTTTTGTGTAAGGAAATGGATATATTGATGAGGAGTAGGGAACTGTCCCTCCTGCATGGATGAGAAAAGGAATGTGATATTCCACATTTGGCTATTGATTGCCATACTCTTCTTGTGTACTACCTCCTTTTTAAGGAGGAGGGAACAAGAATCTGTAATGCAGTTTTGCTAAAGTGCTTGAATGAAAATGGATAAAGCTTCGTAGTACAGGACTTCATTAGTAGAATTAAAGGCAGTAGTAGTCCTATAGGAATTTCTGCAAAAGAAGATGGAAGTGATTCATTGTGCATAACCTACTATTCTTGAACGCAGCTGAACTTGCAGGTGGATTCAACACATGGCAATGAGTGGCAACTGGGACTGAGTGATCATTTTAAATGAGCTCCTTGTAATGTGTGCTCAAGTCATTTGGGTTTAAATTTGTCATTCACAACAATTTCAAGAAACAACCAGTAATGATGCTTTTAAGTATAGAGACTGATTTTTCCCATTAGGGTATGTACCTATAGGATCCTTGTTCAGTTGTCTGTTATCTGTAGGTGATGGCAAAAACATCCCTTTCTTCAAACACGGCAAATGCATATTTAATGTTCACCTTTTGCATCTTCAGCAGAAATGTGCTTGTGCATTTGAACTCTCCTCCTAAGCAGCGGTTAAACCGGAGAGACACCAATGACGCATTGAGTGTAGGCTTTTTGGTCTTTGTTCTCATTGCCAAGTGATACCTAGGTGGGTTATTCTCAACTTTAAATGTACTGAACTGCTGTATTGGGTCTGACTGGGACGGAGTTAACTTTAACTTCCCCCATAGCAGCCCTCATAGTGATGTGCTTTGTATTTGTAGCTAGAATGGCATTGATAACACACCAGTGTTTTGGCTATTGCTGAGCAGTGCTCACATAGCACTAAGGCTGTCTCTCCAGCCTCCACCCAAAGGCCACTAGGCTAGGGGTAGGCAAGAGGTTGGGAGGGGACATAGCCAGAACAGCTGACCCAAACTGACCTAAGGGATATTCCATACCATATGACATTGTGCTCAGCAATAAAAGCTAAGAGAAAGGCGCTGGGGGGAGAGGAACGGCATTTGTTGTTAAGGTGTTTGTCTTCCACCACAACTGCTATGAGTAGTGAGGTCCTATTTCCCAGGAAGTAGACATCGCCTTCTGATATGAAGGAGAGAATAAATCTTTTTCTTGTGCTTCTGCGCATGGCCTTTACTTTTCTTATTAAACTGCCTTTATCTTGATCCATGAGGTTTTTTTTTAATCTTATTTTCTCCTCCTTGGTGGGCATGTGATGGCCAGCCAGGGTTAACCCATCACAACTGCTGAGGGTTTCTTGTGTGTTCTAAGTAAAAAGTAACTGTCATTCCCCTTCATAAAGATTGTGAAGCCTTGGTTCACTTTTCTGTGTTCTGCATCCCATAGCAAGCAGCCTCTGAAAGAAGTGATGCTAAATGCCCCTTCACACTTGTCTTACTCACTGTAATTGCCATGGAGTTTGGGTGTTCATGGAGTTCCTGTTTAAAAAGGCTACTTCAAAAATATGTTTATACAGCAGAAAGATTCTGTCAAGTGTTTGGTCTTAAATGAGACTTTAAAAAAATACAACAGATGCAAGATCACATGCTGGAGGATCCTGCAAAGTTTTAGGAGTACCTTTTGAGAGTTGATACTTCTCAAGCAACCTTAATTCCACTCTGAACCCTTACTCACAATTCTGTGTTCCAGACTAAATGCAGCTGAGTACTTTGGTATTGTATTCAATTTCTCCTGGCTTCTGAAGAAAATGATATTTTGAGGAAAAATATTTTACAGCCACAACTTCATTTCTTAGGACTACAGAAGGTAGCAATCACTTTAGAAAAATAACTTTCAAAAAAAAAGGAGAGCATGTTTTTCTTGTGTAACACAAATCTAATTAGAACAGCTGCAAAGAACACTACTTAAAAGTAAATTTGTTTCTTCCTTTCCCAGTCACGTGTAGCTGATATAATGATGTCTGAGTGTTCATGATTGTCTGTCATGCTGGAATGCTTAACTCTGTTAATTTGAATTATATTTGATTTAGTATCATCTGAGAGGATACTGCCATAGTTTTAGGAAGCAAGAAGATGCCTTTAGAAAAATGCAAAGCATATTTCCACCTTGTGTGGCATGATGCATTCTGACTGGATATAAAGAAGTTATTTCCTTTTTTTTTTAAACTGTGAAGTGTTCAAATACTGCACCAGGTTTGCCTCAGAGGTGTTCAAGACAACTGAACAAAGCCCTGAGCAGCCTGATCTAATTAGATCTGATTGGAGCATCAAGTTAGCCTAAATGACCTCAGGAAGTCCATTCACACCTAAATTATTTTATAGTTTTTATTCACTGACTGAGGAAATACAGTAGCTGTATCTTTTAAAAAGCAAGTGTTAAACATCTCCCAGAGCACACATACCTTGTTTTGTGGATTGGCCCAAAGCAAGCTATGAGGATGGGTATTGAAGCACTCCTCTGTCTGAGCCGTTTGCTGAGACTTCAGGAGAGTACAGTATTGGGGTGTAGCTAGGCTGGCATGCAAGTCCCGGGCATTTGTGGGAAGGATTTGTGTCCATGCCACTGGAGTTTAAAGTGGGGGAAAAGCTTGATTTTTGTCTGTCCTCTTCAACCTGTTCTTTCCCATGGTCTTTTGCTAAGTTAATACCCTGAGGTCCACAGAAAGTGCTGCTCTGAAGATTAATAATATTGTTACAGTAAAACTTCAGGGATCATCCAAGAATGGAGTTGCATTTGCATGGTAGGCTGTTCCTGGGCTGTGAACTGCAATATATTAGTGTTTGGAGTAGGCAGATAGGCCCTCTGTAGGGAAGAGGGGTGAATAGTGCAGCATAAAAATCTACTTAGTCTGGTCGATTTAACCTGCAGAGGAAGTGAGGGAAGACAGTATGGAGGGGAGGAAAGTAGGTGAATAAGTCTCTGCAGTGAACATGGATGGTGTGGGTTAATCCCAGTAAGCAGCTAAGCCCCACACAGCCGCTTGCTTTGTCCCACCTGCCAGTGGGATGGGGGAGAGAATCGGCAGGGTAAGAGTGAGAAAACTTGTGGGTCAAGATAAAGGCAGTTTAATAGGTAAAGCAAAAGCCACACACACAAGCAAAGCAAAACAAGGAATTCACTCAGTGTTTCCCATCGGCAGGCAGGTGTTCAGCCATCTCCAGGAAAGCAGAGCTCCATCACGTGTAACAGTTACTTGGGATGACAAACGCCATCACTCCAAGCGTCCTCCCCTTCCTTGTTCTCCCCCCGTTCTTCAGCTTCATATGCTGAGCACAGCATCGTATGGTGTGGGATGTCCCTTTGGTCAGTGGGGTCAGCTGTCCCAGCTGTGTCCCCTCCCAGCCCCCTACCCACCCCAGCCTACTTGCTGGCGGGGCAGTCCAAGAAGCAGAAAAGGCCTTGATTCTGTGCAAGCACTGCTCAGCAATAGTGGAAACATTGGCGTGTTGTCAGCCCTATTTTGGTGTCAGATCCAAAACACAGCACTGTATGGGCTGCCATGAAGAAAATAAGCTCCATCCCAGCACAAACCAGTATAGCAGAGAAGATTGGTACAATAAACTAACTGGCCAGTCTTTACAGATGGTTTCAGTGTATTTCTACAGTCCAGAGCCTGAAATTTGGCACTCTGCTTCTTGTCTACAGAGTTGGATGTTTGGTTTCTGTCTGCATCTTTTTCAAACATAGGTTCATGTGGGAGCGGTTGCAAAGGTACATTTACCTGCTTTGTAATACAGAATGTACAAGGGAGAGCATCTCTGGAGTCACTGAGGGCTGCACAGAGGTGGTATAGTTTGGGGAGTGTTTACTTAAGGGTCTCTTCAGTTGTATTTGAGTAAAAATGGTAAGGGGAAGCTCATTAATACAATTACTAGGCAAGTTCTCTCTGGTAGAGAAAGGTAACCTTTTATTCTTCTTTCATTCTTATTTGTAGCAAACAGGCTATATTATAAATGCATCTTGCAAGCACATCTTATTTCTGAGTTTTTTGTCATGGTTAAAGGAGGAATTTCAGTTGCTGGCTGAAGATCTTTTTGCAGCAGATGCTTATTTAACCTTTATCCTGTGCCTGGCTATGCAGGTTGCTACATCCCAACAGAGTAGCATAGATTTGCACTTTTTTTTTTCTTATAGGTGATGCTTTTACTTGATGCTTAGCTATCAACTTATGAAGACAATTTGTAAGAGCTCACTGTTCCCCATTTTTCCTTTTATTTCTGCTTATAAAAGGAATATAAATTGTACGCTTAAAATAGTAAGCCTTTTAGCAGTTCCTTGCTGACAAGGGAAAAATTGCAGTCAAGAGCAGCTCCAGAAGCTTCCTACTAATACTGTAATATGCTACGTAACCTTGTCTTTTTTAGAAAGTACCAAATGCTGCTGACAGGAAATGGCAGCCTGCACACCTTATTCTTGCCGCGTGAACTCTTGACACAAGCCATCTTCCTCTTTACGAGTGAACAGGCAGGATAAAATTAGAGCACTACTCCTTAGCCAAATTGAAATTTGATTTCTGAAGTTGTCAGCTTATTGAATGTGCCAGCATTGGCACCTCTGGCATTTCTGATTCTTAGGGCAGTGACTTTACTTTCCAAAGGGTGTGCTGTAGCGGGCTAGCATCCCACAAGGCTGGCGGGACTGCTGTAGTAATGTCCCATGTACTCTGCATATGCTCTCCATATACGTGTCCTCTGGGTAACAAAGCGTGAGCATGGCAGGCATGGTTGCCAGCCAAGGATCGGGAGCTGCTCTCTGACAGTTCAGTAGCTGGTTATGATCCTGTTTGCCTGGGCAGTGTTAGGATGGTTGGGGAAATCTGTGGTGTGAAATACTTCCAAGTCAGGAATACAAACCTTGGAAAATTGTTTTAAAGGAAGTTTCAGTACAGAACACTGAGTTAAACTGATACTTGCATTAAAAACAAGTGTTTTGATGAGGAAGATGTTCTATTTAAATCATGTCATCTTAGAAATAAGATGAATAGGAGGCCTTGGTGACGTTTTGGGGAAGAAACCCCTAAAAGCCATTCTTGATCTCCTTTTTCTCTTAATATTGCTCTACATGAACAGTGATCATCTATGTATGTATACAACTTCACAAGTGAACTTGAAATATAGTATTTTATTTGTTTAACAACTTAGCATTTACATCATATCATTATCACCTAATGTTTGGTAAAATGATTTTTTTTACTTTGGGAAAACAAACTTGTCTTCTCACAGTCTTACTCAGTCAAAGCTCAGATTTTTAGTAACTGGCTGTTTGTTGATAAGGCCAAAAAACTTCAATTCTTCCCCTTTGTTACCTTACAAGATTTTTTTATCTAATAGCCATTTAGCACAAGAAAAAGGCCGTTCATCTCAAGAATAAACTGACTTTACCTGTGTATCTTCATTCTAATTAAGGCTTTATACAGCCCTTGAAATAAGGATGCTGTCTTAATTTCTTTGAAAAGCTTTTAACAATTATCGATGCTATTGAAGCAAATGGATAAGTGAGCTGAAGGAATGATTAGAACTGGTTGATATGTATTTCTCTAACTTTTAGAGGTGCGACAGGCTGTGCAGAGGAAGAGTTTAATTCAGAATACTTCTACACAGCGTCTTCGGAGTTCTGAATAGGACTGAGCTGAATAGATTTCTTGATGACTTTCATGAAAAACGGTTATCCAGACAGAAAAGACAAACGTGGGGGAATTCTGTCCCTGAAACTCTATACCATATACCAGACACTGGCTAAAAATAGCCAAGTGATGCTTCTAAGGCTTGCCTTCCCACTGTTCCTGCAATGAACCTTGAACCACGCAAATCTCGGCCATTATCGAGCTGGGCTCTGGAACGGTGTGCTTAGTTGCTTGAATTGCCTGCCTTCAGTGCAACTTCATGCTGTTGAGTTTGATGTTATTTAAAACTACTAAAACAGCCCCTCTTGTCTGAACTCCCCCCAACCTTTTTTTTTATGTAGCAAATTTTAAGTTCTCAAATTCTGGCCATGACTATCAAAACACAGGCTTACTAAGCCAGCTATAAGAGACTTCTAAAGACTAGAGATATGTTTAAGCTATGGTCTTTTGTTGCCTTTGTTTATATAAAACAGTATTTTGGTGCATACTTAGACTTTGACATCTGAAAAGCATGTAAAGACTGCACTTACATGATTTTCCTAGTCCTTGGGTATGGAGGTAAAGCAAGGAAGCCCCTTCTACTGTAGAAGAAAAGAAAGCAAGCTTAATGTGGGGGAGTAGATGTGACACGAGAAAGTGCTTCAGGCTATTTGTTCTGCTTAATCAGAAACTAATTCAATGGATCAAGTGGTAGGTGAATAGTCCCATATCAGTAGTCTCAAAAGACTAAAGGTTCAAGTTCACCTTGAAGAACGTTTTATTTGCAAATTCTTGTGGTTCTTGCACAGTTTCCTTTGCTTCAAGATCTTCACATAAGTTGATTTCAAGCCAATTCAAGAATGCAAGTTCTGCAAGATCTTTTATTCTTTCTAAGAAGATTTGTTCTTTAATTCACAAAGTCTGACACATTTCTTCTGGCTTCTTACTACTGTTTTGAAGATTAAACTGATTCAGTGGACATGATTAACGTTGCAATTAAGCTTTTTGTGTTGTGTGTGTGTGTTTTCTTTTTCAATTTTCTTCTTCCCTTTGAGATTCTGTGAATCAAAAATCGTTGGAGAGGGTGGATGTGAGTCTACCTTTTTGGGAAAGAACTGAGCAGCCTCCAACAAAGTTAGTAAGAGATGGTCTTTGAAGCAGCAGGATTAGATGGAAAATGGATGATAGTAATTGTATTGCTTTTGAGCATTTTAGTATCATCTTGACTTAATCCCTGTCTCTAGTGTATTATGTTTCGAGGAGAGAAACTCAGAGGAGTCACTATAGTTCTGCCTTGTTCTTTTGTTCTTCCCTGGGTACCCACCGGAGGAAGGACTGTTCTGTGTTACTTAGCTGTTCTTATGTTGAATTACACAAAATACAGCTATTGCTTACTTGTTTTCTTTCTTTTCACTGTATCTGATATAGAAGAATGCTTATGTTCTGTTCGTGATCTTTATCTGTGTCTCAGCTTGGAGAAATTACAGCTGTTTCTGGAAAATATTCATTGATAACCTGGTTGAAATCTTGAGTAGCAAAACACTTGTGCAATATGAAGTGTATGGGGGAGTAATACAGAGAGAGCGAGCAATGCATGGGAATGCTTGTACTGATGCAACCACTGAGGCTTTTTGGTAAGTCCTTGGCCAAAAAGCGATAGTTTGTAGGGACTGGCTAGCAACCATCCAGGATGAGTCAGACACGAGTAGATTTTCTTGCAGTTAATTCGCTATTCCACAAGGTGGAGCCAGTTATTTGGCAAATAAAGTCTGTCAACCAGCAGCAGAATTTGGAGAAACAGAAGAGAATTAAAGTAACTTCACTGTAATTTATGGTCAAAGAACAGGCAGGGTGCAGCTGAGTGAAAGGAAGAATTGTAGTCTGTCAGAAGCCTTTGAAGATGTTGGCCCCAGATAAGCTTGCTACAGACTATATTGAGATGCAAAGCAGTTAGTGCTCTCTTATATGTAATACTTGGCTTCCTTCTGTGTGGAATTGCTAATCGGTAACTGCAAGAATGTAGAGTGAAAACTAACTTTGTTTTTATGTGCCTCTGTAATACAAACCTTATTTAAACTTAATCTTGAGAAGCTTTCTTTATTTAAAACTTTGTCTCAAACTTATTACTCCCCTGGCTACCTGGTTTTATGCACATAGCGTAAAGGGTTCATAGTAGTTTGCTGAGATGTAAAACAGCCACCCCTTCCTTTTGACAGCAAATAAAAAATTGAAAGGCTGTGTGCTTGCTCTTTTTACCCCAATTTTGACTTCTGGTCTGTGTAAGTTGAGATGTTTAGTAAGAGTGGGCAGCACCTGTGTTGCAGCAAAAGAAGTGTTTCAGTATTAACCTGCAGCTACAGTAAGCTGAACAGATGGTAGTGGACTGATGGAGGGAAGGAAACTCTGAATTATTGTGGTAAGGGAGGCAACCATCATCATTCTCCTACTTTGTAGTCATATCTGCAGTAATCTTACGCTTGCTCCTTTGTGGACATCTCCCAGTTCTGTCATATCCCAGTACTTTTGTTTCCTTTTGACTCTTCCCCCCCTGCCCCAACTTATTTGTGTCACAGGTGCTCCTATTCCTGCCCAGTCTTGTCTGGTAGTGTATAACCTTTCTTACTAATTTCTTGCTGCAGGTAGAAGCTGAGTAGAGGATGGAGCATTAACCGAGATATTTAAAGCAGTTAAAGGATTTTTATACAAATTAATCAAATGGAGAGCTAAAGCAATGTTTCACACTGTATCGACTGCTTGGATTCATATACAGTTATATGAGGCTTCCATGTTTTTTGTAATGCAGATAAAAGTACGTTTTCCTCAGCATTTTAAATGAGTAGTATCATGTAAGCCTTGTTTTGTACCTGATACAGTACTATGCATCTGCTGATGCAAAATAAAACTCGAGCAGCCTGGAATAAAACTTAAACCTTGGACTTCTACAAACTAATGTGCTTTGTCTTGTGTTTCCTTTGGAAATGCACTATACCAGCTTCAGCATTACCGTTCCTGTCATTGTTCTTGCCCGAAGATCTATATCAGCTGTACCCACAAAAAGCTGGTTGTATCAGCTCTAATTACATTAGCAGGGTGTGTCAGCAATGCTGTGAATGTTTATTTCAGCTTCTTCAATCAGCTTTCTAATATAATGGAGTAGAACATATGGTCCTAACTAAATGAGTTATAGGGATGGGGAAGAAAGGGCTATATGGAAGTATATGCCCACACATTCAGCACGTGCAAGGTACTGGTCCAGTTTAAATAATATGGAGGAGAATTATCTCATAAAAAATGATATCCTGAAGAGGAGAAAGCGTGGGGGAAAAGTGGGAAAATTTTAAAAATACGTTGGGAGAAAAGCTTTCACCTCACTGGAGAATACGTAAAAATGATGCTTTTTTCACAATGTTCACACTTTGAAGTGCATTTTAGAATAAAAGAACGTCACGTGAAGATGGATAACTTTTTCAGCAATTTAAAAATTGGCTTGAAATCAACTTATGTGAAGACTTGTATCTAAAATTATGTAAATCACTTTCCAGCTCTTTATTGCTTAAGTTTTAAACAGCTGAAGTCAGTTTTAGAAATGTTCTCAGTTTTTTAGTAGCTGTAGATATTTATGCAAGTAAGGAGACTGTTATGTACAATAACTATACTGGCATGGAAGTCTTCTGTAACTGGAAAAAACTCTCTTCAGGTTATTTCTTAAATTCACAAGTTATCAAGCAATTCTAAAAAACTTAAAGACATACCAGGAAATGTTGTGTTTTGTGGCCAGATATTTCTTTCATTCTTAGAGTCTAGATGGTCTTTAATAAAGGACTCCTTAAATACTCTAAACATGTCACAATTAGTGCTGTTTCTGCGCATCTAACTGAATTCTAGTTTCCACTCAAAAGTCGGTATGCAGTTCCTGAATGCAAACGAATGTAGTAGCAGGTGCGGTGGGCTGGCCCCGGAGAGCAGCCGAACACCCACCCTACCTCTCGTGCGCTCTCCTCTCCTGTGGAACAGGGAGAAAACAGAAGGAAGGTGGAAAGACTTGTGGCTCCATATCGTGACAGTTTAATAAGGAAAGGAAAAGGTGTGCACGCAAGTGGAGCGAAAAGAGAAAGTCATTCCCTACTTCCCATCAGCAGGCAAATGTCTAGCTACACCCTGGAAAGCAGGGTTCAGCATGCGTGACGGTTGTTTGGGAAGGCAGATGCCATAACCACAAATGTCCCCCTTTCCTCCTCCTTCTTTCTGCCAGCTTTTGTTGCTGAGCACAATGTCGATGTCGTATGGTTTGGGATGTCCCTTGGTCAGCTGGGGTTTGCTGTCCCTGGCTCTTGCCCACCCCCTGCCTACTGGGTGGGGGTGGAGAAAAAAAGCTTTGACTCTGTGCAAGCACTGACCAGCCATAGCCAAAGCATTAACGTTATCAGCACTGTTTTAGTCACAAATCCAAAGCACAGCTCCATACAGGCTGCTATGAAGAAAGTTAACTCCATCCCAGCCAGGCCCAATACAGCTGGAAATGTTGCTTGGTATTCTCCATTTAACATGTAATAGCCAAGACTCCAAATCAGTTTGCGTGAAGCCATATGACAGCTCAAATCCATCTTTCCGTTTAGCTCTTACAAGAAGTTTGCACTTGTGCTGTGTTGAAATTTCAAATCAAAACTTAATCACTGCTTTTTATGAAGGTAACTGAATTACAGTTGCCAGTAAGACTAACTATGCACAATAAACCTTGTGGGTTTTTATTCTGGATTAGTTATTTTAAGAGTTACTTAAATTGTTAATGTCAGACCATCCTATGGAAGGTTGTCAGGTGTTCACAAGAATGACCTAAAGCATTCAAAATCTGGTCTTGATAATTTCTCTGGAAAATAGCACACACCTTCACAGCTGACCTTACCTAACTCCCTATTAAGAACTGAAAAGGAAATTTAAGTCTAATCAGTAGACAAATATAGAAATGAAAGAAAAGTTTAGATTGAAGAAAAAAAAAATAGATTTTCATCTTGGAAGCAGCAATCTGTCTTTGGGTTGTTGAAGTTTTTTCCTTGGTTCATCCAAGGCAGTGTTTCAGGGACTTCATAGTATCCTAGTATATAGTCTAGTATAAACATTAGTTATTTTCAGGACAGCACAAGTCCTATGGCTTTTTTCCTTAAATTAACTTTAGCAAAGGATGAAAGAGGCTGAAAATATTTTTAAGCAGTTAAGTTATCTGTATCTTAAATGGCTGAAGAAATTACTTGAAGTGTATTTTTATATCAGAGTGGTACAGCAAGCTGCTGAAGTGCAGCTCAGCTTTTCTAGGAAAAAGCTTGTATTCAAATGGCTTTCAAAAGCATAAAATTACAATTGTATTAAAACTTATGTCAAACAGTATTACACGTTAATATTAGCTGATTGGAATTGTGCTGTATAATGCAGTTCTTGATAGGTAAGATAGCATTACTACTGAGAGGTAAAGGTGTTTTAAATAATATAAAATAGCAGTTATCAAGATTCTTAATGTCCAGTCTTCATTTCTGAAGCCAGATGTCTGTCTGTCTTACTTGGCTAGCAAAATACATAGAGCAGATAAACTAGGTTGCTTTTGTAAATTTTGCTGAAGAAAAACAAATGTATCTTTAAGGACACAATGAGAAGAAACCTGTGAATATTTCTGTTAAGTGTAGAATATTTCCTGTGTACAGAAATAAGGATCCTGACTTCATACAGAATTGAGATAACTGTAAATTGTTTATTGAATCAGTCCAAATTAATGTTAAACATTTCTCACACAGGAAGGTTTACAGACTAAGCTTTAGTTGACTCTTTGGTTACGTCAAGCACAGCGGGTTTGATGCCCACACAGAAAACACTATTTTGTAACTTTTTTTGCCTACTGCTTAACTGTGGCTGTAATTGATTTGTATTAATTAAAACATTTTTCATTGGAAGTGTTTAATATTGCATATTGTCATTAGTCTGAAATAAATGCAGAGATTACACGTGAACATTTTTGTCTGGCCTCAGGTTTGTCTGTTATTCCACTGCTGAATTTGTTACTTTATTGCTTAAATATATTTGATTTCCTTAAGTTATTTCAGAAATAAGTACAAATTAATGAAATCTGAGCTTCTGGGAAAATGCGAAACTGTTCTTTTCCAGGAGAAAACCAGCTAATTCACAAGTTGTGTTATGATCTTTTTTTTTAACAAAATTTTAAGTTAAAATATTAAACTACAAAGTTAATAATCTCTCTCTTCATTTATTGGGATAGACTGCAGTCATATCAAGCCCTCATTCCGGTCTTGTCTTATTAATGTAGAACTTGACTATCTGGGGTATCATAGCTGAGGAAGAACCTGAAGAATAGGAAACTCATGTGATGTGTAGTTGTACAAACTCTGTTGTGGTGAAATGTTTGTAGTGGCTGTGTAAACACCCTGTAGGATAAAAATATGGACAGCATATAGGTACTACAGATAAACACCTCCTGTCCCTATAGTAACCTGATCAAAACTGGCCTCCCTCTTTAGAAGGCACATCCCTGGGTTATAGTTCGGGGGAAAAACTGGAGAAGCTGTTGGGCACACAAGACCTTGCCTTAATTTTTGTTCCTAAACCATCATGGCTACATTAAGCAATTGCATAAGCTGAGCTACTTTATCTACAATGGAGTGGCTAAGGAGGTTTTTTGATTAGGTTTTTTCTGGTGTACTACTTTAGCTGAAACTTGATGAATATGTTGAAGTAAATGGCCTGCAAAACTCTATCCTGGAGCATTAAAAGTAGTATAAATTGTAAGTAGGATCTTCCTGTACTATAGATCTACACAGACTGTAAGGACAGGGTGAGTGTTTCGTGCCTGTAGTGTTTTATAGGGGAAAATAAAAAAGCAGGTCAACAGCTTGCTAGTTGTTAAACTATTGAAGACACACATTGCAAACAGCTTGGCTGTTCATTCTTACCAGACAAGTAGTAGTTTTAACGTACAAGTGCCATGTGGGAAATGATGTGTTGGTTTCAGTGAGTAACTGTTAGATCTCTTGACCCCTGAAATCTAATTTTATGGTGGTAGCACTTATTTCGAAAACTGCCAGTCATCCTAATCATTTTGGTCTTAAAGGTCAAGCAGTGGACATCAGGTGGTCTGACTTTTTCAGGTCTTGAACAAGACAAATTAAAAGCAAGGTGGCTACCCAAATTATAGCCAGTATTTCCACTAGAAGAGGAAGGCTTCTTGCGACAAATCCGGGGAGCTGTGAATGTGTCTTGGGATTTTCGAATACCAATTCAAAAGAATGGAGTCTAACTGAAAGGATTTCTCCTGCTTCCTTGTTTTGGCTATTGCTGAACAGTGCTCGCACACTATCAGGGCTTTTCTTTTTTCTGTTCTGCCCCGCATAGATGAGTAGGCTAGGGGTGGGTGGGCAACAAATTGGGAGGAGACACAGCTGGGACAGCTGCTGACTCTAATTGACCATTCCGTACCATATGATGATGTGCTCAGCAATAAATGCTCAAGGAAAGGAGGAGGAAGAAAGGACATTCTTGGTTATGGTGTTGTCTTCCAAAGCAAGTGTGTCTGCTGAGGCCTGGCTTTCTAGGAAGAGGCTGAACACCTGCCTCCTGATGGGAAGTAGTGATGAAATACTTTTTTTAAAATTTGTTTTATTTTTTTGCTTGTGTGCAGTTTTTGCTTCACTTATTAAAACTGTTGTTATGTCAGTCTGCAAGTCTTCTCGCCTTCCTTCTCTTTTCTCCCTGTCCTGCAGGAGAGGAGGGAGAGCGAGCAGCTCTTTGGGTGTTTGGCTGGGGTCAATCCAACACAGTCCTGAGCTAAAGATCAGAAAAGGGAGGCATAAAATCCTTTTCTAGGCCCCAGGAAAGTGTTCGTACAATATATTAATATTGAAAAGCGAACTGCTGCAGTTGCATGAGCGGTCTAGATGCTCATCTGTCATACAAAGGCAGAAAATAATTGCTCAAAATGTTTTCCAGCTCTTCAGTGTGCCTTCTTGCTTTTGATGGTTAATTATTTAATCTCTGAACTCCTTAGAGCTCAGAACTAGATGGACTTCAAAGCAGTGCCTTTAACAGTGGTGGTGTACAGAGCTGGAATAAAATGATATAAATGTGTTTAATCTGAGACCATGTAGTAACTTCAAATCAAACATCCCAAGTGTCACTGTGGGAGTTCAGGCCAGTATACTTTAGGTCTGTCTCAACATGCCAACACAGCTGAGAAACAATGGTAAGGTTCATAAATCAACCCGAATCTGTGAGAAAATTCATTGGGTTGTGAATGGCAACTCATACTGTAGTTTAGGAATCGAGGGTACTGAACATATTCAGTTTTCCATCATTCTTAGTCATAGATATTTTCATCAGTTGGTTTTGCAAATCTCTATATAATCATTCCCTAAGAGCTTGCATGCTACTGTTGTAAAGTCTGTGCTCTATGAGGTATTAAAGGATTTGTTGCATTAATATAAGATTGCCCTGCATTTGATTTCAAATTAAGTATGGATGCATGTCTTAGGAAGCTTTAAATTGGAGAAAAAGGGGCAACTTCTACTGATTTCTGATGATGCTTGCATCTGATGTGTAGCTGTAAGGGTTATTCAAGATGTACACGAAATTTTGTTGTCACTAGTAAGACAACATTCCAAAGTTTGTTTGCTTGTTTGTTTTTTGGGGGGGAGGAGGGCGGTAGACACAACGTATGACTTCCTACCTTAATCTGGCGAACTCAAATGGTATGTGTGTTGCGGATGGAGTGAGAGTGCACTCATAAGAGAGAAGCAGCAATATGTTAATCGATAACAAAGTTTGGTAGTAAATGTGACAGTGGTTTAACAAGATTTGATGGCGAGGTACACTTGATTATTTACTGCATCGGGGACAGGGTCAGACAAGACTGTCAGGGAGGCCCTCCTGTTAAGTCATGAGGTTCAGAGAGGACGAGCCCCTTGCTTTCTAAACTCCTTTTCAGAGAGGAGCCTACGTGCGGTCGGATCCAGTCCTAGTCCCAGACTTGGTCAACAGGTTATGTGTAAAGGATTATATATGCACCATCAATCCTTTATATTATTTAGCTAAGACTGCAAAGTTTCAGTGCACTTGTTCCCAATTCACTTACTGAGTATCTGATGTGATAAGGATTCTCTCAACCTTGCGGAGTAACCTTGAGAGGCGTCAAGGGGAGATCCGTGCAGCCCACTGCTGTGCAGGAGAGCTCAAAGGGCTCTTGGGCTGCTCACTATTTATGGGGGTAAGATAATTGACTTACAGGCATATTTGCATACCGACCGCAGATGCCAGTTTCTCCCAAATCTGGCTTGAATCCCTATGGACCAGCACTGTGGTCAGGTGGGTGCATTACCATAAAATAGCCCTTGGCTGTTGTGTTGTTATCTGTCTCCCCCAAATCCACCTTGAGCCTTGACCTGGATGCAGCCATCAAGACCAGATGGACCCATCATGGCACCACTGGTGGTTATCACTTGACCAGAGTTATGGGAAAAGCTTGGGGGGGGGGGCAGGGGGATCACACTGCCACAATGCGACATCGCTTAGAAGTAGAAAGCTGTAAATAAAATTGCTAACAATGGAGAATGCTAGAAGTAATAGATATCCTAGAGAAACAGCTGTAAGCCTGTATTCAGACTTGTTTATTCCCGTTGTCAGTATAGAATTATGCCAAAGAAAATCTTCACAGCATATGGAATTTTGAATATAACTAATTTATTTCTCCATTCCCCTTAGGTCCAAGATGGGCCTCTTGGAACACCGGTGTTTTTATTTGCATCAGATGTGCTGGAATACATCGAAATCTTGGGGTCCATATATCAAGGGTCAAGTCTGTCAACTTGGACCAATGGACCCCAGAGCAAATACAGGTAAAATATCCTAAAATATGTTTTCAATTTGGAGGGAATGCCAGGGTTCCTTTTAAAAGGATTTGAGTTTATTTTCATGCCCTAGCTTAAATATTTTACAATCAAAGTAGTTCTTAATGTGTTATATTTCTACTGTCATGAGTTTAAGTTCTGAAAACTCACTTCAGAAATTGGTTTAGCTATCTTTTCTGTATCATTTTAGATGTATTGTACCTTGCCACAGGAACTCTGAAAGCTGCTTCTTTGTTGTATCTGTAGAAAATGTGTTGTAAGCCTTTTCCTTTTCAGTAGGGGACAGTAAGGTAGCGTTCAAGAATCAGACAGATGCGTGATTACATTCTTTTGGCATACCAAGTACTGACTTTTCCAGGTATGCTCTAGTCTGAAGCCTCTTTCTGCTGCCAGACAAATTTTCTTACTCCTGTTCCTCATGGTCTGAATAGCCATCCTGAGAGATGAAAGCTTATCTTTCACTGGATGGGTTTTTTTTACACTGTAAACAGCATGTATGTTGTTAGCTTTTGTCCAGCAAGTCTTGGCAGGCAGCCCTCCTGTGCCATGGGAGCATCTCCCAAGACATACGGCTGCAGAGAGGTCTCCAAGTTAAAAACTTGCAGTGTCATTTAAGCACACCAACAGCATTCTGACTGTTTCAGAATTTAAAGTGTGGATGGACACGAACTAACTCTTTTCTGCTACTTTTCCTTAGTGCATGCAGGAAATGGGAAATACTAAAGCAAGACTACTCTATGAAGCTAATCTACCAGAGAACTTCCGAAGACCTCAAACAGATCAGTATCCTTTTTGTTTTAGCTTTCACATTGACATGACTTTTAATGCAATTCAGATGTTATGACTGTTTCAAGGAACTGCTACATTTGGCAACTCACCTTATTTCTTTCATTGATATTGTTGTATAAGAAATGACAGTGGAATTTGGGAACGGTTCAGAAAAGGTTTAAATTACTTCAGTTATAGCAAATCTACTTTGTAATGAGATTTGGCAAGCCCCATTTATTTTTGCTTTCAGAAGAGGTGACTTCATAAATTCCCTGTATGTAGGAAGTTAGAGTGATACTAGAGAGCTCTTGAATATTCTGTCTTTATCTTGAGTAACTGCCAGCTGAAGTTAGAAGCATTTGAACAGGAAATAATGAGCTGAGTGGTAAAGTAAAACAAGCCATTGGATCTTACTCAAGTGAAGTGTGGATTTCTTCCTCTAGACTAAGTATTCTGTAACTTTTTGGAGTTGAAGTATATGCATCCTATGAAGTATGCGAGCACAGATGACTAGCATGGGAATATCTAAATAAACAAAACCTCCTTGATGGCCATCAGTTGTGTTGGTGTGCGGTTATCGCCATGTACCTGGAGGGGAGGGTTGGAAGAAAAATTGTCTACTGCCAATAAATAGCTTTCCTCAAAAAATACCTTTTTTGAATGTACTGAATCATTAGGATAATGTATAATGGCATTAATTTAGAGTTGTATTAGCTTCTGATTTAGTGAGGTTACTCCACAGGTAGGATTTACTTCACCTGATCTTACTGGAACTCTTTAACTATAATGAGATCCTAAACACCTACTGTTAAGTGAGCTGAATCTTTCCCCAGCTCTTTTAGCCTGATGATGACACAGGCTATGGAGGCTGATAAACGGCCTTAGTCATAACTGGATCTGAATTTTCTCCTTCTGTATCCAAAAGTGATTTTGGTTCTTCTATTTATTAGATCCTATGCTCGATATGCTATGCGCAGAAGAGTTTTTTTGGAAGGGCTAAGCTCCTCATTATAAAATGCACTTGAGCAAAACAGATATGTTTTTTCATATTCTAGTAGCTTTTAAATTAAACATACATACGCATAAGAAAAAAGTAACTGGAACCAGATAGCACTGTAGTGTTCCAGCTGTAATATTCTAGAACTTTATTTCAGCCATAAGGCTGAAATACTTTGACTAAAACTTACTCAAAAGTGGATCTTGAAGATGTATATTTTATTCTTACTGCAACTAACTTGAATTCACTGGTGTTGTTGCAGGAGAAGCAGTAATGCTTTACTCTAAGCTTTTCTTGCCAGATCAGACTGAAAGTCTCATTTTTAGACTTTCAAAGTAATTCTTTTGTTGTCACTGTATACCTTGAAATAATTATATAGCCTTTTGAACAGTTGTCAGTTTCAAAGTGGTAGACTTGGTCAACTGAATATATTTCATTGCGTGTGTTTTCTTTATTAAAAATACAGTGCCAGGAGAGAGGATGCCAACATTTTCTGTTTTATTTCTCAATTTCCCCGTAACTTTGGCAGCTACTTACCTACTTGGCATTCATGACAAGCTGTTGTGTTATGGGCTTTTTTGCATTTCCTCTTTGCTCTTTGTATCACTACAGAATCAGCATTGTGTCTCATCAGTGTTCTGGTTATGAATATTCTCAATATTCTGAATATTCTTTTGGATGAACTATGAAAACTCTTTGCATGTAATGATCACTTTTGTATATGTTCTTTTATATTAGTTTTTAACTTCCTGTAGCACTATAATATACTTAGTTCTATTTTTTAGGTAACAGAATGGAGAGACAGGAGAAATGCATATGTGGGACCTGCCCAAAATCTCCTGCTAAACGTCCTCCATCACTTCTGCTTCCTAATCACAAGACTGACCTTTCTGGGCATTTTTTTGCTCTTCCCTTGTACTTGGCAGGGATGCTCTGGCATAGAAGCTAACTTTGAGGACCATCTTGATGTTTTTTTTGTATGGCAGCTCTAGCTTCCTGTTTGAAAGTGGGTTTTTCCCAAGTGTAGATTTAATCATTTTTTGTCTCTTCATTTTACTCGCTTCTTAAAACAGTTTTGGCATCTGTTGAGGCTGCTTTAAATCCTTTTGTTAACAAGAACACAGTAGGTTATTGATCTAAAGAAATTTAGACATGGTCCAAAAATTCATGCATATTGAAGTGGGGTAACGTGAATAAAGTGAATATTTTCCAAAATACACAAGTTAATACCCCAGTAATAGCATCCTGAAAAATTAAACCCTATGAAATTTAAATCCTTATGATTCTGTGTTAATAATTTTCAAATTAAAGCTTTCTAATTGTCTGAAATATCAAGTGTGCATTCTGGGAAACTGCTAAAAATAGGGAAATACTTATGTAAAAGAACTAAAATATCTTAACACCAAAATCTGAGCAACCAAAACTTGACACTTGACAAAATAAATGTTCCATCTGAAAATGTTAATTTTGGTAAATAATGAGGACTTTTTATTTGAAGAAAGCATAGGTTGTTCTAAGGTATTTTACAACAACCAAGTTTTGAATCTTTTCTGTTTACTTCTAAATTAGTTATAATTTAACACAGTTATCCAGTTACAGACCAAAAGCATGGAAAAAAATTAAATTCCCTTTCCCTATCTACTCCCCCCGCTGAGATTATATAATGTAGTAATTTGTACTGCAAGTTGAAAATAAACTTTCTGAGGGATTCCTGTTTAGTCTTAGCGAGATTTGAAAAGTTGTGAGTTGCATATTATGCAACTTCCATTTCATCTGTAATTTGAGAATATACATTGATTTTTTGGCAAAATTACAGTCCTTCGGTATGTGTAAAGTATAATGCAATATTAGTACTAAGATAGTTGTACACTCAAAATGCTCAAGATGCCCTTTAGAATGTAGATATATTTGGAAAGAGGTGGAAAAGAATGTTTTGGGTTTTGCAACTTTTATGAAGCAGTGTCTTCATGTGGCACTTGCATACAGTTTGAAACTAAATGTGAGAGTTGACGATATAATTTGATGCTCTTCAGAATGAAGGAACTGAGTGCTCTGAGCTCAGTGTTAATCTTAAGAGAGACTACATGGAGCTAAGGTATCTTTCCATCAATTGACAAAAAATTGCTATGGAAGTTTAAGATGCAATGAACCTGAGCTTCCACAGTTGCAATTTTGATTTTTGAATGGATAATCACATTGCCGAACAAATTAGTGAAGATTTATTCTACAGATACCAGAGAATAAGCTTTACTAAAGTTAAAGTATTCACACTGCTTTGGATGAGCTGCTTATGCAGCTGAGAGAATAAATGAGGAAAACAACTAGTTGTCCTTTTTGTGTTTGAGCTAGTGAGTTGTCAGCTCTGGTCTTCTACATCAATATACTTGCTGCTATTTCCACCTTTGCTTCAATATCTTTTTATCACTAGTGTTTTAGTTTTCTTTCCCTTCCACAGAGATGTTTGCTGTAATAGGAGACTCTCATGGAGGACTTACTGATCTTACGGAACTGTTTATGATCAGCTTTTGATGCATGATACAATTTGTGCAAATCGGAGAACGGGTACATACATTTCACGTTTTATCTGACAAGAAAGCATTTTTCCCAAGTTATGATGGTAAACTATACTTTAATTATTTACTGTATACGAGTACCTTTGTTCAAGTATTTGCAGTGCTACAGCCCTGTAGTTTATAAAAACCAAATGAAAATGTCCTAGCTGTGGAACTCTGGGTTACTTCTAGTATATCTTCCTCACATTGTTTCATTAAGAGGTAAACCTGATTAATTTTCTGTAGTAAAAAGCAGCTCTTTTTGAACACTGCAATAGCAATTGTTCTGTGTACAGCAGTTTGTTCTGTTGTTTTAAAACTACAAAATGAGATGGAGCAAGAATCTAGTGCAATTCTGTAATTTGAATAACACGTCAGCTTTTTAGGTTAATGTTGCTGTTTATCTGAATGCATGTTGTCCTTAAACTACCTACTTACAGAGCTGTGGAATTTTTCATCAGGGATAAGTACGAGAAGAAGAAGTATTATGATAAAAATGCAGTTAATGCCTTCAATGTAAGTAAACAGTTTCACCAAGAATTCTGTCACTTTTCTTTTTTGATAGCTCCGTAAGAGAAATATAGAAAACATTGCATATGTTAAAATGTCTTTCACAGTTGAAAACTTTTTAATACAGAGCTAAATGCTTTCTTTTGTATCTCTTGAAAGCTATTCCTGGGTTCTATAAGTTCAACATACATTGTCTATTCCATTTATAACAGCAAAGTGTTATGATCCAACAAATAGCTTGCTTCTGACTCTTCATATTCTGTTTTTCTCTTTCAGTGACAAGTAGTTCTTCAACAGTATACTTTGAGTCCTTTCTGAGTATCTTTTTCTGTGTTACGGGGATACGATAGGATTACTGTTTCTGGTGACTATGTCTTCCCTCATTCTCTGTAATACCTTGATGAGAAATCCTAGGGTGTTTTGGGTCCCTCTTCTGAGGGTCTTATTGCTCTGCTGAATTCCAGACTGTTGCTTGCAGCAAGGTGCACTGTCATAGCAAACACAGGCAGTATGGCAAACCAGCTGTTTAATCATGTAGCTGGGTGTTCACTACAGTAAGTTGGTGAGTGCCTTTCTGACAAAGCAGTTTTGAGAATCTCAGCCTTTACTGAAGTTCACAGCCTTGTTTGTTTTTCTTGGATATGGCTATTTCTGGGGCGTACAATCTAGTTTATATATTTTTATTTATATAGGCGTATTTATGCTTAAAGACACACTCCTCTATACCTACATTATTTAAGTATGGCCTAACATGTAACTTACCACTCCATCTTACTAGGCAGTGAACTTTGACAGGGAAATGAGTGCAAGGGTGGGTGTAAAGAGTGGGAGTTTATGCTGCGTTTGCCGTCTGAGAAAATGGATCTTTGAATGATAGTCTCATTTTAGAAGGGAAAAAAAAACCCAAACCTGGAAACTAGAGAAGTGTATTTCATTAAGCATTGTTGAAGTAGGGGGAAAATTGCTTCACTTAAGAGGTAAAATACAATTGTGGTTTGAATTACACTGTCAGTTACCCTTCTCTTATTCCAAAGTAGAAAATAGGAAGAATTGTTTAAAATTATACTTCTTTAAAAAGTTCAAAAGACTCCCAAGATCTTTCTAAACAGAGAACTTAGGTGTCTAATATAGTAGTCCACTGCTGCCTTAATATGTTTGAAGGCGTAATCAGATTTTGCTTTATTGTATTGCAGACAAATATGAATTGCTTACCTGTCATAGCAGCAAGGATAGAATCCAGACAAGCTGAAGAGATGCGTGTTACTGCTGAGTAGGGAACACCATTTTATTTCTTCCTACTTGGGCTTTTCTTGCATTGACTAATGTAAATTAGTCACTGTAAATTAGGCACTGGTGAGGCTGCACCTTGAGTACTGTGTTCAGTTTTGGGCCCCTCACTACAAGAAGGACATCGAGGTGCTGGAGCGTGTCCAGAGGAGGGCAACGAAATTGGTGAAGGGTCTAGAGCACAAGTCTTATGAGGAGCGGCTGAGGGAGCTGGGGTTGTTTAGCCTGGAGAAGAGGAGGCTGAGGGGAAACCTTATTGCTCTCTACAACTACCTGAAAGGAGGTTGTAGTGAGGTGGGGGTTGGTCTCTTCTCCCTAGTAACGAGCGATAGAACGAGAGAAAACGGCCTCAAGCTGGGCCAGGGGAAGTTTAGGTTGGATATTAGGAAAAACTTCTTCACCAAAAGGGTAGTCAGGCACTGGAAGAGGCTGCCTAGGGAAGTGGTTGAGTCTCCATCCCTGGAGACATTTAAAGAACGGATAGATACGGTGCTTGAAGACATGGTATAGATGGACTTGGCAGTGCTAGGTTAACGGTTGAACTCGATGATCTTAAGGGTCTTTTCCAACCTTGACGATTCTATGATTCTATGAAATGGCACAATCTCTCCGAGATAGGAACAAAATCTGATTATGAAGTATTTAGCAATAGACGACTCATGCACATTCACATTCCCCTGCATGTATTCAAGGCCACCAAAATCAGGTTTGAGGTGGGCAATCTGAAATCACAGTTATGGCAAAATCCTAAAAGTACACGATAGTACATTAGCTGAACTAGCGTAGCACCTGTAGTCCTAGTCTGCTGCTTGTGTTGGATTACCCTTCTTGGCTCTGGTCCCAGCCCAGCTCGCCTGCGCTTGCAGTGCTGTGACTGCTGTTCAGTGATCATCTGTCGAGTGGGCCTGGGACTGACAGGGAAGGGGAAGAAAAGGTGAAGCTGGGCCTCCATTCTGCATGTCCGATACGCTGCTTTCCTGCTCCTGGACACTGTTGGCAGGGAAGAGAGGAAGTTACCCTACACTTCCAGCACATGGAGGTCTGTGGGGAGTTTGAGAAGAACGGGGTGAGGAAGGGAGTTCTGCGGGGGTACGTGTTTCTGTGCCCCCATGCGGGGGGTGGTGACGGTTCTGAGGCTTTCCTTTTGCAGTCCTGACAACATCTGAGACACCTTCCCCCTTCCCACCCTGCCAGGAGGTGGTTAAGATTCCCTGGGAACTGAGAGGCGTCTGTGGAGGAAGGGGGAGATTCCTGCTTGTAGCCTTCAGCCCTCTGCCAAGTGTTTTGGTAGCATCAAAGCACTTCTTAGCATGATATTTTCATGAGTAATAGTCTTGTGAACTGTTCAGGTGGAGTGTCTGTGCTATGTCATGGCGAGCTCTCTTCTTCTGGAAAATTTCTTTACCCACTTTCTTTTGCAGAGGGCATCCTGTGTCCTATTTTTAATCAAAATCAGCATTGTTGGGGTGATGTGACCTTTTAGCACACTTACTTTTTGTTATCACCTTTGAAATAGCAATGTCTTCTGCTTGGATTAGGACCAGTTTAAGTTGGAGATGCATATGTATGTTGTCATTTGGTAAAATGTGTCCCTTCTGGGTATGAGCAGGTAATACAGAAGTGCAGCAACCGGCTTGCTGTGCCCTAAGGGTCGCTTTCCTTAACCAGGTAATTTCACTGAGGTGGTGTTTAAGAATCTAAGGGGCTTTCCCGGATTTGGTCGACTCTTACAAGTTGCTTGTGGTAAAAGCTTCCTGCAGCATAAAAGTTGTTTTGAATAGATTCTCTTAAAACATGCAGTACAATATTTCTTTTAGCTTAATTTTGGCAAGATCATAAGCTTTTCAAGTTTGTCTAACAGTACAACATCTGTGTTGATGTTAAATGTATTCTGTCTATTGGAGCTCAGGAGTATATGTCAAAGTTCAGTTCTTGGTTCTGTGATGCTCAGGATTCATGCATCTTTTGTTACAAAACTTATAATTGTTAATTATATGAGATGTTTTGTTTTCTGACAAGACTGTTGTATTACTAAATTTGTTTTTTAGAGACACACACTATAATAACAAAATTAGCTAGTGCAGAGACCAGTAGTGCCATCAAACATGCAGACTAAAACTTGGCAAATATGAAAAATTAATTTTTTTTTTACGGTTCACTGAAAAGCAATGCGGGATAAAGCTATCAGCAAAAAAAGCAACTGCAGTTTTATTGACTAGTTACATTTTAAATACAATAATGCATTTAAGTAGAAATCAAGTATACATTAGAAAAATCTAGTGCTGACTGAAAGTATCCTGACTTTAAAAAAATTAATTAAAATCTATTAAAATGCATAGATCTCAGAGCTTTCTGATCCATTGTTATTGGGAAAATGTGAAATGCTGGTTCTGTATCAGTGCTCAGGACTAAATGAGTGGTACAGTTTACTCAGCTGTCCTAAGTGGGTTATCAGTAGTTACTCTCTTGTTTCCTTGCTCAGACTCAGTGCAGGCTTGTGACTTGTTTATAGAAAGACCTGAGAGACTGACACCCTTGAAGAGTGGTGTGTTTGGTTTGTGGTTTTGGTTTTTTATGTGGTTTTGTTTTGTTTGGTACTGGGAAACATTCTGGTATCATTTAGGCCTAAGTCTTAACCACAGCCTTAGACTTTAGCCTTGAGAAAAATCTTCTGGAATGTAGCAGGAATGGAAGCCCGAGGCATGCAAACTATGGTGCTCTGGGTCAGGTTAGGAGGTGTAGGTAGGGAGTTTATCAAAGTGATGACAGTATGCTTGTCCCTTCTTTTCGCAGATGTACTTTCACATGTACTTCAGGTGAAACAAAAAGCAGGAGCTCCAATTCAGAATAAGCAATGTAGCTTGGGGGGAAAAGCCCGGGAAAAAATATCAAAGGAAATGATGTATTCATTATTTTTTACCAACACTGGTAATACAGTTTAAATCAATTTGACATTTTAAGGAATATTTTAATGTGGATGAATTTTATGGGCGCCTTTCGGGTTTTTCAGAATATTTATACTTTTTTTTTAGATCTTGACCATAGGTCAAGTAGTATGAGGTAATTTTGTATGTTAAAACTCTCCTTCAGGTGGGTGCTGACATGAAACTGTTCAGGAATATCATTTCACTTCAGACTTGTACCTGGTTATCACTTTCAAGCATAGGCAAATCCTTTTATATTCATCGTAGGGTTTTTTGTGCACCACAATCCTAGGACTGAAGGGTAAAGCATGCAAAGCAGTTTCTTGTCTAGCAATCTTAGACCTGAAGACCGTTTCTTATTAAATCTTTTGTTTGCTTTGGGCTCTCATTAAACTCTTTATGCTCCTTTAGTTTACTGTCTCCTGGAGCACTCTTAGAAGAGCATAGCTTACAATTACACTAACACCTTTCCCCAAGAACCTGAACTTGTATGCTTAAATAAATGACTTGAAGGATTTTTTCAGATTTGTTGCAGTAAACATAAGTGGAGCAAATATGAGCCTTGTTGGAGACACAAGACACATTCCAAGAGAATGCAATATAAAGCTATTGTGATTTTTTTAGGAGAGTAAAGTGCCTTACTATTTTAGAGAGACTCCTTATCACAGCAGAGACGACTTGCATAGTTCTAAATCCGGGTATACAAAAGGAACTCTCAAATGGAAAAACACTGTACAGGCTACGCAGCTGTCTGCCTTAACTTACTCCCTTTTTAGTCTTGGGGTTTTTTTTTGTTTGTTTGTTTGTTCCCCTGCCCCCCCTTTTTTCCCTGTTCAGGCTTTTCTCCTGTGTTCTCACCAGACCTTAGCACAATTGCAGTAACTCTTTTGTTTCTGTATTTTTTTTGCCTTTATTTTTTTGTCTGGGATATAGCAGTAATTTTCTGGATAACTTGGTATTCTCTTACTGCCTCATACTACTTTCTACTACTTCCAAGAAAAACCATGGATGAAGATGGTGATACTGAGCCAGAAAAGAGAAACTTGGGTTGGTAAGACTTCTACCTGCAGCCTGTGGTCATTGCAGCCTGTGCATTTATGGAAGGCGATTTCTTCTTTTTTTTTAACTTAATTTCCTGTGGTGATATTTTCTTGGAAGCTGTGGCAGATCTAGGTATGCTTGGCTTTTGGGCCAGGTTCTTTTCCCAGTTCTCATGAAATTTGTTACCTGTATTGGGGAAACAATTTTTACAGTAGATTTTTTAATATCACCAGCAGATCTAAGAGATGTTTAATGAATTGAAAATGGAACGTTTGCAGTTCGTTAATAGAAATTCTGTTACAGGCTGAAAAAATGACATAGAATCATAGAATCGTTAAGGTTGGAAAAGACCCTTAAGATCATTGAGTCCAACCGTTAACCTATCACTGCCAAGTCCACCACTAAACCATGTCCCTAAG
Source organism: Nipponia nippon (assembly GCF_047370975.1). Classification (NCBI taxonomy): domain Eukaryota; kingdom Metazoa; phylum Chordata; class Aves; order Pelecaniformes; family Threskiornithidae; genus Nipponia; species Nipponia nippon. Next base: position 93,774,311 of record NW_028262358.1, on the reverse strand, counting down.
CACCACGTCTACCCGTCTTTTAAATACCTCCAGGGATGGAGACTCAACCACTTCCCTGGGCAGCCTCTTCCAGTGCCTGACTACCCTTTTGGTGAAGAAGTTTTTCCTAATATCCAACCTAAACTTCCCCTGGCACAGCTTGAGGCCATTTCCTCTTGTCCTATCGCTCGTTACTAGGGAGAAGAGACCGACCCCCACCTCGCTACAACCTTCTTTGAGGTAGTTGTAGAGAGCAATAAGGTCTCCCCTCAGCCTCCTCTTCTCCAGACTAAACAACCCCAGTTCCCTTAGCTGCGCCTCGTAAGACTTGTTCTCTAGACCCTTCACCAGCTTCGTTGCCCTTCTTTGGACATGTTTCAGCACCTCGATGTCCTTCTTGTAGTGAGGGGCCCAAAACTGAACACAGTACTCGAGGTGCGGCCTCACCAGTGCTGAGTACAGGGGCACTATCACCTCCCTGGTCCTGCTGGCCACACTATTCCTGATACAAGCCAGGATGCCATTGGCCCTCTTGGCCACCTGAGCACACTGCTGGCTCATGTTCAGGCGGCTGTCAACCAACACCCCCAGGTCCTTTTCTGCCAGGCAGCTCTCCAGCCACTCCTCCCCAAGCCTGTAGCATTACATGAGGTTGTTGTGACCGAAGTGCAGGACCTGGCGCTGAGCCTTGTTGAATCTCAGACAGTTGGCCCCTGGCCCAATGATCCAGCCTGTCCAGGTCCCTCTGTAGGGCCTTCCTACCCTCCAGCAGATGGACACTTCCACCCAACTTGGTGTCATCTGCAAACTTTCTGAGGGTGCACTCAATCCCCTCATCCAGATCATCAGTGAAGATATTGAACAGGACTGGCCCCAACACTGAGCCCTGGGGAACACCACTCGTGACTGGCCGCCAACTGGATTTGACTCCATTCACCACCACTCTCTGGGCTCAGCCGTCCAGCCAGCTTTTTACCTTGCAAAGAGTGCACTTATCCAAGCCTTTGAGCAGCCAGCTTCTCCAGGAGAATGCTGTGGGAGACAGTGTCAAAGGCCTTACTAAAGTCCAAGTAGACAACATCCACGGCCTTCCCCTCATCCACTAAGTGGGTCACATTGTCATAGAAGGAGACCAGGTTGGTGAAGCAGGACCTCCCTTTCATAAACCCATGCTGGCTGAGCCTGATTCCCCGGTTGTCCTGCATGTGCCACGTAATGGCACTCAAGATGGTTTGCTCCATGACCTTCCCCGGCACCGAGGTCAGGCTGACAGGCCTGTAGTTCCCTGGATCCTCCTTCCGACCCTTCTTGTAGAGGGGCGTCACATTTGCTAACTTCCAGTCATCTGGGACCTCCCCGGTTGACCAGGACTGCTGATAGATGATGGAGAGTGGCTTGGCAAGCTCCTCTGCCAGCTCCCTCAGTATCCTCGGGTGGATCCCATCTGGCCCCATGGGCTTGTGGGCATTCAGGTGGAGGAGCAGGTTGGTGACTGCTACCTCTTCGACAACTGGGGCTTCATTCTGCACCCTATCTCTATCTCCCAGCTCAGGGGCCTGAATACCCTGAGGATGACCAGTCTGGTGTGACATCATGGTGTATTCAAGGCTAATTGTCATCCTAGTTGAACTATCATAACTTTTGATTCTTTTGAAACACTTGAACGAAACTGAAAATGGATGATGTACAGCTTGGTTTGAATGCAGGATGAGGAGTGTTCTCAGGAATCTATTCAGAATATCACAAATGCTCGTGGGCAGACTGCTTTTTCCAGTGAAAGAGAGCAGATTTTAAGTGTTAACGCACGCTCGTGACTGTTGTGACAAAACAGTTATTTGACAAGTTCACTTTTTGGCCTTGTTGCTTTCCCTTGATTATCTAACCAGTCCTAAGACAAAGTAGATGAATGCAGAACTGAAAATGGAAGATTGCTGGAGAGATCACTTCCTAGTTTGGAAGAAGTTGTTCAGAGATTAGACTTACCCATATTGGTGACTAATAATAAAACCTGAAGAGTGACACTGTATTGCTTCCCCTCCATACTTACGTCTTAGGAAACAGGCATCATCTGCTCAACTAATGTGAAGGCAGTTCCTAGTTCTAGAGGAATATGAGTGTGTAAGAGCTTATCAGTCCAGTAGCTCTTCAGTTCAGAATTAGTAATGAGTTCTAAAGAACAGAAATCCTCTTGTTTAAGAGAAAAAAATATGCATATATCATTTTTCTTGTCATTGTTAAAGAATTTAGCTGATCCCAAGGCTGCTTCTCTGCTTAATATTACTGTCTAATTTCTTCCCATCCTTTAATAGGTTTATCACCAGTACCTGGAATGATGTCTGAGGTGACAGTAGTGGGTAGAATTTGCTCATGTTGAAGGGAAGGCAGTATGAAAGGTCAGAGCCCTTGCCTTGGTACAGGTCTGAACAGAGCTGATAAAAATGCACTGACTGGGTTTCTGTGCTTGGGCGAGAGATGCTGCTTGATTTTTCGTTACAAATAGAATAATTCAACGTTGTGACTATACCTGACAGGGTGAAGTGCTCAAAGGGCGACTTGGCTTATCTTCAGCAGAAGTCATTTGATCACTCTGGAAATAAGGCAGAAGTATGACAAGACCAGTTGCTCCAGGACTGGTGCTCTGCATCTCCAGATACTTTGGGATGTTTGTTTTTATGAAAGTAATTTCTGAACAGAGTGTTCATCTTGATGCATGATCTCCGTATTGAGTCACAAATACTTGTAATCAAAGCTATGCAACTGATAAGGTGGATGGACAGCTGTTAATGAGGCTTATGATCTTAGATGCAGTGGCCAAGAGAAATAGCAAATGTTGCTTGTTTTAGGTTTTTGGGAATTAGTAAGAATCTCCCAAAATTACTGATTAAAGGAAGTAAGCCTTGAAGTAGATGATTACACACTTTACCAGTAAGCCAAGAGGAAATGTGTGATTTTTAGAACTGAGGTTCCAGAAAGAATAGAATCTGACTAATATACACTATTGAGTAACAGCTGCTGGTGTGATTCTTTGAGACACAGGACTGCACTAATTGAAGGGGTTTCTGGTACCCAGTCGGAATAATTCAATTTCACTGCATCTACATGCTGCTAAGTTAAAGGTGTACTAAAGTTGCAGAGACGTTCAGGAAATCAAGTTTGAAGCAATCGTATTTTCCAAATTTTTTAAAAACTTAGCACCTCCTCTTTGTAAAATAAAAACTGTAAGAAACCAATCTTCCTTAAACTTTTGTTTATTTTTATATCTAATACAATGACCCGTATGCCATACAAGTAGTGAGGAGAAGCAGTGAGGTCACTGTGTTGGGTGTGGATAAAGATTAGCTATGTAGGTATTATTACAGACAATCTCTGCAGCTTTTAATAAAAATAAGTACATAGGAGAAGAAAGAGCACAACTTCTTAGAATGCATATGGAAATTGCCGTATTCAGGGTGGACAGTGAATCATCTTAGGCTGATTCCAGATACTATGAATCTCAACAATTAAGAACTGGCACAATCTATTCCACTACATGGAGTATGAATAGATTATCATGTCCTGACAATGTTTAGAGAATAGTAAGCAAAGTTTCTATATTTAAGAAAGGGTGTGAATTATGTATGGAGCAGAAGTTTCATGTGACTCTTAAGTTCACTGAAGGAAAAGAATAATGGGTATACATTTTCTGTGCTTTCCTAAGACATTGTGTATAATTTAAGAAGTATGAACTTAGACAGGCAATTGGATAAAATGTGATGTGAATTTAGAGATTGTGATGGCACGTTTTCCAGAAAGTTATCTTAAAGGAGATTAAATCCATAATACATTTACTGCACTAAAGTATGTCACGTGGGCACCTTAAGATGGATAAATTGGGATATGATAGTGTATATGAACGGTAAGTTTATAGTAGCTAGCATTGAGAAGCATTCAGTCACTGGCTTGCAGAGAGGTTACCAGTTACCCCTCCCAGTATTGCAAGAACTGCAGTGGGTATTTTAGTGGTCTATGACAAATTTGTGAATCAACTGATATGAAGTATTTTTGAAATATGCTAATGAAGATAGGCATCAATAGGAAGCACTGAAATACTGTACAAGAATTATGACTTGAGGGCAGGAATAGTGAAAATGGGATAAATTTTTTTTGCAAGATGATGCTGTTAGAATGGGTTGAATTATAGAATCCAGAATAGCTGAGGCTGGAAGGGACCCTTGGAGATCATCCAATTTCCCCTGCTCAAAGTGGGGTCAACTAGAACAGGCTGCTTAGAGCCGTGTCCAGTTGAGTTTTGAATATCTTCAGGGCTGGAGATTCCACAACCTCTGTGCGTAAGCTGTTCTAGTATTCAGCCACACCCACGGTAAAAACAAACAAACAAACAAACAAAAAAAGGTTTATTCTTAAGTTTCAATGGAATTTCTTGTGTTTCAATTTATGTTCAGTGCCTCTTGGTTCTGTTTCTGGATACCACAGGCGACAATCTGCTTCAGTCTTTGCTCCCTGCCACCAGGTATTTATACACGTTAATAAGACTTCTTCCCTCCTTTCCCTCCCATTAGCTTTCTCTCCTGCAGGCTAAAGAATCTCAATTCACTAAGCCTCTCCTTATCTGAAAGGTGCTCCAATCCTTTAATCATCTTAGTGTCCCTTTGCTGGACTTGCTCCAGTCTGCCCATGGCTCTCTTGTACTTGTGAGCCCAGAACTGGCCACGTTGCTAGCTCATGTCCAACTTGTCTGCCAGGACCTCCAGGTCCTCTTCTGCAAATCTGCTTTCCAGCCAGTTGACACCCAGCCTGTACTGGTGCATGGAGTTATTCCTCCCCAGGTGCAGGACTTGGCACTTCCCTTTGAACTTCATGGGGTTCCTGTTGACCCATCCTGTCAACGGTGCTCTGCATGGCAGCACGCCTATCTAGTGTATCAACCACTCCTCATTTTGTATTATCTGCAAACTTGCTGATGACATACTCTATCCCATTGTGTGGGGCATAAATGAAGAAGTTAAATAGCTGGCCCCAGTATCAACTCCTGAGTGTACCACTAGCGACTACTCTTGAGCTGGACTTTGCCCAGCAATGGTTAAATGAATGAGTTAAAGAAGCCAGGGTGCGGATTTTCAGTATGCTGGCTGCGTACTTAGTAGCTCCCACGTGCAGGGTCTTGTTTTCCCCACTTCATGCGAGCAGTAGTTCCCACAGCTGGACTGCCTAGCTACAAGTTACTGTGTCCATGTAAACAAAACTTCTGCCGAAGCTCAAATCTGCTGAAGCTGAAATCTGCAGTGACTGTGTTGCCAGTTTAACGTGGATCATGAAAATGTAAATGGTCCAGTATGCAGCAGGGCAAGCTACTTGGGAGAAAAAAAGGTATTGTTCTGATGTGTTGGGACGCTCTCATTAAAGACAGTTTTCCCTGGAACAAATACAGACAACATCAGTTAGGTTGGACAGGGGAAATGGAGAGTACTCCAGTAAGAGGTTAAAAGCATCTGTTTTGTTTATCCTATATCAGCCTTTAATTAAGCCATGGTGACTCTCGAGATATCTCAAGAGGTGGTTATCTAAAGAAGCAAAATAATCCAAAAAAAGGTAGGCGACAGTAGGTGTGGGCACTCTTGGTCAGAGCTGGAAAAATTATTTTGCACTCAACTCTAATACTATTAAATATACCTGTATTTCCCAGAACATTGAGTAATTGCATCTCTGCTTAATGTAAATTTTCTAAACATCTATAGCTCTGCACACATCCAGAACTATAGCTATCTTTTGCACAAGCTTCACTGTATTCCTGTAACAAGATATGGACCCTCTGAAGGGATGGAGGAGTGGTGAGCATGTTCAGAATATTGATGGAAGAGCAGCATCAGCTTCTTTGAAAAGCCAGCTACTGCTGCATTCTGTGAAATGTGGGACACAATCTTTTTTACGTGGTGTCCAGTGGTTAGAGCACTGAATGAGGGAGACATTTTAGTAAGTTTAAAAAACGCCTTGCTAGTTAGCCTAAAGAACTTCTGCAGAAATTAATAAGTGTTATCAATAGTACATCAGTATTCTTGTTCTCCTTTCAGTATTTTGAGAATAGGCCTCTTTAAAAAATGGTAAGCAATTGGTTGCATGTTTATATGCATCTAATAGAAGTCTGTAATTGCTACTGCTTTAAAATAAAATACTAATTTTAGTGTTGTCAATATTCGTAGGAGATGTACGGTAATAAACTCAAAAGTCTGCTGAAATAAGAAAAACATATCTAGCAGCTGAACTTAAAACTTGTAAAATCAGTGTAGAGTACTCTTCTTCATTTAGGTTATTTCCCTGTATATTGTGTGCATATAAAATGGCCACTCGAGGGCACCTTTGTATTTGGTTCAGCTGCTCGTTTCCTGCATATATTGACATGGTTTGATAACGCGCTCATTTTTTAATCTCTTGAATCTTCTGAGTGATAACACCCTAAGTTGCATATTTAAATGGAAGATTAATACAGGTTTCTGAAGCTTTAACTTGAACCCTTTTTAATAAAAGGCTAAATAACAACATGTGTTACATCAAGAGCAGGATTTTGGAAAAACTACGAATAAAAGTTGATGAAAACTTTATTCAGTACATTGACCTTAATGACCATAAGTGTTTGTATGACTGTTATCTACCATGAGAAATATGTTAGTACAAACTGAACTAAAGTAAAATCATTCTTAGGTTTTGTATAGTATGTTCTTTGATAGCTTCATTTAGTGCTTCTTTAAGCTTTTTTTTTTTTCACTTGAAATCGTAGTCTGATGCATAGACTACATCAGAGCTATGGGGCCAAATACTGTTTGTATTCATGCTTTTACGTTAACTATTAACATAGCATATATTTGGATAGTGCCGCTACTAAATAATATAATAAACGCTATAAAAGTTTTTAATGGACAAAATAGGGATAGGTAACACATTGCTATCTAAGAGGGACAGGGAACTGGAGTAATACTGTAAACCTGCAGATTCTTTCTTTTCCAATCTTACATTTTTTGTGAACCAGAGAGTCTCTCTCAGAGCATAGGTGAAAATGAAATCTTATCGTACTGTTACATGTGTATGTATTTTCTTCCTCAGCACTGAATGTACATGATGCTTTAAAGACAGTATTGACTTTCGTTATGCAAAATGGTTATTTTGACTTTATCACCTTTCTAAAAAGGAGTCCCAAAACACAAACAATGCAAAGAATTTAAGAAACTGCTAAAAATGAAATGACTACAAGTTTTTTGGTCTGAAACACGATTGAAATTTTTGGACGTATTAGTATAAATGTGGAAACTTAAGAAACAGCTCCTTGCCTTCATTCCCTCTTTTAGGCAATTCTGAATTAACTTAGTCAAAAGACCCAACTACTCTTAAGTTAAAAACTAAAATGAAAAATTCGCATGCTAGTTGTCAGTTTGCAGTACATTCTTAATGTGCACAAGCACATCCACTTTATTCTTTTTCTAGCAGCATGTATGGTTGATTGCAGGACGTCTTAGTTGACAGCTTTCCAGAGTGTAGTGCTAACATATGTTATTAGAGTAGATGAGTGTGTGCTGCTTTACTTGAATTCTGGAAGATGGCTGGAAATTGCTTTTTGGATTTTGATGTAGAAATTTAGATGAATTTACAGATGTGGCCAAAAGTGGGGGAGATTTTGGTCACTTGTCTTTAGTGGTTATGATGACAAATATTACTCTTAGTACCTACTTGCTCAAATGCCTTTTTCCACTGGATCTAAATTAAACAAAGATATTTTCTACCTTTCCTGCTGTCTGCTCTACAAACATCATAATTGGTGTCAGTATTGGCCAGTTTTTCTCAAAACTGATTCTTTAGTTTTTTCGTCTTTGTTTCCACTGGAATATAACAATTGGATTAAAACTGACAAATTAGAAAAGTGATAGCAGAAGACAGTTATTGCTGTGGAATAGTGGGTTTTTGCAAACCAGATTTTCTTTTTTTTTTCCTACACTACAGAGGGGATGTCTGTTTGTAAACAACAGTATTTTCAGGTACTCAGACTTGAACCCAAGCATGGAATAATCTTCCTTTACTGATGCTCCTGATCAAGCTTATAGAAACAAGTCATTATTAATAAAGGCTGATAAATACCAAATAGAAAACCCATATGTTACTTTGAAGTGGGATTATGTAGTGCTGCTTTTCAGTGATCTCAGTCTCCTAAAAAACAGGTTTAAAATTATTATTAAAACCTTGGTTGGCAATCATGAGTGGTGATGAGGGTTCTGCTATAAATATTTAAAGTGCATTTGTGGCTTTCAGCTAATTAAAGGCAGTTTCACCAGGAGTGACTGAAATCCGGGAGAGTTGGATGCATTTACCTGTCATGGGTGAGTGGTTTGATCTGGGGTTTAGTCTAACCTCAGCGCTCCCACACTGGCCACAAATGTAGAAATAGGTCACTGAGCAGATGCTTTCTCATTTGCCATTTGTTGGCAAGCTAATGAATCTCTTTTGACTACGAACGGGAACAGCTCTCTGAGCTGCTTTATCACTGCAGTAGTTTTAAAAACAAAGATTTACTGGAAATACAAGCCAGCAGCGCACAGTTTGTTATCAGCCACTCTTTCTTATCAGTGTTTCATCTGTTCAGTAACTAATATCCCCCATAGCTAATGGTACGTCTGCACTGCAAACAGGACGTAGAAGGTATTATACTAACTTTAAATGGGCTAACCTGGGTTTTGGCAACGAAGTAATCAGAATAGCATCAAAGTTGTTTAGGGTTGACGTATGCTAAGGAGAAGGATTATTTGTTGAGGTTTTTGCTATACATTACATCTGTAAAGCGTGCTGCAGTTTGAAAATATGAACATACCATAACCTTTCAAAGTAAGAGTTGGGGACAAGGGAAAACAAGGTTTTATTGACATCTCAGAATATTAAGCAACTTCACTGGTTTGCTAAAATATGGGGTTGGCTCGGGTTAAAGATGAACATTTTGAAATCTCGTGAAAACCAAGCACTTGATGACTAAGGTGTTTGGTTTCTCTTCATGCTCGAAGAGGGTATTAGCATCCGTAATAATGACTTGGGTATTAGTGAAAATTCAGTCTTCTAACTGAAAAAATCCCAAGATGATACAAGAATACCCTTACATTGCAGTGTTATTACAGTTTTTAGTTTTATTTGGTGCTAGTTCTGGTATATAGACGTGACACAACGCGACACCTGAGCGCAGACGAGGAGCAGGATAGTTGGCACTGCAGGGACTCGATTCCAGCTGGAGAGCACCGCCTCTTGCTAAGGCTCCTCTGCACTCAGCCTGGGCCGTGCTGGATTGCTCTGAGCTCGGGAGGCAGCTGGTTCAGTGCCAGCTGGGAACCGTAACAGGGTTAACAGGTCAGCTGCCCCTTCAGCATCAGTTTGTCCCAATGGCAAGTATTTTTCCAGGCTTCTCTGGTACCCTGATCAGTTTTTGATACTCTGACTGCTTAACCACTCGCCACAATGGACTGTGCCAGCCTCCCTTTTTATCCCATTTTATGTTTGCCTTTATCCAGCCACTCAGTTTGACTTGATTGGATTTTTTAATTCAGATTTCCTTATCTGGTGCAGCATAGTAGATAACAACTTTAACACGATGCGGTGGTGATAAAGCTGTTCAGCAGCCCAAACTCATGCTGTTGCTTTCATTATATAAACTTAATCAGTTCTTTATACATTGTAATGTGTCTTCTCTTAAAGATTAGCTTCAGTTATATGCCTTTTGTACTCTTGCTTAGTTTAGTATTTGCATATGTGAAGTGTGATTTCAAGTGCTGTTTTTTAGCCTGAAGTGAATGTAGTGCTGCTGTTTATCTTCAAACATTACGCTCGGGCATTTCTCAGCTTGTACATCCCGTTCCATATCCCAGGCTAGACAGCGACCGCTCTTCGCTCTGTCTCCTGCTTATAGCTTGCGTGACGCTTCTGTGTTACTTGATTTGCAAAGCTATAATAATTACTTTCAGGCCTACATAGGATTACTTTATCCTAGGTTAGATAATCCCTTAATTTATGAAAATGATATGCAGACTGAAAAGAACTGTTATGGGAGGATGGAAATGTGACGCGAACATCTATAGTACTGATTCCCCCCAACCCCCAAATGAAATTCTGCTTACCTGGTTGTGTGGTGAGTAGCTGTTACCTGCTGTTCAGCTGTGAGAGCTATCAAGTTTAGATTCTCTTAAACTCTGTAGCACACAAAAGAACGGTGGGGAAAAAAGAAAACAAACAAATCCCACTTTATCTTCAGAAATTTGAAAGTATACCTAGGATGTTCCATTATCACAATTTCACACATTTGCATTTAATTGAAATCTTAGTAAGGAACATGGTGTTAGAGCTCATAGTTTAATGTATATAATTACCTAATCATTTTTCTGACATCTTTGTTTGGTTACAATGTGGTGTAATCGGAATAAACAGGATCCCTGTGTTTCTATAGCAACAGAATGCTATAGTTTGAGAAACTGCTTCACTGCAGCAGATGTATCCATAACTCTTCTAATAACCTGAGGATTTTAAAACAGTAAATTTAAAAATGAGGATTCTGTTTCATATTTCCTCAGGTGAAATTTGGTTTAAAAATTAAACCTTATAAATATATTTCCTGAAGCTCTATACCACCTTCAAGGATAAGCATAGTTTCTGAGTTTGTAAAAATATTGAATATATATATTTTATGAATATTCCAGCTATATAAGCTGGAATTATATTGGTAGGATTTTCTATAAGAAATATGGGGTATTTAGATATGAGGTAGGGTTTTTTTTTTTTTTTGCAGCTTTCAGTTTCCTTTTAGTGCAAGCTGGTTTGTTTGGTTTTTTTTAAACTAAGTAAAAACTTGTCATCTAAATTGGTTATTTTGATCCAACATAATGACCTGCTCTGTAACAGCTTAATTTATTTTTAAATTTTCCTTGTAGATAGTAGAGGTGATACAAGACAGTGTAGAAGTGTCAGCTTTATAGCTCCGAAGATCATCTACATGTTTGGTAAATGTAATTCAGTTGCGTGTTTGTAGTAAGGGGAATAGCAAGATAATGTTTCCATTAAAGTGATCAACTATGCATAAAGAAATTGGATAGGAAGATGTATGAAAACGAGTTTTTGAGAAATCCTATTTTCTGGAGCAAACTGCATCTGTTGCATGTATAACTTATTCCTTTTGGATAATTCTGGAAGTCTAGTGGTGCTAATAGTAATTTTACGTACTGATTCCTAGAAAAGAAGTATCACCTGTCTGAAAGGTCTGGCATCCTACTGCTAGGATGCGGCTTTATATTAACCCTAAGCTCTTTACTCATTTGGAGTGCTTTTAGTGAAGAGTTAATTAGAACTTTAATTAAGGTATAACTTTCATAGTTATTTTGCATTCCTCGTAATAAAAATATTCTGTTACAGTGAACAAGAACAAAGGCGCTCTCTTCTCTCCCCCCCGCCCCCTCTGGGACAGTGTGCCTTCATGCTTCAGGACATTAATATTTCAGTAGTCACACTGGATAAAATTGAACAATGGATGAAACCTAATTATTTTGCTTAGGCCTGTGATATGATCTGATCCAGGTTCATTTTCTGATATTCTGTTCTAGTGAATTTCATTATAAGTTGCTCATTCCTACCTGACAGATTTCCTTTAAAAATCATACTAATAAAAAGAAAAAAATAAACCCAAACGAAATACTCTGTCTCCTCTTTTTGTTTTTTTCTATGTTCTATTTCCCCCCCCACCCCCAAAATTATTAAAAAAAAAAAAGAATGAAAATCATGTCTCTTAGCTGCCTCTGCTCCCCGCTCCCCTTCCCAGCTGTTCTCGCTTATTTTCTTGCTCATTTCTTTCCTCTGTTTTGTACAGATATCCTCTTCTGATGCTGCTCAGCCTTTGGCATCCTCTCCTTCTCTGCAAGCTGCTGCTGAGAAGAGCAAAGCAGAGGTATATTGGTTTTGGGTGTAACTCTTGTCAGGTTACTGCTTTGCACAAATGTTTACATTTCTATAGAGTAATTTCACTGAATGAACTAAAGAATTTGAATTGCGGTAATACTTCAGGCATTTAAAATACTTCTCTCCCCCGTGAAAAGAACCGATACAGCGGGACAAAGCACACGTGTGATTGTTAGCTCTTAGTGTTTATATGTCAAAATTCTGGTTCTGCTCTGGTTTAGTGTCCCAAAACTGTGGAAACACCATTTCATTCCCAACTAATGGGCATGAGTGACATTGTCCTGTCTCCTCGGGAATAATTTTTGATATCTTTTTTTATATTACTTGCTTGTTTCAGAATCTAAATTATCAGTACTGTTCCAGACATTTAGTTCAGTCTCCTCGGAGATAAATATAGAATTAATTCAGTGACACTTCTGTTAACTCATACTAGTTTTAATATCCCTTCTAGCTGGGATATGTGTGTATGTGCCGATGGTACATTTACTGTTTAGAAGGGCCTTTGAAAAACTTAACACACAAGCAAATAGTAGATGAGGCATCATTTGTATGAACTTTCAGTAAATGTCACAATTTGCAACGATAATGAAATACATTTTTTTTTTAGAATGTGAATGTGCAATGTTAGGATCTTTTGGATACTTCACTCTAAATTGAGACTGTATACAGTATATGAAATAACTTATGATCTAAACATAAATCATGTTTTTTCTTTGAAATGCAGAAAATGTGGACAGATGCTATAAATTATTTTAATTCAGCTATATTTAAACATTAATTAAAATTTAAATGATAGTGTCATAGACTAGACCACAAGCCTTGGTGAATTTGACATGTGTTTTAAATTGTACCAGGAATAGCAGCAGCCACTTAGAATGAAACTTGCCTTTCCTCTCTTACCCGCCTCTCTTGATGCATTCAAATTTGGAAATTCCTCTGTGTAACTAGTATGCCATGTTGTTGTAAATGAATCTCGGGGGGAAAAAACCAAATAATTTTTGTTTAGAATTTAAGACCAGTATAAAACCAATTTCATTTTATTATCTTCATAGTCCTTTTGACTGCTTTTGCAAGTAATGAAACACTTGAGTTGAAGTTCTGGCATGAATACAGCATCTCAGAAATGTTTTTATTTAGTCTGAATTCATTTTTACCTAATGGAGCTGAAGCAGAAAGCTTGCATATTGAAATTGTGAAGTGTGAAGATGAAGGAGTTATGGGTTTTCAAGTCCACAGGGAAAATGAAGTGAATGAAAATAAAGTCACTGGGAATCGAGACAGTTCCTGTAGGCTTTGTGAGGTGCGGAGGCAGAAACACGGGCGAACAGTTTATTTTAAGTCTTCATATTTTCACTATGAAGCTGTCAGGGATTTGTTAAGGGCAATGAGAAGCATTTATTTATATTTGGTCACCTTTATGGAATGTTTGCCATATGAAACTTACTGCAAGCCCTCCTCATTCTCAAAGTCCCTGAAGAATAAAAGTTCCCAGATAATTTTTCCTCTAGAAGCAAGGTTTGTCTAACAAAACATATTTAAAAAAAAAAAAAAAAGTTGAAGTCAAACTGGAAATCAGGACATCCTGAAGATGATCGTATGCAAAAACTTTAACTCTACTTTCACTTAAACATATTCAAGTAAACTTAAGGTACTATATTTGAAAAGTAAGTGTACTGTTATGACAGTTGCAGCAACCTTTCCCAGGAGGAGAGGAAACAAATCGCAGTTATCTAAGATGTAGAAAAGCTTCCACAGGAGAAGAGATTAGGTTTATTTGAATTATTCAACTTGGGAAGGTTGAAGTAGGGACAGGGAATGAAAGACTTTGGGAAAAGTTATTGCTCTGACAGTATACGTGTGTGCTGTACATGATTACGGTCACAGGATTTTGAGAGTCTTTAGAATGCAGGTTGGTACTAGGATCAGTGACACAGTAATGAAAGAAAGGCTAAGCTTTGTTTGAAAGGCACGGCTATGCATTTGTAATCTTAGTTCAGTAAGCCTGCGAGTCTTAGGTTATTATGATGGCCTCAAAATAAAACACCGCTCTATGCTTGTCCTAGTCATACAGATTTTTTCTTGAACACCTGGCACTGCCGCAGGTGAGATAACAGTGTTGGCTGGGCCTCTGGTTTGAACTACTATGCTCATTTTTGTGTTCCTAATGTTCACTACAATCTAAGCTGGTCTCTGTTTCTTTTCTTCAAAGCAGACATTCCAAATTCCCCTTTCCTGCAGGTTCGTGACTGTGGCCATTGCTTCCTATTGCTGGAGTGACACCCACGCTGAAGCAGGTGCTCGGTGTGGTAGTCTCACTTTCCAGGACCCGAGCGTTCAGGCTAATGCCTGATGAAATAAGTCACGGGGGTTAGTTGGGATTTGAGTAACCTCAGTTAAGTAACCCCAATCCATCTGGTGAATATGGTGAAAGTTTTGAGAATTGATTATTTGAAATTGTGAAGAATGTGTTACTTGTGTCCCCCTGTGCCCTGTCACTCCCCCCCCCCAAAAAAAAACCAAACCAGTAGAAAACTCCCTTTATCTTAGTGTTAGAACTATTTTAACCAAATGTCATGTTACAGAGATTTAAAAATTGGATGTTAAAAAGAAAATAAAAATCCTTGTTGACAGAAACCTGTAGCCTAGTAATTAGTTTTATTTTTAATACTGGAGCTGCACGGACAGTTATCTAACCTCTCAAACTTCCTCCTAATATTGGGAAACTCACTAAAAAATAGCGTCTTGTGGAACAAAGCTGTTTTGAAGCTTTGAACAAATGACTACTAATGACAAAAACTAATGACTGAAAGAACATTTAGAAGCTACTGTCTCATCTCCTTTATTGCATATGGTAAACTCCTGTTCCATCCATTTTAATGTTCAAGTATACTCACTAGTACTGAACTGCAGTTGTACAAGGTAAATGCAGGCAGATTGCTAGGTTCAAAGATCACTACTAACACTGTGTCAAAGCAATTGCTGGCCTAAAAAGTTCGTATCTTCTGTATGTTATGATGCCTTAAGGAATATTTTATGCTTTTCTTCAGTCAGACTGCATCTGTAATATTGCCCCATCTATTCATTCAAAACTAAAGTGAAAAAACTTCTGTAATGTCATTATAATGTGTTCAGTGTAAAGGGATCTCTTATGTTTTCTCCTTCTGGAACAACTTAATGTCTTATGACTCAGCGGGTCTGTCATATGGCCCAAATCAACTTTTTACACTCAGGAGTATTTTTTTAAGATTTCTAGATCAGCTTTTAAAAATCAGGAACTCTGCAGAAAGCTGCATGCAAATTACCTTACTGTAGTTCTTTGGTCAAAAAGATCGGTATCTGTCCTAACAGCCAAAGTTATCAGAGTTAATGGAGTACTTGTAGATGTTTTTTCTTTTCAGATCTGCTTAGCTTAGGAGAAGCAAAACTGGTTCTTTTTTCCTTCTGCTTATAACAAGAAATGCAGATGAGCAGGTGAAGTAGTGAATTTCTTGAATTGTCAGAGTTACAATATTTTTAGTAGTACTGTTTGAGCAAAATGAGTCACTTCTGGAAGCAGAGCAGATAGAAGCGTAAACTCTGAATTGAAAGGGAGTAACTAAAGATCTCTGTTTATATTCTGTATGACTGTGGGCATTCAATATATTTGCAAATGCATTGTTATTGAGTATGAGCAAAATGCCCTTTTTTTTTTTTCCCAGAAGGAAAAAGAAAAAAAGAAAGAAGAGAAAAAGAGAGAGAGAGAATCAGAAAAACCATCAAAACAATTAGCAGTTGAAAAGGTAAGAATAGTTTATTTTTTCCTGTTATTTAAAAATTACACATAGTATTAGACATGTACAAAGATTTTTAAAAATGAAATTTTTAATATGTATGTGTATATGTGTGTATATATACACGTGTGTGTGTGTGTATGTATGTATGAATAGTGATCCGGATAATCCACATGAATGGTTTACTTGTGCCGTTGCTTGCATACAGAGGTTGGTTGACCATACAAAAAGGAATGTGTTTGGGGGAAGAGGGAAGTGAGTTAAGATTTGTTAAGATTTAAGCTCAGATAATTAAGGTTTTTAAGATGTACCATTGCTATTCTTGCACAGAAAATTTTCAATTTTGTTGAGTGCTGTATGGTCACTTTCATAAATGAATCCATTTTAAATGTAAGTGTATAATTTATAGAATTGAATTGATAACTCTGGTCTAGGTAACTTGAAAATGTTCAACTAGATCATGTCACAAAACATGAAAGACAAACTAGCTAAAGTGCTTCTTTACGCAGCTATATTAAAGCATAATGAGCAGCCTTAGCAATGTAGGTACAATTAAATCACGTACGCTTCTGTACAGAGTTAATATTAAACAAAAATGGAATGGGTAATTTAAGTATTAAATGCAATAATTTCTTCTAAGACAGATGTCCTCTCTCAGATGATGTGAATCCGTTAGTATGTTCTGATCTGCAGCGTACTCCGCAGAATGCGTTGGAGTGTCCATCTGTCAGTTTATTCCCCAATAGTGCTGTGTTACAATCATGAAAAATGTTGTGTATTCACACATTATGATTCCAGATGTATTTCTAGTTCAGTTTTCAAATAGAAGTTGTTTACTTTGCATAATAAAACAAGATACAAAAACATGTGCACACTTGCAGGGGAAAAAAGGCCCTCCCCGATACAAATATCGTTTTTTCTGAAATTGGAAAGCAGTTTTGGAATAAGTTAACGCAGAAGCAAACTTTGTTATGACAATTTGTGCAGCTTCACTGAGGTAGTGAAAAAGAATATCCTTATTCGTATGATAGGAGGTTAAAGCATATTTAGGGATGACAATACAAATATTAAAATTGTTGATTGTTGAAGTTTTACAAGGGCATCCAGTCAGATGTTTTATTCTGGTCCTTAGAACAATAGACTTCAGTTATAAAGGCTAAAAACATTTCTGTGGTTTGGAAATCTTAACTTTCTAAAACCCAAAGGTCTAGTTTTGGTCTGGGGGAGAGAGGGTTTCCCTTTGCAAGGATGCCTGAACCTTGTCACGTGGCTGGGAATACTTGGTTAGGTGAGGAGAAAAGATAACAGTGCATAGTTACAGCTGAGGGCCTACACTAATACTTGAAATAAAAACGAATTCAAATGCTGCTGATTAGATTTACATTTGAAATGTCATTAGATTACCAGTTAATGATTAAGCAAGTAAAAAGAAGTATTTTGATTTTAAATGCTTGTACTACAAAATGTGGAATTTGGTAAATATATCTGCATTAGATAACAGTGCTGTTGTAACAGCTGCAAAACATTTGAAATACTGCAGCATATTTCATTTCATTATTAATGTGTCAGCACTGATTGCTCAAATGGAACTCATCTGTGTGTCATCTTTTTAATTGAAGAGATTCGTTAAGCTTGGGCTTTTCAAGGCTTTTAAGGATCATTCAAAATAAACTATTTTTAGACACAGCCTGTAAACTTTACACATTTTAAAATTGCAGTCACTTTCTAGAATCCAAAGGAAAGAGACCTATATCAAATGCTTGCATTTCCATTGGAAAGTACTAGTGAGATAGAGGATGGAAAGGTTTTATTTGTATATATGGAATAATACATTGCTGGTTTTGTGCTGTGATTCTGCTTCAAGGAGCTGATAAACATTATTATTCTTCTTAGTCTGACTAATAATGATACACATCACATCTGGTTAGAGACCATCTATAGGATATTTTAAATGTTGCATGTTGAATCAATAGGGGAATGCTGGCATCTTGACCGTACTATCATGTTTTTAACAACCACATCAAGCAGTAAATGGCTATTTATCCCAGTTCTCAGCTTTCTGGAGA
Organism: Nipponia nippon; assembly: GCF_047370975.1. Classification (NCBI taxonomy): domain Eukaryota; kingdom Metazoa; phylum Chordata; class Aves; order Pelecaniformes; family Threskiornithidae; genus Nipponia; species Nipponia nippon. The sequence goes on along the minus strand of NW_028262358.1, from coordinate 93,756,535 downwards.
AGGAAACAGAATATGAGAATTCTTTGGACATATGTGAAGTCAGTGGTCACCTTTATTGCAGGCATGGTATGTCCCAGTGTAGACATTCCAGGCTTGGGAAGCTAATGAATTAAAAACACGTGACCAAGCAATTGGCAGTTCTACCACAACTTTGAGACTGCTCTTGATTAAGGTAATTCAAGCAGTGTTTTAGCCATCCTGTAGAGGAATCAGTAAAGATGGAAAAAATGACAGGCTTTAAACTAGTAAAAAGTTGAAAATGAAGCTATAGAAAACTTCATATCTCTTTACAAGTGTCATGTATTCCTACAAGTCTGAAGTTCCTAGTGTCTTCTTTTTTATATCTTATCTCGAGTTTAAGTTTCGTAGCTCTTAAAACAAGAATATACATCCTAAAAAATTAAAATGTTCACATTCAGTTCTCATGTTCAGATCTCTGCTTCGTAGAACTGACCAATCTCCTCCTACAGCTGCGTAAGAGCCTTTCTCTGGTGACTAACTGATCTTGAGCCTTTAACAAGCTGAACGTCTAACATGATTTCTGTTACATTTTCAAATATTGCTGAAAGCTTGTAGCATTGATTTAGTAAACTGCATTATTCCAGTATTGCATTAATTTCTCAGGTAATTATGGCATAAAAGATACTTTGTTGATTAGAATGCTTTGATAAGTAGAAAGAACAGAAAATCATCTTTTAACTGATTTAACAATAGTGAGTTTTCTTACTGAAATTGTTTTTCAGTAAGAATCATCATGTCTTTAAAGTGGGTTTCACGGGAAACATTTTTATGAACATTCGAGTTGGAGAGAGTGATTTCAGGCATAGAGTAGAATTTCCTCAAGATACAGAGATCAGCTGCAGAACAGTAGTTTCAAGGATACTTGTTTGACTCTCTTTTTCTGGGCTGTTCCACTTTCTGTGACAAAATTACTGGGTAATTTTTAATATAATAAGATCTTACTATGTCAGCTACAGACTGAGTCTAGTCTGGTGATTAGCATTTTATTGGAAGCAGCCAACAGTGTGATGTTCCTCATCAGATCTGCAGTATTTTTTAATAAAATAAAATAAGTGACATTATGAAACTAATGGCAGCTGTAATGTTTTTTTCAGTCTAACTGAAGAAAGTTGAGAAACTTGCATAACTTACCCAGGGTCCTTCTTCCCCCTCTCCCCATGCCATTTCCACAATTACAGACCTCAAGTTTGCTCAGTGCTCATGCTTAAAATAACCTTTTCCTTACAGTTACTTTGGAGAAAAAAAAAAACAGATTGCATGAAAACTGCTGGAACAATTATTACACACTTCTTCATTACATGAAAACTGGGGCCAGGTTACGTGGAGCTGAGATGTCCAGTCAAAGCCCAGCTTGTTTGCAAGCAGCAGAATTTTAGCAGCCAATTTTAGCAATATAAAATATGTTGAATTGAAAGAATAAATCATCAAACTGAGCTAATTGCATGCTTCTTAGTGCTTCTTACGGGTCAATAGCAAGGCAGACTGTCATGCAATGAAAGCAATTTTTAGATGTTCTGTACATACAGTTAAGTTCAAGAGATTTTAAATTGGCTAAAAAAATAAATCTGATACTTTAAGAGCCCATTTCAGTAGTGGGGAGGGAAGAAAGTTGGTAGCTTGTCCACCAATCTTACTTGTTTCGTTGATGGTAACACATGAAAATTTTTCATTTGTAGATGAGAAAAACCAGCTAGGCTTTTAATAGCTGTTTTTTAAACTTCATCATCCTGCCCCCACCCTTTCATCAGCTGCTGAGGAGCTTTTCCTTATTAATTACTCCTTTGCACAGCTGAAGTTGGTGAAATTTCCCACGTCAGCCATGATTTTTTTTTTTTTCCTCCTTTCTTTTCTGCCTAAGCTGACTGAATGCATTCTCCATTTGGGAACAGAGTAAAACACTGACCTCCTTTTTATTTGTTGTATGTCTACTGAGTAGGATTTTTGTTCATCCTCAGGTAATTGAATGTGCTCAATTTACAGTCATTTGGTGACTTCAAAAAGGATATGTAGCCTACATGTTCTACTGGTGTGTGAGGGAGCTACCAAAGCCTCATAGTAGTTTTCTGAACTAAAATTAAAACTGTGCGATCATTTTAAGTAGAGTTTCTGCTCATAGCACAGAGGAATACTTTAGGTAAGCTCCATGCTGCTTCTTCATGGTTTTAAACTAAAAGAGTAGATTCAGAGTAGATATAAGGAAGAAATTTTTTACAATGAGAGGGTAGTGAAACACTGGAACAGGTTGCCCAGAGAGGTGGTAGATGCCCCATCCTTGGAAGCATTCAAGGCCAGGCTGGATTGGGCTCTGAGCAACCTGATCTAGTTGTAGATGTCCCTGCCCATCGCAGGGGGGATGGACTACATGACCTTTAAAGGTCCCTTCCATCCCAAAGCATTGTATGATTCTATGATTCATGCAGCGTGTTGGAGCAGGGTCTGCGTGCACTCCATTCCACCTTGTACCTGTTTTTGACTGAAAGGAAACATAGAAGGGAAGGCGATGGGGTGTAGTCTGGTCATCCAGGCTGAAGGATCAGGGCTCTGAGGGAAATGGCTGGTGTGTGAGCTGTGGAGTTTGGGTGCCCCAAGGATAAATGAGGCCATCAGAGCTGCAAAGGGTGGAGTGAGGAAGGCTGTGTTTGCAGATGATCAGATGGTATGCTCTCTGCCGAATGGACAGGAAGCTCTTCATGCATTTGACAAGACTGCTAATAAAAGTATGTTGCATTAAGTACTGCATTTAGTAAAGTACTTCCATTGCACAATATTTGATTTAGAACAGAGACCTTGGATTGAATTGTATGAATGAGACTTCTTGAATTTCAGAGCAGCTAGGGGAATTCTAGTTTTTTTGAAAACATACCTTTTTATGTCCATCTGCAGTACAAATTCAGATAAAAAAAGGCATAACTAGGTTTGGTGTGCTCCAAAAGTAAAGGGGGAGAGAATTCACATGCCTAAAACTTCCAGATTTTTGTAGGGTTCAACTTTTTATATAGTTTTAATTTTTAAATAAAGAAAATCTTGACGTGCTTCAGTGCTAGCAATCCAGAATTAAGCCAGAAGTGTTTTGGAAAACTGTCCCTGGAAAACTGGACAAGTATTTCTGATATCCAAAATTATAAATTTCAGCTAAGTCTGTGTCACTGAATGCTTTGATAGTGCTTGGATTCAGCACTGTGCAGCTTTCTGTGGTGTTTGTTTTAGAGGTTTTGCATCAGTTGAAGACTCTCATGAAAGCGCTGTGATGGTTTCACTGTAAAATACTGCATATTGAAGGCAGTAATTATCGTGAAACCACATCTAATTTATTGAAAGTAAGCCCTTTTAAGACAGATTATGTTGTATTGGGACAGTAAAGTTAAATGGTGAGGATGTAAAGAACAAACTATTTTTTCTTCACAAACTACTTGTGCTTTTGCGAACTAATATTGACATTCGAAGTTAAGACTTTTCTCATTCTGCTGAACATATCAGGATGATGAATGTTTCTGAAGGATTGCAGCAGTTAAACTTGATTAACTGAAGTACTATTTGACACTGTAAGTTTAGTTTGTTTTATTAGATTGCATTTTGAGTTTGAAATTGGCTCTTTTTTGTGTGTAGAATTGATTTAAGTGACAGGAATGGGTCAGTTAGAGGTTATCTTTCAATGGTAGTATATCAAATGCTGTTTTTCTTCCCCAAACTGGAGACTAAATTGCCAGCTTAAACTCAGCAATAAAAGTGAACTGCTGCCTCTCAGTCAGCTGGTACCAACCAGCACCAGATGGCCCGCGTTACAGAGGTGCTGACATAAGTTTATTTGTATTTATAAAGTGTTAGAAAATGCCTCAAATAAAAGTGAGGGCAGATCATATTAGCAGCTTTTCCCTTTCATATAGGGAAAAACAATATGTCAAATACTCATTTAACCAAATAGGAAGAACTTACTGTAGCTTCTTAGGGTAGTGGTTTTGTCTGTTTGTTTTTCCCCCCAAAGATAGCTAAAACTTCCACAAAAATCAACCTGTCTGGGCAAGTGAGATGAGGAACTATTAGTCCCCATTAGTTCTCTGGGGATGTTTTTTACTTACCCGAAGTATTCCAAATTATCATCCTAATCATTTTGTGGAAGGAGAAATGAGTTGGAACAAATAGTGCTCTAGTGTTCTTCATTTCTTTAAAACTACGTGGCATTGTGAGAATGCCTGGAAGAATGAAAGCCCGCAAAATTTGTGGTGTCCGCTTAAATGCCAGTTTGGTGGAAGTGTTACTTCCTAAACACCCTAGTGTTTACTTTTAAGTTGTAGGAATAAGTTGACTTACAAATATTGACCTGAATGATAATTTAAATACAGAATTACATCATAAATATTCTAAATGTTTTCTTTATTTTGATACTGTGTTGATGATATATTTGCTAAATCACTTGAATAGCTGTTAATAATATGTTTCCCTAGACTTCTAAACATTATTTTCCTGAGTGATTTCATTTTTAAATGTTTTTTCTTTATATTTTTATATAAAATGTAATAGAAATTTAAATTATGATATATAAGCAATTAAATGTTTATCACAGGAACAGAAAAAATAGAAACGCGTTTTGCCCTCTGGTTGAATACATAGTCTTATTTATACTCTTAGTCCTTGTTTTCACAAATTCAGACTAAGTACATATGAATGAGTTAAAGCTCAGGACTTAGGAGTATGTGATAAGACACAGGACAACCTGTTTCCCTGCCTCCCACCCCCACAGAGGGTGAAGGGTTTTAAGGCTTCGTGTTCCCTCGGTTTGCGTTTTATGGACCTGTCTCGGCCTGGTTTTACATTTCTAATCATACCTTTTCAGTCTTGTGGAAGAGATCAGATTATTTTGGGTTCTTTGGTTGCTTCTAATGCTAATCTGGAGAAAGGCAAATCAAATTAGATTCTTCCCGAAACTGCGATTCATTCCTTTTGCAGGTAACAAAGGACTCCTTATGTTTGAGGATTGCCTTGAAAAATAGTCTTACTTAATGAAATTAATCTGTCATGGCTCTCATTACGCATTGGGAGTTGTAGACAAAGGAATTAAAAACAGGTATTGCAGGTAGAAGCAATTGAAAGAAAACTCTTTTTTTGTCGGATGGGAAGAAGGGTATTTGTCTTTTTAGTGTTGGAAAACGAGCCAACCTACAGGAAGGGTATCGTGTTTTTTTCCTCAGCCCAGTGTGTGTTCTTTGTATCAGCTTGATTCTCTCAACTCTGTTCTGCAGCAAAGCAGTATTTTAATGTAATTTTTTTTTTTTAAATTCTATAGAAATGGAATCTTAAAACTATAAGAACAAGCTTGGGTTTGGGCTACTTTGGTTAAATTGGCCTTTGTTTAACTTGCCAAACTATTTTTAACAAAAAGTTATTGTTAGATGTGCTTAGTTTTAATTCATCCTGTTATATTTTTGCTCCATGCAGGGTCAAAATCTAAAATTGCCCTGGGTTTTCGGTTGGTAATACTTACTAACAGGTGGCATTTTCAGGTTTCTCCTGTTTGCTTGTGATAAGCTTCACATTTTTTCCTGGTGACTTTGAGACAATTAGGAAGGCAACATCTGCATATACTTACATATATATTGAACTGAAAAAAAGTGGGCACATTTAAATAAACATGAAATAATCAGCCTTATTCATGGGTGGATGCTATCCTTAGATAAAAACATCTGTATGACCAATACTTACTCGTTCTGAGACATTTGAAACCACAGGAGCATGTGTGGTTGAAAGTGCAAATATACAATCTCATCTAAAAAGTTTTATAAAAGTTATAGTACTAGTTAGGAGATTGTGTACAATCAATCAAATGTGCAAGAACAAAAAGCATGACATTTTTACAGAAGTGGTACTGATACCTGGAACTGAATGTAAAGAAGGGTAAGGATTGGATGAGATGAAGTTGATAACAGGAAAAAGACATTTAATTTAAATGTCACTCAAAATAATAATCTTATCTTTTTTTGAATAATAGGCTTCCTTTGTTTTCCTAAAATAATGCAAGTACTGGAGCACGAGCAAAGCAATCAAGTGTCTTTGTGTGCTTTGTTTCATTTTACTGTGCTTAAGCTAGAACGTGCTTAAACTCCTCAGGGGAGAGATCTCACTCCACCGTGTGACCATCAAGGTGGGGCAATGGGGTAGTGGGAGGCACTGTCAGATGTGCAAATCTTACTTAAGAGTAAAGATAGTAACTCGGTTTTCCATAAAAAATAATTTTAGATGCCACTGGCAGTATTAAAAGCTACAACATTAGCTTAAGCTTTAAATTGTTTAAAAAAATCCCAAAATTCCATAAGAGGTTTCAGCAAGCTTCCAAACACTGTCATGCAACTTTCAGTGTCTTCCAGTTTAAATTCATAGTTGACATAGGTATTGATTGCATGGCTTTTTACTAAAAGAAATAAGAGTATTTATCTGGACTGTTGAATTTATGATGTTTTGATAGCTGCTCATGGCACTAGGACAGTTGCACAGAGAACTTTATGGCTCTGACATTCATCCTGTTACATAACTATGTCTTCACAGAAGTAACTCAAAGGTATTTGGAAGATAGCACTGTAGCTGTGGTAGGGATAAAAGCACGATAAGGTAGAAGCAGGATCTTTGACACAATTTGAAGGAAATGGACAAGTTCCTCGCTCTAGATAATTCTGTGAGATGATAAGTATGGTAGAAAATTAAGTCACCAGTTAGTTGCTCAAATAACTAGCATCTCTTTAATGCTAGATTCCTTATATATCAATCAACACTGTTAACCCATCTGCAATCAGTTGCTTCCCATCTCTGTTGAAAAAAGGTTTGCAACTGGATGAGCTTGCCTTTCAGTTTTACTTGACATTTTTCCTTTATAAAATTGCCACCTGCAGCTAGAAAACAGGGGCACTTCTGAGGTTGGTCCCCTTGCATGTCAGCGTACTGTTGAAAAATAACTCTGTCCTGCCTCTCTGCTCAGCAAGTATGGTCTCTCCCAACTTGAGGATATTGTACTTCATGTCAGAGCAGGGTACTGCAGGCTTGTCTGCTAGGCAGATAGTGTATTTTACACTGTGTAGTAACACAGGTAACTTCTGCTGAAGATAACCTACAGGTTTTTTGTCTTATATACTTAATCCTCAGTTTACACTGTAAGTAGATAGCGGTATATCTTTTTCCTTCGTTTAAACATAGACTTTTTTAGTGGTGTAAAAGAAATGGGTTTGGTTGAATCTCAGCATAAATGTTGAAATGGGTGCCTGAACAAGCAAGTCAGAGCCCTTGTAATATCACTTTGAAGGGTCAGTTGTAAAACCTCACAATATTTGAAGCTGTGAATCTAAAAAGTTTGAACGATCCTTATGTTTTGTAAGGATGATTTAAATATTCATTTTCAGAATACCCAGAAATTTCATATCGGTTCACATTATTTAAACTGGAGGAATAAAAGCAGAAAGAAGTTTGACTCATTTCCAGTTGAGATGTAGAATGCTAGGCTGGATTGTGGCTAGAATGCGTCTTGATAGTTGGTGTTAAAGATTACGATGATATGGAGGGTGAAGACGAAGAAAATGGAGTTTACTCAAGTAAAGGGAAATCCATTTTGGTATTGCTTGTGATAAGTTAAAATTAGTTAGCTTCTAAAGTAATTGTTTCAAAGTGGTTAACTTTGAAATGAGAACAAAATTGAAGAAAAAAACCCTGACTGGCAGAAGAAACTAATACAACTAACGGTCGTAGCTAATGATGTGTAAGTATTTATTAAACATGTCTCCCTCTTACTAAATTCTGCATTTGTGAAACAGAATTATGTACTTGTATATGAGGATGATAAAGTACTCGCCAATTTGCTCCTAACTTCTATAGCAGCAAAAGAAAGCAATGAGCTGATACAGAAGTAAGGAAAATTAACCTATGGTGTTATTTTGGTCTGACTAGCTATCAGTGACAGGATTGAATTTCCATGGAACTAATCGAGAGGCTTTTTTTAAATGCACCTCTATAGATATAGTATGGTTAGACTTCATAAAGTGTTTGTATCATACTGCTTTCCATAATGACAGAAAAGATGCAAGTACAGAATATCAGCCCAACACTCTAAGAAGCAGAACCGTATTCAGTAAAAAAGTCCTAATTCCGAGGTGGTTTATATGAAACAATAGTGTGATGCTGTAAGACTGTGTGACTAAAACATAAAGACTGCAAGACTCAGAGGAACAGTGATAGGGAGCAGAACCAGAATAATCTAATGAGTGAAAACAGAGCAGTGATCTACTTCTCTGAGGTCCATCGAAGGAGAGTGGTGAGGTGGGTCAAGGGAAGAGGTTCTTTCCCAGGAATCCCAGGCAAGTAAGGGGTGATTGCATACTAGGCTATAGGACTTATTATGGGATTCAGAGAGAAAAGAATTCAGGGATAGGGCAGAGAATATTGTGTGAAGCTCATTATGGGATGTTTAGGTGACAAACCAAAAGCAGGGAAGGGGAGGAATCAAGGTGTATTGAGGTGGAACAAGCAAGAGGAAGCAGGGCGGAAGGGGATAAAAAGGGCCAGTCACGTATATGCAGGTTGCTGGGCAGCATGCTAGTCTGAGCCCGCACTTGGTCACTGCAGGCTGTCCTGTAGTCTTGCCAAATTCTGTTTGCAACCATATTGTGTGTGAGTGCGTTGTCTCTCCTGTGTCTGTGTGTGAACACTAGCAAACTTGAACTACCAGACAGGAAGAATAAGAGGTTGGTGTTGGCCATTGGAAAGAGATGGCAGGTTTGAGGAACCTAAGGGTCAGCAACTGGAGAGACCGTCATCTAGAAACCAACTGTTGCAAAGGCAGCATGTCTAAGACCAGCTACTGGAGACACCCATATTGTGCTCACACACATGTGTAACTGCTAGCAAATTTCACGCTGGACTAGCCAGTGAGTAAGATATCAGCATCTGGAAAGATCTAAGGTCTGAGCTGGGGGCTGGCTAAGGGTGTAGGCTCTTGATATTGGATGAACTTAAGTTTCATGCAAAAAGCATTTTTCAGCAAAGCACTGTTGTTATAGGCAAGAAAAAGAATGCAAACCATACCTTCACAAATAGGGATAGAAAGCAATGCTTGTTTTGGATTGTTTTTTCACTATGAGCTCAGTCAGTTGCCATGCCTGAAACAGCTCATTCTTGTCTGGAGATGTATGAAGAAGGAATTACAAATATATACCCCTTAGTTCTAATTGGGTACGCTGATGTTGTATTATGTATGACTCGAAAGGTCTTTAGAAGGAAAGTTACAAAATAAAACAGTTTAATGAGGAACTGGAACTAATATAGTTGCATTATTGTAGTCTTGCCTAGGCTAATTAGCTCAATAGAAATGGAGTAGAAATATGTAAGCCAAGTTCATATAACCATAATATGCAGTCCTAAAACTGAAGATGTATTTAAAACAGCTTATAAAAATATGAACCATGTTTATTGCATTTCACAGCTTGCAAACTGAGGTGCATTAGAACACTTTGACCCTAATCTGATTTATAGATGTCGTAATGGGACACTGGATCAGCTACAGCTTTAAGATGGATCTGCCTTGATTTTCTACTTCATAATGATTTCTTCTAAAAGATTTTAAAAATGGGGTTTATTGGATTAAAAATAGAATGCTTGGGTTTTATCTAAATCAAGTTCCATGACAAGATAATACAAAATAGGAAAAGGGTTGATAAACAGCTTTTCCCTCTGCCTTTTGTGTCCTTGTAAACAGGTTCTTGCTTTTGGGCTCAAATGCAGTCATTTCAAAGATTTAGAGCTGCACGAACTCTGCTCAAATCCTTGCCCCCAGAATCCCTAGAAACTGTGATACCTCTGCATTCAGACTATGTGCCTATCCTCCTCTGCAGTCTTGCCATCTCTAGCTCGGCTTTAGGTTTCTGCTTCTTGTGACTGTTACCTGGCAGTCATCTTGCAACCTTTTGACACTTTTCTTCAAGGGCCAAACTTAGGAGAAAGAGCTTGACCTCTTTCTTCAGACCCTATTCTGAATTTGTGAGCTTTATGAACATAATATATTTGAAAATGAATGCATACAACTAGTGTTTCAAATGTGGTTGTTATTATATAGATTTAGTACATGAATATAAGAATTTAAAGAGAAAGATTTAATCTTTGATATTTTGCCGTAGTCAAGACATGTACGAGACATGAAAGGTTTTAAGCCTTCTTGGAATACATTGACTAAAGTAAATGAGATCCGAGCTAACATTTTAAATTCAGTTAAAATAAAATGATAGTACTGGGTGGTCAATAAGTAATAACAAAGGAATAGTCTTAATCCACTTTCCATAGATATTATTAGCATATTAGCCTAGACCCAGATAAAATCATATTAATGGAATAAGATTACAGTGCAGCTGTCCGTTAGTTCTGCCATGAAGTTATTAATTCAAATGACTAAAGATATAACACGTTTTACCTAATCTTGTACAAGTATCTTGCCCTAACTGTGAAAATCTAATATAATCCATATCCATATACCCAGGGTTTTAAAGTGGAGATGTAGATCAAGGACCACTTGAAAATGTTTTCCTTTGGGTGTGTGTTTCGACTGAATGACCTTCACGTGTACAGAATCCTATTTAACAACAACAACAAAAAAGGCAGTTCAGTTTTGTTGGTTTGCTTGGTGTAAATGCCTTAAATTAGCTTACCTACATCAGCATGAGTAGTTCAGTGTCTGAGAGTGATTCGTTGGAATAATCACAATAGACTCTTAAATAATAAACTTACATTTTCCCCTTGGGTTAGCTGTTTGTTTGAGGTAACTCTAGTTTTATAAATAAGAGTGGCAGCTTTTTTTTTTTGTTGACATGCAGTTTTTTCCTTGCGGAGTCGCTGTAGTCTGTACAACTTCATAATGATACCACTGTAGTATATCTTGTGATTCAATATAGTATACTTGTTTTCTGGCTTTTTTGCTAGCTAGGCAAAATAGAAGTTCATCACTTGCTAAAAGTATCCTAAGTTTTGAAGAGTTAGTCTGATTTCTAAGTTTCTTCATATTTAGTTGCAAGTCTGAAAAAAATGCTGGTATCTTATAGGAGGGTAAACAGAACAACATGTTTCACCTTTAATGTGATTTAAATTCAATATTATGAGAGGATTCATTTTTACTTATTTACATGTCAGATACAAAAGTTGTAAAAACGTTCTTTAAAAATTCTAGGATGCCTACGTGAGTAATGCTTTAAATAGATATAGACTAGACTAACTTGTATAGTAGAAGTATATGAGCTGTCAGAAAAAATCATATCTACAAACCTATTGCAAGCTTATAGTAAATTAATAACATTTTCTCATATGGGAATTCTCAAATGTTTATGCTGTCTTGCAAGTTTTATTGCAAGCAGGTAATGAAGAGGGAAGGAATCCAATTACTTTATGCACAAGGCATACAATTCTTACCAAAGGAAGCAAAGGAAAGACTTTTGTTCAGTAACCATAGAAGCATCTATGAGCTCTAATGAGTAAACTGAAAATTGCTTTTAAGTAAGTTAGAAGTGCTTTTCACTAAATTATTTGATGGATCTCCTGCTTTCATAAAGCTTCTGGTAGTTAAGGTAGGGTATGGAAATAAGAAATGCATGGGTAGCCAGATGCATATGAAACAGACTGAATTCTAGATTCATATGAATTTTTCATTGAAGTAGAAAATTGAGGAAAATGTGCAGAGAAGTATTTTTTGCGTGTAATATTAAAGTATGAAAATAGGAGCAAATAACTGGACTGGATAGCTGATGGATCATATTTTTGACAATGACTGATACGTTGCTTCACAGTAGGAGAGATATTTACGGTAGTAACTTATGACTGCTCTGACTGGAGAGTTTTTCTGCTTCAGAGCTATTAGTCATGTGGCTTGCGTCTTGCACCATGTATGCTACCTCTTCTAATGCTCTCAGGTAATGTATATGAGAATAAGGTCAATGTTAATCCTAAATGCTGGTGTTGAAACCTGCTAAATTATTTACATGAACATCTTGTAGTAGTGAATTCAGCAAAAGTTCCACTTGTTTTTAAAGTATCTGGGGGGGGTTACATTTCTATTGGGCGTCATATGTCTTGTGGAACTGTTAAACCCTTAAAGTTTGTATGTGTGAAGATAATTGGCATAAGGTTACAGAAGCAGAAAATGGAAACTTGAATTACCTAACATTATTCTTTTTTCCCCCGAAGTCACTCATTTACAATGAAAAATAACCACAGTATTTTCACTGCGTGCTGGCACTTTTGGACCAGCTGTTACCAAAGAAGCTTGTTTCACCATTGTCAATTCTACTGCAAAATGTCCTCAGCTGCCTCTATCAGAGGACAGCAATCTGGTGAACAGGGATGTGCAGAAGAGTAGCCTGAAAATACGGAGTTCGGACTGACCATAGGCTCTGGAGCATATGGTCATATTAAAAAATGTTTTGAAAGGATTGCAGCGTCCTTAATAATTTCACAAACTTGCACTGCTTCTTGTAAGGCTTCTCCTCCATTGGTTCAGCTGGTTCCTGCTATAGTAATTCCTATAACATGCAACTCAGATCATGGGTTAAAACAATTTAAAGGTATTTCCATTACAGTCTCCACCCCTGGCCCCTTTGGGCCAGATTATAGGGTTTAACATTGCAATGAACTGTGCCCCTTGCTCCTAGCCTGGCTAGCAACAAGGTGTTCCTGCTATAGTAATTCCTATAACATGCAACTCAAATCCTGGGTTACAACAATTTAAAGGTATTTCCATTACAATCCCCACCCCTGGTCCCTTTGGACCAGACCATAGGGTTTAACATTGCAATGGACTCTTCTCCTTGCCCCTGCTCCAGCTTGGACCTATCCACAGACTGCAGTCCCTTAGGGGTTTACCTGTTCCAAGTGGAGCCTTCTCTATGTGCCACAGTCTCTCCAGGGGCATACCTGCTGTGGCATAGACTTATCCACAGCCACAGTCGCTTTGAGGTGCACCTGTTCCAGCGTGGCCTTCTCCATGGGCCACAATGCCGTCAGAGATATACCTGCTCCAGCGTGGCCTTGCCCACAGCCACAGTCCCTTCAGAAGTAAACCTGCTCCAGCATGGCCTTACCGATGGCTGCAGTCCCTCCAGGGCTGTGCCTGCTCTGTCATGGGCTTACCCATGGCCAGATGCTTTGAGGTGCTCCAGCATGACCTCATGCACAGCCACTGATGCTTCAAGGTGTACCTGCTGCAGCATGGACTTATCCACAGCCACAGATGCTTTGAGGTGTACCTTCTCCAGCGTGGATTTATCCTTGGGCCGCAATCCCTTCAGAGGTATACCTGCTGTGGCACAGACATAACGATGGCCACAGATGCTTTGAGATGTACCTGCTCTGGCATGGGCTTATCCACGGCCACAGATGCCTCAGGGTGTTCTTGCGTGGACTCATGCGCAGGTCGCAGTCCCTTTAACTCGAGTTCACACTGGAGCTCCAGCCTGTCCAGTACAGCAGCACAGAAACAGCAGCGATGCCCTGGCCATCTGCCAGCCCAGGCGCGTCGCCATTGCTGTTATCAAAATGTTCCCAGGCACAGCAGAGTTAAGACGATGAGCAGTACAGCTGTACAGCAAGCAGCAAAAGCAGCCACTAATGAGCACTAGACTCTCATATACAGTAAGGCAAACAAGCCCCATGGCAAACACAGAAGCCTGCCGATTAATAGCTAAACAGCAATAACAGCTATAAATTTGATCTAGGACATTTTGTTACAGTCATAATTAAAAAAAGAGAATGGGGATAACTGAAGAGCAATGTAGTTGCTGCTAGATCTGAATATTCTTGGTTTATTTCTCCTTCAAAGTCTAACACGTATCAGAAGACCTCACGTATGTTGTCTGTCCTGTCAACCCCGCAAGCTGGCATAAAGCTTTCCACTTCCCTCTTGTCTTTTACCCATCTTCTACACCTAGTAGCCAAACACGCATATGGGCACAGTGCTGAGAGTCAGGAAAGGACAAGCTGTTGTTTGGCAGAAAAGGAGCATGGGTAACACCAGCAATAGGCCTCATAGCATCCTGTTATATATGTGAATTTAATAGGTGTGTGATGTCAGTCATGGTGGCACTGACCCTCCTTTTTGTCTTGCCCATGAGATAACCATATCCCTTGTAGACAACATCATATGTGCTGTACTGTAATCTTCATACAGAGGAAGGAGGAGGATTGACTTGGCAATGTTTTCATTAATTTTCTTTTCTCTGAGGCATAATGAATTACTCATGTAATGGTTATCTCCAAAAATAACCAGCTGAACAAAATCTGATGAAATGCCTGACTGAGACACTGGACTTCCTATAGTGTGTGACTTATGCCTCAGGTGTTGTTTAATGTTCTTCTCAGTCCCATCTCCTGCAGACTTGCTGTCTAAGTCTCTGGGAGAAAACATAGCTGCTCGTTCCAGGGAGTGGGAGTTTACCTTTGGATGAGTCTACTGCAAAGCTCTGAAGCTCAGATTCAGGGCTTTGAGGCTTGTGTACACTAAGCTTCAATGGGAAAATAGAACTTGGGAATCACGATGATTTGTAGGGCGAGTTCCATAAATAGGTTGATTCACTTGTATCTGCTTGGCAAAGTCTATAGAACACTAGAGAAAGGGAAGAGAAGGTGGTTATGAAGAAAATGGACCAACAATTGGTCAAGTATTGCTGTCTGTATGTGTGTTTATATATGTGTGTGTGTGTCTTATGTGTAGTCCTTGAATTTATTAAATGAGGTGCTCAGAGGTTGGCTTGTTTTAACTAGCAAAACAAAGGCTAATAGAAATATGATTGCATAAAACCAGCAAAACTAAAATGATAGGGTTATCAAAAGTATTATGTCAGTATTGCATGTGTCAATGGAATGAGTTCAGAAGGCACAATGTCATATGGTATGGAATATCCCTTAGGTAGTTCAGGTCAGCTGTCCTGGCTGTGTCCCCTCCCAGCTTCTTACTCACCCCCAGCGTACTCACTGCAGGGAAAAAAGAAAAAGCCTTGATGCTGTGCAAGCACCTTTCAGCAACCGCCAAAACACTGGTGTTTTACCAACGCTGTTTTAGCCACAAATCGAAAACATAGCACCCTACTGGCTGCTATGAAGAAAGTTGAATCCATTCCAGCCAGACCCATACAGCCAATTAGTTTGCAAAATACATGGTATAAAGTAGATTTCAGTTCTCTTGTCCTTGTCAAAGGAATGTCCTTATTTACTAGAAAATTTGCTTTAGAGTAACATATAAGAGAGAGAGAAACAAATGCTGAGCATGATGTCATATGGTATGGGATAGCCCTTTTGTCAGTTTGGGTCAGCCCCCCTGGCTGTGCCCCCTCCCAACTTCTTATGCACCTGGTGCAGAACATGGGAAGCTGAAAAGTCCTTGACTAGTATAAGCACTACTTAGCAACAACTAAAACACCACTTGTGTTATCAACATTATTCTCATACTAAATCCAAAACACAGCACTACACCAGCTACTATGAATAAAATTAACTCTATCCCAGCTGAGACCAGAACATGGTATAAAAATGGGAGTCAGTCATCACTGGATACTAAATAGAGAATTGAATGAGAGCAGAAGCTTAGATGGAATTGTTTCCATGATAGCAACTTTGTCAGTTTTTAGTGCACAGCCACATGTGTTTGTCTTACATACTTTTAATAAAATGCAGTCAATACAGCTCTTAGGAAAATGTTATCCATGTGATTATCTAATATTTTGACAATTAGTCTACCTACTAAATTTTAAGTCAAAATTAAGATATTTTATTCAGGAGCAGCATTTGTCTTAGTCTCCTATGTATCACACAGTCTTTTCAGAAGAATAAAAATAGAAATTCTGATCAGACGATAGAAGAAAAAGCTACTCTTGACCTTAGTACATTCTTTCTTGACTCCTGCTAAGTACTCACCTTCCCATACTATCAGCATGGTATGCCTCTCAGGGGATCCTCTTAGCAACTGTTACCTCTCCTGCAGTAGAACTTGATTATTTTTCCCAGATCCCTTTTATTAAATATGGAGTATGAATATTGCATAATATTCCAGCAGAAGATACTTGCACTTAATTGCTGAAGCAATCCAAAGAGCTGCTACTAGAATGATCTCTGAGAGAGAGTCTCAGGAAGAGGCTACGGTAGATACAGATGAGACAAAATCCTATAAGAGGGAATGATTACTCATATAGGAAAGGGCTCGTTCCTACAAAACCAATGCTGAAACAGTGTTTTTATGGATTAGGCATCACACCAGACAAGATGGATGAGCCCCTGAGAAATCACACTATTCCAGAGAAGATTGCTTTATCCCCTTCTACTGAGAAAATCAAGAGATTGTTTAGGGTACCAGAAAGCATGAAAGGCCTTCAGCCTTGGCAAAAGCGTCTGCCAAGAGCGAATAAAATAGCTGAGCATTCCTCTGTCACTTGAGAGAATCATGGAATTGCAGAATGGTTGAGATTGGAAGGGAATTCTGGAGGTCATCTTGTCCAACTCCCTGCTCAAGCAGGGGTCACTTAGGGCAAGTTGCCCAGGTCTGTATCCAGACAGCCTTTGAATATCTCCAAGGAGGGAGAATCAACAGCCTCTCTGAGTAACCTGTGCCAGTGCTCGGTCACCCTCACAGTGAAAAAGTGTTTCCTGATGTTCAGCACAGGACCTCCTGCGTTGCATTTTGTGGCCATTGCTTCTGGTCCTGTCACTGGGCACCACTGAAAAGAGCCTGGCTCCAGCTTCTGCACACCCTCCCTTCACATATCTATATACGTTGATGCAATGCCCCTGAGCTTTCTCTTCTCTAGGCTGAACAGTACCAGATCTCTCAGCCCATATGAGAGATGCTCCAGTCCCTTAATCATCTTTGTGGCTGTTGCTGGACTTGCTGCAGTATGTCCCTGTCTCTCTTCTGCTGCAGAGCCCAGAACTGGACACAGCATTCCAGGTGTGGCTTCACCAGTGCTGGGTAGAGGGAAAGGATCACCTCTCTCAATCTGCTGGCAATAGATAACCTTCCTGATGCAGCCCACAGGATACCATGACCCTTCTTGGCCGCAAGGGCAAATTACTGGTTCATGGTCAACTTGGTGTCCACCAGGACCGCCAGATCTTTTTTTGTAAAGCTGCTTTCCAGCTGGTGGTTCCCCAGTATGTACTGGTGCCTGGGGTTGCTCCTCCCCAGGAGCAGGACTTTGGACTTCCCCTTGCTGAACCGCATGATGTTCCGCTCAGCCCATTTCTCCAACCTGTTGAGGTCTCTCTGGATGGCAGCACAACCTTCTGGCATATCAGCCACTCCTTCCAGTTTTGTGTCACCTGCAAACTTGCTGAGGGTATGCTCTGCCCCATCATCCAGCTCATTAATGATGCTGAACAGGACTGGACCCAGAATTGACCCCTGACGTACACCACTAGTGACTGGCCTCTGATTAGACTAATCACCACTCTCTGGATCTGGCCATTCAGTTTTCAGTCCACCTCACTGTCTGCTAATCTAGGCCATCACCTTCTCTATGAGGATCTCACAGGAGACAGTGTCAAAAGCCTTACCAAAGTCAAAGTAGACAATATGCACCGCTCTCCCCTTGTCTACCAAGCCAGCCATGACACTGTAGAAAGTTATCGGGTTGGTCAAGCATGACTTCCTCTCGGTGAAGCCATGCTGGTTCCTCCCAAACACCTTCTTGTTCTACACGTGCCTGGAAATGGTTTCCAGGATTAGTTGTTCCATTACCTTCCTAGGTACTGAGGTGAGGTTGTTTGGCCTGTAGTTCCCTGGATCTTCCTTCTTGCCCTTGAAGATAGGAGTGACAGAAGAAAGTACTTAGGTAAAAGGTTAAAAGGACGGTTTTAAAAAAAAAAACCACAAAACAATAAAGGATTACTGTATCCCAGTTACCTGTCATCTACATGATTGCAAAAATTTATGATGCCCATACTGGATCTGAATAATGGGTGAGTCCCTGCTCCCCAGATGCTTTATAGGTGAAAATATTTACAAGAGGATGCAAGGTTAATTCTTTATTTGCCTCATTAACTTGGCAGAAGTACCTAATACCTGCTGAACAAGGGGTAACTTAAATGGGTTATTGTGGCTCTTCTCAAAACAGGGGCTCAGCTTTTCTTAAGGCAGAAAATTCCAAGTCATACTAGATAATAAGCTGATCACGCAGAGGATGGAAAAGAATTGATTCCCTAGAAGCTTGTTCTGGCCTCAGTTTCTTTCAGTGATATTTGCAAATAAACTGTTTTCAGTAATCCCAGGATAATTTAAGGCAGAGGACATTGCTTGGTTTCAAGAGATACTCCAACATGAGAACAACCTTGAAGAATAGTGTAGTGGCCATTAGTGACAACTGTGAAAAATGGAAATGTAAGACTTGTATATCAAAGATGTTTTGATGCTCTGCTGTTTGCGAGAACAGTGTTTCAGAAGAATGTACTAGTATTGTAAAGATGATTTTGAGTGAGAAGCTGTTAATATCCAACCTGAAGTAAATATATCTAGGAATTGCTACAACCATGTATTTCACTTAATAAAACCATGCATGTTGCTAAGCCAACCTTGAATGTTGTAAAAAAAATAGTAGCCCCAGTAACCTTGAAGGCTCCACTTGACAATAAATGCACAAAGTTGTGTACCTGTTCCCTTCTACTTGGCTTTTTAATAGCGGATTTTTAGTGCTATTTTTAGTTTATTTAATGCTTCTTAGTCTCCTATTTTTATGCAGCCTTTTTCCAAAGGACTGGACAAAGAATAGTTTATCTAGTACTGGTGTCAATACTTAAAAATAATTGCTGTGAGAGTCAAGCAGACTAGTAATAGAAACTGAGATGAATCTTAGTGCAGCAGGATTCCCAAGCATTTGTCATGCTATATTGCACCTCTACAAAATGCAGTAATTTTTAGATAAAGCACAACACTAAATTATTCGTGAAGTTTAAGAAATGTCACTGCCTTGTTATGCAGTTTTTTGCCTGTTGCGCACTTCTGTGCTCACTGCGTGCAATATTTAGCTTTAACATCTCAAAAGACCACTCTCTACATAAAGCTTAGTCATGTATGAGTCCTACTGGAGCAAAGCTACTAAAAAGAAATTAAACATCACATTTCTCCTTATGATTTGGAATAAAATTTTTAAGTGGCTCCAATTTGACTTCCCTTTTTTGTTCTTTTCTGAAAGTTTCAACACCTTGTTTATGCCAGAATTATCTAGGTTGGAAGGGAGCTCTGGAGATCCTCTGCTCCAGCCCCAGAAATATGTTGCAACATCTGCTATAGAAGCAGAGTAAGTACTTTAGTAAGGCACTGCTTTTCATTGTACCTTCTTGAGGTGCAGTCAGGCAGCCCAAGATCCATGGGGCCAAAGAGAGAACAAGGCTGTCTTAAAAAAAATAGCACGGTAAACGAGATTTATTTAGATATTCTTAAATTAAGAATAATTGCGTGCATGCAGGTTTCTTGTTCTAACTCAGCCCATTAGCGCCAACCTTATTTAATTTATGCCTAAGCGTAGGTGACTTCAGAGATGTCTGAATCATGGCAGACCTTAGGCAGCAAACAAGTATCTTCTGAATTTGCACAAAAGCCCTCATTAGTGGCACACAACATCTTAACCAGAAATAAAGGCACACTGAATTTAAAATTGGTTCAGATCTTAGACAGGAGGATAGGAAATTCCAGCAACTGGCATTTGTTATGGTCAGGTAAAATTAAGGGTAAAAGGGAAGATTTTTTTGTTCCAGATAGGTGCTGATTATTGCTTTGTGTGACCACTGTTGTACAGGTGAAGTATTGGTAAATTGTTAGGTGAAAAGTAGCTTTTTCCTCCCTCCATTTTTCAGACTGAAGTTTAGTGTTGTGGTGAAAACTGTGTGGCTGTAAAGGAGAAACTGAATATTGCTTTAAGGAGAAAATCTTCATCAAAGAGATGAATGCAGTACTAATGTCTACAAATATTTGCCGTACTAAGAAGCTTGAAAATATTTTTGCAGTCTTTCTTAAGGTAACTAACTATGAAGTAACCTTAAAACTTATTAGTTTACATACTGACGAGGGAGCAAAACGGGAAAGAAACTTCTAATCAAGAAATATAGTAATGATACTGGAAAAGGGTACCTTAAAGGATCTTATTTTTTTAGAAATTGATATTTCTATACCTTGTATCTTCATTGCCTTTCTTATTTAGAGAGTAATGAAACAGAAATATACATTTAATAATTATAGAAAATGTTCATTTGACAAAGCAGAGGACCTAAGTATATTCTTACTATATTTTTAAATTTTTTGTTTTGGTAATGAGATTAATTTGCTGCAGTAATAAGTACTAAATAAAAGAGAGTGCTATTTGAACTCCATCTGTTAAGTTCTTACTAATGATATATGCAAAACTGTTTTGGTTTCTGTAAAAAGTTTGCCCTCTAAACCAACGCTGTCAACCTTTAATTTATTTCAAACTTGTGCTTTTAGGTAGTTATCATAAACCTAATCTGGGGTAATGAAAATTTGCACATTTACTAGAATTCTAACGGTTTTGCTTTTCAGTTTAAAGAAGTCATTCATCTATATTCAGAATTGTTAAGTTGTTTAAGCAAAAAAAAGGTCAGTTTTATGAAATCAATCAACGTGTCAGAAACACTTCTTTTTACAGCTTCTGTGACCTATGGTGTTCCTTACAGAGTTGGAGAGGAACCAAACATGCATGTTTTTATGATAAATTCTGTTCTGAAATACTCATTGTTAATTCTAATTGATGTCCGTAATAATAATTTAAGTTTTATGGCATATTTATTGAGGTACGTTCAGTTGTAGAAAACTTTATTTTCAATGGTCACTTTTAAAAAATTCTTGATATGCAAAAATTTACTTTCAAAACCCATACTTCTTTCTCATATCAAATATAAGTTTTTTTTTTTCTCTGCAATATTGAGTAGCATTTGGAATCAGGGTGCTATTCTTCAGATCATATATTCAAATATGAAAGTTGTAATCCAATGTGGAATCAGGGAATCCATGAAATATTTTTCCAGCAGGTGGTTTCCCAAACAAGTTTGTTCTTGAACGAGGTATGTAAAGTCAACATAAGGATTTTTGGCTGGAGCAAGCAAGTATTTCTCTGAGAGATTAGCAAAGATCAGTTTGAGTGTGAAGACACCTCTTCCCTGTAGCTGCAGAAGTGGAGTTCAGTTCATTGCAGCTCTTGCCTGGAGGTTTTCCGTGGAGGCTTGGTCGTGTAAGAGCAGTGTCAGTAGTACGTTAAGCTTCTGTTCGTGTGGGCCATCTTTGAACACCCTTGATTTTCCTCATTGCTCTATACAAACACCAAGCTTGTTACTCTTTATTCCCAGTTTGCAGGAGAGGAAAGTAAAGGATTACCTAAGCAAGGAGAACTTTCTATCCATGTGTTGAGCTATAACGTTCTCCTAATGCTAAATACTAAGATTTAATGACTTCAGGAACCTCAGGAGACTCAGTGATTCTGGCAAAGCCATGTTATGGGGGTGATAAAAGTGGGAGTGAAGCAGATTCTGTTGGCATCAGCCCAGTGCTCAGCCCGGCAGTGCTCTACCGCTGTTATTTGGTAACCTGTTCTAGTTAAAGGCTGTACTCATTGATTGACCAATCCACTTCATGTTTTTGTGATAAGTATGGAGTAAATGCATATTAAATGCACGCAAGGGAGTGCATTTGTCACGTCACTACTATAAACCAGTTTGTATTCATTTTAAAAATTGATGTTTTGATGGATTTGGGTAATCAGCTTGATATTGGTATGGGAAGAACTATAAACAGATTTATGAAGTCATTTTCATAATCAAATTTCATGCAATACCATCTTACATTTTGAAGTATCTAGGCAAGCAAAGATGAGGAGTTCCCTTTTGCAAAGAAGAAAAATACTGTTATTTGTCTTCAGGTTTACAAAGAAGACGACCATGAACACAGATTATGTCCATCTGTGCATAGCATTTATAAAGTCTGAATGTTCTGCAGATGCTTTTTTCAGGAAGGCTAAATAGTGCCACTAGTCAGTTTCTAATTTTTAAATTTGAGCTTTTAAAAACTTGAAGTTTTTTCTCTTTAATGCTGCAGAACTGTAAAGTTTGGATGCTAAAATCAGTCAGTAAATCAAATTGTAGACAGCTTTTTGCCTAGTGCATGATATGCAGTGGTTCAGTTTAAGATTTCAGCTTATTTTAACCTATTCAATTTCAGCTTATTTTAACCTATTCAATTTATTTAAAAATTGATTACATACCAGTGAAGGTATAAGGATATTTTTTTACAGTCATGTGCCTTGTTCGTTATGACCATAACTGCAACTTATTTCATTACAAATCAAATTCATTACGACAAACAAATATAGAAAAGGGCTTTTATTTCTGATACTGCAGCAGCAACTTTAATGGGCATTTTTTAAGCACTGTATCTTTTTCAGAAAGGTTACTTGTGTTGTGTTTTTTTTTTTTCCCTTTCAAGCCGCAAAAGAAGGAAGACCAGCAATCAGAAGCTAAAGCAAGTCCAAAAAAGTCATCAGAACCCACTATTGACCTTTTAGGACTTGGTAAGAGATACATAATTACCCATTTTTCAATCAAACACAGATACGTCATTTTATGTTTTAATAAATATACTTTTATTTTCTCTGTGCTTACTCATAGTTAGCTGAATTTGAAAACCGTAAGATTCAGTCTACATGAATTTGAAACTCTAAAGAAAAATACCATAGGGATCTGTGTATATCAATACTTGTATTTTGCTAAGGAGACTAATGAGCTGCTGTGGTAAGGGGAAGTTATCAAAGTGATCTTCAAAGGGCTTGCGGATTGTGGTATTTCAATGTTTATGGTACAAGTGTACTTCTTAATGAAAATGCTGAGGTCATCTGAATTTTGTATCTGTAAAATACCTTATATCATAAAATTCCTGTATGAGTAAAAAGAACAGTAAACTGACTGCAGCTGACTAATATCTTGTAAAACTTAACATATTGGGCATTTCAGTGTTGTGTACTGACTGTGGCCATCATTCATTTTTATCTAGTATACCTTTTATTTTCTGACTGGTAGGTAGCTGTGTGTTTGTCTTGTGAATAAACTGCTTTGGACCCCAATCATTTAATTTGTACAGTCTGGATATACTGTTGTGTTTTCATGCTTTTTCTCTGCTTGTTGAAGGCCATGTTCATAAAAATCTGTCTTTCATTTATCTAATGTTACTCTAAGTGTATTTTCCCATTGGATAGAATCTTAAAATGGAACTGGAATAATGAAATATTGCGATAACTATTTTTAATCCCTTTTTACTGTTCACTGTTAGGAAAATTTTCAGAGTTGTGAGTGGATATTGGAATATTCAATTTATATCAATATAATGTTTATTATTAAATTTCTACATAGTTTTTACAGGATATTGGAGGAGGCTGATAAGTCTTTTAGATGTAATTATTCTAAAAACTTGAATTTGTAGAAAAATGTTTTGTTGTTGTTTTTTTAATTTTTGGTTTTAAGGTATGAATAATGTTGCAGCAAAACAATCAACATCTTCCCTGTTTTAGAATTCACACTGTCATTCAAAATGCATGTTATTTTCTCTCTGGATGTAGAGTGGCTGTAAAATACTATTTTTGTACCAGTTATGTATGTGTTGTGATCCATATCTCATTCCAAGTAATCTGCTACCATAGGCAAGCAAATCTTAATTAACACAGTAGAAGTTAGATTATGGATGTAGAATGAACCTATTAAAACCAAAAGTAATTCAGACTTAATGGAAAGCTGATTCTCCTTTATTTTCCTTTACCAGAGCAACAACCTAATTAAGAACTAAAATTTAATCAGTGTGTGCTTCTGAGATTATCAGGCTTCTGTATCCTTTTAGACATGATTTGAAAAGAATCTCGGTAACACTGATGATATGATAATGAACTCAGATTGCATAGGCTAACTTGAGATGTAATATGCAATAGAAAGAGTATTATAATTGGTGTTCAACAGCTGTGCTTCTTCAGTGTAAGGAAGCATAGTGAGATATACAAAGGGCAAAGTTGGTAATTTGTATGTTAACAAAACATAAATTTAGAGGAGGGAGTGTTTGAAGATCTTTTAAATAACAAATTGAAAGGCAGTGTAATAAAGTAGTATCACTTGGAATCCACTGAGCTGCAAATGAGATTATGTATTAATGAGAGCAGACCTGCATATTTCATTTGGAGAGTTGTCTTTTAATTAATGCCTGCAGTAGACTACTTCAGATAGTATTAAAATAAAGATCACTTCAACCCAATATATCATAGAACCATAGAACAGCCTAGGTTGGAAGAGACCTTGAAAGATCATCTGGTCCAACATACGGGAAAGGGAGCCTAGATGAGATTATCTAGCATCCTGTCTGATCACATCTTGAAAACCTCAGGTGATGGGGACTCTACCACATCCGTGGTAAGGTTGTTCTAGTGATTGATCTCACTGTAAAAAATTTCTTTCTTATGTCAAGATGAAACCTCTCCCCATGCAACTTGTACCCGTTGCCCCTTGTCTTCTCCATGTGGCTCCTTGTGAAGAGAGAGCCTCCGTCCTCTTTGTAGCCATCCTATAAGTACTGGAATACAGCGATGAGGTCCCCCCGAGCCTTCTTCAGGGAGAAAAGACCTAACTCCTTTGGTCTTTCCTCATGGGGCAGGTTCTCCAGCCCTTTGACCGTCTTCGTGGCCCTCCTTTGGACCCTCTCCAGTCTGTCCACATCTTTCTTGAATTGTGGGGACCAGAACGGGGCACAGACTGCAGGTGTGGCCTGACAGGCTCCGAGTCGAGTGGGATGATCACATCTCTATCTCTGCGAGTAATGCCCCTGTGGATGCAGCCCAGAATCCCATTTGCCTTTGTTGCTGCAGCAGCGCACTGCTGATTAAAATATTTGATAAGTCCTATCAAACAATATTAAAACGGATATGATTGCATAGCTCATTCTTCTTACTGAGTGGACATGTTTCTAATGAGGATTCATTCTCTTAGGACTTCATTTCTGCAGATGAAGAACAGGAGTAGCTTTTACTAGGGCAGATCAGAATTGCTTGTGATAGCAGATTAAGTAATTTTAATGGATCACAGTTTGTGCTAGAATAATTTTGGCTTTCAAAGCAGCCCAGCCTTTTGCAAAGTATTTTCTTGAGTAAGCCTCAGTGCTAGCTTTGGGTATGGCGTTAACCTTTGGGTCATTGCTCTTTTTGTCTCAGCTGGGTTTTTAACAGTGACCTCATCCGAAGGTAAACACCCTGTGAGATAGGGCTTACCCAGTGGCAATTGTAGCTAGATAAGATAATTTTCTAAAAATAAATTGGTTTTTTATTTTTCTTTACAAATTGCAAAATTCTCAAGATAATATGCCTAGGCAAATTGTATCTTTAAATCTTGCAATAGCAGAAGAGACATAATATCCTCAGTGGCTCTAGTATCATGTTTGTGTTTCTTCTAAGCCTTTTTAAATAGATTCATGTGGTTCCCTGGAGTTCCTGTTCAGAGGGTTTATTATTAAGAGACTGTTTGGATATTCACTTTTTGATGATCCAGCTGCATAAACATTTGCGGCTTTTGGCCTTTTGATTCAGAGTAGGGTTTAGTTCAATATTCCACACACAGAAGGGTGGGGAAATGGACATGTACAAGCTAAATGTTCATATGTTCTCCACAAGCAATAGTGTTAGTGTTCTTGCTGTGCAACCCCAAATTCCTTCCCTGCCTTCCCGAGCTATGAGAAATCACAGCCTATTGCTGTAGGCTAAAACTGAAGCGGCTTTTTAAATGAGCTCTATAATTACTTGGATTTTGTCCACACTGAGAGTGTGCACTATTGAATATGTAGGGACTTGAAATTGATGCTAAAATCAATAATATGGGATTTTATAACATTAATTTTTAATAGGGGGATTATAGGAAACATTTTTCAGTTTGAAAGTCATAGCGTGTAAACCAAAGTTCTTCAGCACTTAAGTCATAGGCAGTGCTGTATTTTCATCCCACTGATGTTAACTGTGCGCTCTGTGCCGCTTGATATTTTGGGGTTTTGTCTTACAAGTAGGATGTCTCCACTTAATGCTAGATTAATGTAAATAAAGAGAGTTTTTTAAAATACTTGTAAGAAATTGCATGATACCTGTGTATGATAGTGGGAATCTTTTCTTGGAATATTACACAGGCGATTTTGGACCATTCTGTTTGTCAAGGTATGTCACTTAGAAATTATTTCAGCATACAGAAAAAATGAAATATTTTTAAACTATGTTGCCTTACAAAATTATCAGAAAGAAGGAAAGTGCATTTTACATATTCTGCATCAGTTACCATGTTTAGATATGTCCTTCATAAACCAGACAATTGCACATTCTGGAATAACCATTGTAGTAAGCTACAATGGATGACCAGGAGAAAAGAGATTTGTTATGATGTTATTATTAACTGAATGTGATGTGTGGGGCAGTCATCTGGCATGGCTGGAGGTCAAGTATGATATACTAAAAGCTGTGTATCTTCTTGTGCGGCGGAAACAGTCTCTGAAGGAATTCTGTGAAGTTTTGAGAGCTTAATCATGGTATGAAATGTAGCTGAATGTTGCATATCTGAGAAATATATGTTTGTCAGTACTGTCTAGTAAGTACCAAAGCAGCATGGTTGGTCATAAGTTGGAAAGCTGCATTTAAGAAATAATAAAAATACATTTAGAAGTACTAAATATCATCTATGCATATATAGATACATGTTAACATTTATAGTATTGCTGGTATGGTAAGATTATCACTGTTAGCTTTCTGGCTTTCCACATTTTATTTTATTAAGTATCATACAGAAAGAGCCTCCCTATTAATGCCTTTTCACTTCTGCAAAGGTTTTAGCAGTAAATAAAATTTTAGTAATGCAGTAAATAATTCCACAGTAATTTGGGACAGAAAAATGTTGTTTGTATCCTTCACACAAGATTTCGTTTAAAGTATTGAACTATTTCTCTCAGCGCTGCCTTTCTAATAATTTGGTGGAATTAAATTATCACATGCATATTCAAAATCAACTTCTCTCCTTCCATTGCAAGTCTTAGTATGGCTGTCATAAATGATTGGATATATAAAAATACATTGCAGCTTAGAAACAAAGTTCTTGTAAATATTTTGCCCCATAGAAAATGAGTTTCAGAAACATAATGCGAAGTATAAGAGCAGATCTTCTTTCTTGCTGTTTCCCTTTCTTGCTACTCCTTTGAAGCTCTTCTGTTGGTCATTCTCACTGTTGGTATGAATAAATACACCAAGGACTAAGGCTGTGTGTAAAAGCTTTCATAACAGAAGGCAGCACTGAATTGGAAATTGTCATGTCAGGCATTAATAAAATATATGCAGAAAAGCACTATAAAGGTAAACTTCACTGGAAGCCTTCACTTACTATATCCTGGTGAATAGCTTTTGTTTCTACTATCAAATTAAACAAGACTTCCTAATCTGAAAGCAGGAGCAGAAGCAGCATCTGCTGTTGCACAGTAGGACAGACAGCAGTCGGATATTATCTGTCATATTATCCTAAATGTAAAAAGAGAAGTTTTGGGACCACAGCTAGGAGCAACAATGAAAAACAGCGCCTACTGACTTTCCACGTTACCTTCTCTGACTGAGCGTGGAAGCTCTGCCTCGCTTGCGCTGTCGTTGCAGTGGGTTCTGCCACATGTAATACTTCATTCCTAGCTACGGATGCATTCTCCAGAAAAGTGATGGAAGTACTTTTGATTAAAAGTTAGTTATTTCAAAGTAATTCTGTGATGGTCTCCATCATAAGAATTCTGTTGGTTAAAACTGTAAATTTCTCAAAATATTCAGACAGGTCTATATAACTTAGTCTGATTTTCACCTGTTTCCTGGAAGGACTACAGCCATGTTCCCTTCTGTCAGATACATGCCACCTCTTCTAAACAGTTTTTAATGGTAGGCAGCAAAAGTTGAATGAAAACTAATATACTTAGAATAATTTAGAAGTCAGAACTCCACCGGAGCATCTTTCTTGTACTACAGAAATGTTTTAAAACAGGGAGGGCAAGGAAGACGTATATCCTAATCCATGGTCTGGTGCATTGAAGTTGAGAATGTCCATAATCTCTATAAAGAAGTGTGAAATATTATATTTATGTACAAATTTGTGTATGCCTGCATATATATACACTTAAATGAAGATATTCATATTGCTACAAGTAATAAACCAGAGTGAAAACAGTTAGCTTTCTTCTATATTTTAAAATTCAGCTCTTTCTGGAATCTTTTAGTTTCATGGAGGAAAAAATGATTTTGGAGTCACTTTTTAATAGATACAAATATTCTAAACATTACATTTTTGAGGAATCAGTAAGACAGGATCTTATTAATACTAGTCATACAGGCTTAAAACTGTGTTGTAAACAGTAATTCAAAATCTCTGGTTTCAGCACTGATAGAGACAGGGAAATCTTTATTTTTAGCGTAAAATTCAGTAAGAGGTGAAAGGTATGTACATTACTAAATAACACTTACAGAAGCGATCTAGCAAAAACCTGGTTTTTTGTAATATTAATTTATAAGCAGCATATGAAATACTTGAAAAATACTATGTCCTTGTGAATGTGTTCTCCCGTGAATGTTCTCAATATGTGAAATGCTTGTTTTAGTAAATGATTACATTTAAATTTTCAGTCTTATTTGTTAAGCTTTTTTACATTCAGGGAAACTGAACCACTTTGGAATATGACAAGAGATATTTTTTTTTATAATACATGTGCCTCACTGAGAAATGAGAACACTAAATTATTAATTCCAGACAATCCTTTTGCATGAAAATTATGCACTGCACATTCCTAAATTTATCTGAAACAGTGAACCTTTGGGGAGATGTTTTTGGAACCGCCTGTCTACAGAATAACCCCAAAAGAAACTTGTTACTTAACTTGCCAGTATATTTATTTGCACATATCTTAAAGCACTGGTGTGGATGGAATGGTGGAGCAGATTATACGTAAGGTCATTTTGCTGTCCACTGACTTCCATTCATCAAAACAGAAATAAGGGAAGGAGAAGACCTTTGTAGCTAAGATGTAAATAGCTTTGTCATAATCATAGGTGAGTGTGTAACTTTGCGTTTCAGAATTGTTGGAATGGGAATCCTCCCAGCAAAGTCAAATCACGACATAGCCACCTGAGCCAGTTTCATTACTACTTCACTCTTGCTGTCGTTGTTCAAGCTACTCACTGTTTGCTTAGCACAGAAGATCTAATATTGCCAAGCCATTCCCATGGCCCTTTTGCCTTTGTGGAGTTGGGTCTTTCTTAGTCCTTCCAGACAGCAGTTATCCTCATGAACTTCACACAAGTTGGGGCAATAAATACATTTGCTGAGGTTCAGTTTCTTGTGAATGCCACTCACTTCTTTCCTTCTCGTATCCCTGCCTTCAAGGTATTTTGGTCCTTGTTACTGGGTCTTCTTGCCATTGATACTAAATTAGAGTATAAAATCATTTATGTATCTGAAATAGTCACAAAAGCAAGCATATAGCTCTCAAAGAATTGCAAGCCAGCACCCTTCCGCTTTGTTGTTTCGTAATTCCCTGTATGAAAAAGGTACAGTAAGTGCTTAAAAAATATGCTGGGGATTTTACATACACTGAAGTCAGTTCAAAGTTGTGGTTTCTGTAGCAGCTATAGCTGTGCCACATTTCCTATACGTACTAAGGCGCAAAGGTTAGCATCTCTACAGGAAGATCGAATTCGGATATGCATGGATGGTGGTAGCTTCTGACGTGTTCCACGTTGTCGGATTTTGACATTCATGACTTCTGTGTCAAGTTTTCACATACACAGCAGTGACAGTCTTTATCTTTAAAATAAATAAATACTTCCATGTAAGGCAGCTAAAGGGAGGCCACCTTCCATCGGAGTTGGAAGGCAGACAGAAATGAGAAGGCATCTGTGAGTGGTGATCTTCTGAACGGATTGTTTTGGAATGCGGTCGCTTCTCGTATGAGTTAACAGCCAAAAATCTTGTCAGTCTTCTGTGATAATTTTCCTCAGTCAAGTGATTTCCAGGCTGGTGAACTGACTGGTGCTTCTTACTGTTTCTGGTGTTTTGTTCCAACTTGTCAACATCCTGGGCTACCAGGAAGGGCAATCTCTAGCTGCAGTGAGTTTGCACATGGCAGGACAAAGTAAGGAAAAATTATAATATTTGGAATGCAGGGTGACAAATCCTGCTA
This sequence comes from Nipponia nippon, assembly GCF_047370975.1. NCBI lineage: Eukaryota > Metazoa > Chordata > Aves > Pelecaniformes > Threskiornithidae > Nipponia > Nipponia nippon. The sequence goes on along the minus strand of NW_028262358.1, from coordinate 93,726,264 downwards.
TCATCTGCCAGTTATTCATGTTCTTAAATAAAAAAGTAGAGGAAAGCAAAAGGAGAGCTTCTTTCTAAGTAATAAACTTTTACTCTTTTGTTCTATTGTATGTCTTTTTTCTTAGAAAAATAAAATACCGGTTCTTCTGCGATTTTCTTTAGCAGATGGGAAAGAATGTTGCAATTATGTGAGGGATGGAATTGTATTATTTTACATAAGTGTTGGAAGCTTCCTATGATTTGATTTTAATTAAATATTGCATCTCAACTGTGCTCTTTACTAATCAGACCACTTCTCTCCTCATTAGAGTTCTAGAAACTTTAATATGCCTAAACCTCACCTCTGCCTTCAGCCTCACATGTTTCTCTGTGGTAGTAAGATACGTTTCATGTGTTACCACTAAACTGTTAATGCTGATATTTGATGATTGACCTCTACTCTTGAAATGGATCTTTTCACTCAGGCAGGTAACTGTCATGGGTGTAGGACACTGGAAAATAACTTCTGACAGTTTAGTAAAAGGCAGAAGTGACTGTTTTTCTGAAATACATAGTAACTTTTTTTTATGTCCTTGATGCTTTTTAAAGTTTAAAAGTGGTGATCTGTATTCTGTTGTGTTTTACATTTGGAATATATTGTAAATGTACGTCAGGAGTTTCTGATGGATATATTTGAAGTTAGCTACCTATGTATAATTGTGTGACTTTAAAAACAAACAAACAACCCCCAATCCTTTAATTAGGATGCTAGGTAAGTTAGATTTTTTTTTACAGGAATTTCCTTTGAATGGTGAGAACAGTGGATACAACACATCCAGCTAGGAGGAAATTTGTTCTTTAAACATGCTAAAGCATTAAGTAGAAATTGTGTTATGATTTTAGTAGTAGTTTTTTCAGTGTGCTGTAATCTAGAGATTTTAGAATACTTATCCTCCTATGATGTATAAACAGCCATGCCAGTTGTCATGGTGATTTTTCAGTTGGAGAGTGAGTTTTGACTTAATTCAGCTAGTTCTGCCAGAGAAGTCTGACTTCGGCAGTGAGTATTGGATACTTTGAGACTTAACTTCTTATTTTTCCTAAAGAAGTTTTCTTAAGTTTCCTGTTAACACTATGCAGTCATCGTAGTGTTCTGCAGAATCTATAGTCAACTTTGTATTTGTTGAGCTCTGTGTAATGGCAACCCATTTGTGATATGCTTAGGAATAAAAGTAATTAGCCAATTCTTTCCACTTGTTCTTGGCCAGCTTAAAATCAAGCGAGAAATGATTGCTCTGTTCCTTTAGCACATTTTGTGATGTTTTTGTCCCTACATCTTTTACAGTATTTTCTTGCAGTTCTCCTTAAAAATGTAATTCCTCGGCCCTTTTTTTGTCCTACACATATTTACTTTCACCTAGATCAGGGAATGTATTCGTGTGTTAAACCAGTTACAAGCACCAAGGCTGTAGAAGGTTAACTCTGTACAGAGCAAGAGCCGTGGGTTCTGACGGATAATTAGCCCAGTCTGCCTGGCAGGGGTGTTCATGTGGAGCTATAGGATAAAGTCAGTGCAAAGTACTTCTGAAAAAGGGAGAAGGATGGACTTTTTTCCTAATGCAAAGTTTAATTATGTACCCATGAGTAAATTAGCATATCAAGAATAACTTTATGGATTCTAAAATACAAATTTTAATTCAAGAACCCGGATCAGTGTATTTTGTCTGATACACGGCTACCAAGTCGGGGCCTTCTCAGTAAGACATCTGTTTAAATTCTCACTCAAGATGGTGGTGTGCTTGGAAAAGACACTTGAAAAATGAATAATGTGTGCTGATAAATTGGCGTGGCTGTCCGTGCGGAAGTCTTTAAGTGTTTTGCTTTGGGGTTGTTTTTTTCCTGAAGCACACTAGTATACCATCTTTTTAGGGAAAGAAGTCCTCACAAAATCTGAACAACATCGCCGTCAAAAAATGTCTTATCTCTGAAATCGAATGCATCTTTGATGGGGGCGGGGTAGGAGGGAATGGGCAGCTCTAATTATTCTCATGCTGTTAAAATATTAACAGTTTTCACTTTAAGTGTGATTCTGTTGTCTTTTTAAGATGGTCCAGCTGAAGCATCCGTTACAAATGGAGGCACTGCTGCTGTCACAGCGCTGAATGATGACCTGGATATCTTTGGTCCAATGATCTCTAATCCTTTACCAGCAGCTGCTGTACCTCCTGCTCAGGTAAAATTTATTTAGTTATATGTGTGCATAAATATGTGCGTGCATATTTTCCTTCAAGGAATTGGTCATTCACATGGAAGGAACGCATACTTCTCAACACTCATGGCAGGAGACTCTTTAGCTGTAATGGCTGTATTTTTCTCACTTCTTCAAGTTTCTGTGCTGCTTGCATATAGAATTAGGAGATAGTGTGGTCTTCCCTTCTGATTCCCCCCTGGTTATCCAGCTAAATTGGATCCTGTCTTACCTGGTGATGGTAGTCATGTTTTCTTTTGATCTATATTCTTTTGTCTTGTTCTTTTTTTAATAGGTATTGCTGAATATATTTTTCCTTGATGTTCTCAGGTTATTGGGCTTTAAGTCATACTTTTTAAGGACCTCTTATTGCTTTGTGATGTTGATATTTAAGAAAAGCTACAGCAGATGCTTCTGCCTTAAGAGCTGCTAAAAATTTGAGGTCTCAAGCTTCCTACTCAAAATCAAGAATGGCTATCAAGAAGGACTAATATTGCTTCCTCAGCTGATCCAGTTTTGTCTCATCTTGGAACTTGTATGTCTGTCTGCCTTCAGGGAAGGGTAGCATAACCCCTGCACCTGGCCCGCTCCCTCTCTTACAGCCATGGTAGTTTGGAAGACGCCCCATTGCCATGCCTGTTGTAGCTGTGAAAGGCAGCTTTGGGATGCACAAAGAAAATGCTTAAAGCTGCAGCTCCTTCAAGCTCCTTTCAGCCTCAGAGAGCGAGGTGTCGGTGCTGAACATGGCTGGTGCAGATCAGAATGCACATGTGCAGGCTTCCTTACCCAGACTGGCTTCTGAGGGGGAGGCTTTGGAGGAGTGCTTGGCTCACCACCTGATCTGTGAGGCCCTTTTAAGGTAATTTAGAAGCTTATTTTTGCAGAAGGCTTTCTGTCTCACTCAGCTGAACCAGAAAGAACTGTATGTATTCTTGAACTTATAGTCTGGGCCCTGTGATGTGCGCTTATTTCTCCTTATCCAGTAGTTTTCATAATATGTAAAATGGAACGCGTGATGATGGAAAGCAATTCTGATTGAAAATGGCAAATCGTAATTTTGTTTCCAAATGTTCTGTTGATCATTGTGGTCACCTCCAAGCATATCCATGTTGTTCAGCAGATTTGATTGTAATTTTTATTCTTTATCCTTTACTCTCACTTTCCCTACTTGTCGCTGAGGGCTGACTTCGTGCAACATGCTAGGTAGGGTTTTAGAGACTGAAACAACATTTCTTTTTAAAAATAAAACTACAGATAGAGCAAGCTTCCCACCATGCCTTAAGCCACCTGTAAATGGTGAGGGAAATGAGCCATATACATGGATTTAGGTTTGGATGTGTTAGCTAAGGTTTCAAAGGAAAGTGTTGGTATAGATTTTCTTGGCTCTTGTGGAAGTCTCTCTTCAAAGTACCAGAAAGAGCAGTATCTGAGTGCTTGTCTGCTATTCTACTGTGTTATGTCAAAATTGATCTAGAGGAACCTCTATAGAGGTAGATGTGAAAAGCAGTAATCCATTTCCAGCTTCACTGAGCTTTTTAACGTATCCAGTTTTGGTGTAGATTTGAGTAAATTCAAATCTAGAATCATGAAGTTTCCACTCAGCCCCATAAAAAATGGGCCAGTGGTAGTAACACATGTAACAGCTAGGGTTGGCTTCTGGTTTTCCCCCTTTCCTGCCTTTCTGAAGATCCAAGTGTTAACTTCTGTATGTAGTTACTGTGTACTCAGGAGAAAAGATTTTTGGGTTGTTATTAATGTTCACTAATCGGTCTTCTCTGAGACCTTTCGGAATTTCAGCTTTCTCTTGTTTCTGTTCCATGAGCAAGTGACGTGACCTGCTGGTTTAGCAGTGATTTAGCTGCAGAATGCAGGAAATCCAAAAGAAGGCTAAATATTCAAGTGTGGGAAAAAGCAAAGTAAATGGTGATTCTTTGAATGGAAATAGTTGGTGATGGGTTAAATAATGGAGCGGCTGCTAAAGTATATTGAATTATATGTCTTAGCAATTAAAGAAAATAGATCATTTAAAGTGCACTTATATGATAAACATTGGTCACTAGACCTTCTGTAAGAGAAATGTTTTGATATGTGTAGTTTATCTCTTACTGTGCTAGTTTCTAGACCAAGTATGACACTTACTAAATGGATTAAAAAGCAGTAGAAAGAATAATATTATTCTCAATATCTGGTAAGTATAATCTTGTTTGCATACTAGAAAGCATGAATATATTTACTTGCTGTTAACAAACCAGTCCAGATTTTTTAGTGACATTTTGCTTTTTTCTGAGTGCTATAATCAGGAGCAGCAAACAACTTCTATCAAATACATGCTCCTTAGGGCATCTTGCAAGATTTAATTCTTGGTTATCTTCCATTCTTAATTCTTTCTCAAAGAAAATGTAATATAACCAGATCAGAGATGGGTAGGTAGCAGACGATAGGTTTCCGATGCTGATTACATGGGTTGCTTGGTAAACTGGGACAGAGGGAATATTCTGTTTTGTTTGGGGATTAAAAAGGCCCTGCAGGCCTTGCATGGCTAGTCTGGGAACTGATGCTGGGCAGCAGTTGAGGGTGCCCCTCATTTGGCAGTGATATGAGTGCTTTGCAAGATCTTTCACCTTGTAATATGGATAAAAGTTGTATGGGATTCAGAGAAGAGTCAGGAGAATATTGGAAACTGGAAATAGTGCTTCATAATGCGAGATTGTAAGGACTCAGTCTGTTTAATTCCTTGAAAGTAAAAAAGCGGTGTAATTATTTTGTGTGAGACTGCAAATGGGAAAGTGAGCATAAACTAGAACTCAGTCCAACAGTTGTAACCCCGACATTCACTGCCTACATTTGGATTTGGAAAATTTGGAGAAGAAATCCATGGCCAATTCTTAAGTAGAGATGAGTAGCACTTGTTTGAGTATCTCTTAAGAGAATGCATTGAATTAAAAAAATGAAGTAGAAGAAGGGATCAAATGCGGAATAGTGTGGCTTGCTTTCTCACTCGGAGATACTTACCATGATGTTCTGCATAGTAGGTGCTTCTGAGATGCCACGGTGGGATTTGTGAACATTGGAAGACAAGGGAATTTAATGGTGCTCCTCAAACTGATTTGTAGAAGCAATGTATGACTGTTGATTTTTCACAGGATTGCTTTTCTTTTCCAGCTTAACCCGAAAGGCAGCATATAGTACTAAATGCATATGTTTTATGGCACTGTGGAGCACAGAAATGTCTGTTTGAGTGTTCTATTATGAGACTGAAACAACGTAATGTCTGCAAACCGTAGGATTTATGACCATTGACATAGCCGAGACATGGTTTTCAAACAAAACCAAAAGCATTTGTTTTTCCTTTTTCAAACGTGACTTGAGCATTCAGGATTGTGTGCGCTTTTACTCTGCTTTCAGATATGTGTCTTTAGTACAGTTTTCAGAAACACTTGGAGTATTTCTTCCTGCTATTCTGTATGGCTGGATGCTAATAAAAACTGTTGAATTTGTAAAGGACTGGTAAAAAACAATATGTGGATGAGTAAGGGTTTTTTTAGAATTTTGCCTATTAGCAAACTCAAGGGGGTTAAAGAAGAGTTAACGTAACCAGCTCCTACTGTAAAGCTAGATAAAAGGCATGTGCTATAAATTTACCCAGTATGCAGTATTCATGGACAGAAAAAAGGAAAAAAAGACTTTTTGTATGATCAGTGACACTTTTTCATGTGAGGTGAGCATAGCGGAATTATCGCTATTAGAACAAAGTTTTTTGTTGCCAAACATTGTGTAGGAACCGAACAAAGCTCTGTCATTAGCTGTACTTTGAACAATTTCCTAAATTGTTTTAGCCAGATGTTAATTTCAGACTTTGTATGGGTACGTCCTCCAGCAAAAGTGTGATCTTCATTCTGCACTGAAACTTGTAGGGAGGGGGAGAAGGGGAGAACTGTGAGGTATTAAGTTTGAAAGTATTAATTCACAGAAACATGTAGCATAAGTCTTTCTTCAAGCAGATTTCTTAGTGTTTTGCTTTGATTCTGTAAACTGAGTATAGTTGAGTGCTCATTTCCTCATCAGTTATTACCAGGAAATAACAGTTGATGTTTTTAGTGGAACTGTCTAGATGCCTAAAAACAAAATATGCAAGGTCAAAACCAGGAAGAGTTGAAATAACCAGCAAGTCCGTTGACACTGCAAAGATAAAAAGGATGAGAATTGTACACAGAATTTAAGACCTGAGTAGTGTACTGCCTTGCTTGCATAAGAATAATGATTTGCTAGGCTGTATTTCCCCTGCTTCCCTGGAATGCAGGTAACTTTTCCAGTCAGCAGGGAAAAATTGAAAATGTTATGTGGGGCCATTATTTATCACCATATAAATGAGAAACAGTAGAGGCCTGGCTTTTCTACAGCCCATCCCTGCTTACCTACAGGATACCAGCCAGTGCCAGAGACCTGCAGGTAGCGGGAAAGTGCACGTCTGCCATTTTCTTTTCTGCGGTCCTTCACTCAACTGCACGTGTCCCACCGTCCACTTCCCTCTTTCATTTCCACTGCTGCCACCTCTGTTTCAATTTGCAGATGTTGGAGCAGCTGTCCCTGCTAGGGCAGAGGCTTCGACCCAGACAGATCTTCAGATGGTGGATGCAGCCCTGCAAGTCACAGGCTGTGGGGAGTGCCTGGAGCCTCTCCCTGAGGCCACGAGAGATGGTCTTAGGCCACGAGAGATGGTCTTCTTGCCTGCAGGAGGTGTGCTGTCCTTCACGAGCTGTGTCACCAGGTGGAGGAGCTATGGCAGGAAGTGAGCAGGCTGTGCAGCATCAGAGAGGATGAGAGACAGACAGGATCTTCTCAGAGACACAGCAGCTTCAAGAGCCCTGGACCCCAGCTGCAGTGGAGACGCAGGCAGAGTCTGCTCCTGGCAGAGCGGTAAGTGCAAACTCTGGGGAAGGTGAAGAATGGAAGCCGGTGACTTCTGGCACCAAGAAAGCGGCTCCAGCTCCACCTGAAGATTTGCAACTACGGAACTGGTTCACTGCCCTCAAAGCTGAAGAGGTGCTTTCAAGTGAAGCATCTGAGGCAACTGGTGCTGAGCCATGCAACACCACCAGGATGAAGCACCGAGTGATAGCAGTGAGCAACTCCCTGCTGCGGGGGACAGAGGCACCCATCTGCTGACTTGACCTGTTGTCTAGAGAAGTTTGCTGCCTTCCCGGGGCTTGGATCCGGAATGCTGTGAAGGGAGTGCTGAAGCTTATCCAGCCCTCTAGTACCCCTTGCTCTTCTTCCATGTGGGCACTGCCAGGGGCAACCTTGAGGGCGGAGTTGACCACAGAGCTCTGGGGGTGGTAGTGAGCAGTACAGGGGCCCCGTTAGTGCTCCTCAGTCTTGCCGGTGAAGGGAGGGAGTGTAAGGAGGAGAGCACTGACACTGCGTGTCAACAACTGATTGCAGAGCTGGTGATGCCAAGAGGGTTTTATTTTATCTGACTGTGGGATCCTGTTCGAGGCTTAGCGTCTGCTTGGGAGAAATGGGATCCACCTCACTAAGCTGGAGAAGGGTATCTTTGCTGGCTGGATGACTGACCTGGTAAGGAGGGCTTTAAACGAGGGGCAGTGAGAAAGTTACCAGCAGTCCCGTGAGGAAGTGATGGACAGGGTCAACAAACAAAGGGCCTGTGGTGATGTGAAAGAAAGGGAACACAAAATCAAATTAAGAGTTTTTAACTGGTGTCACTTCAAGCATTTGCATGTAAGCACGGAAGTGCCTATAAGGCACCCTTATGGAAAAAGCCATCAGACAGACCCCTTTGGGGAAATCAGCATGCTGGGGCGTCTCTACAGGCGCACTGAAATGTCTGTACACTAATGCACGCAGCATAGGGAATCTACATGAGAAACTGGAGAATTGTGTGTTGTTGCAGGGTTATGATCTTGCAGGGATCACGGAGACGTGGTGGGATGGCTTCCATGACTGGAGTCCTGCAGTGGAGGGACACAGGCTCTTTAGGAAGGACAGGCTGGGAAGACAAAGAGGTGGAGTTGTCCTTGATGTGAGAGAACAGCTGGATTGCATGGAGCTCTGCCTGGGGATGGATGATGAGCCAGCTGAGAGCTTATGGGTAAGGACTTAAGAGCAGACAGGTATGGGTGACATTGTATTGGGTGGCTGCTATAGGCTGCCTGACCAGGAAGAACAGGCAGATGAGGCCTTCTACAGACAGCTAGGAACAGCCTCACACTTGCAGGCCTTGGTCCTCATGGGGGACTTCAGCCACCCCAGTATTTGCTGGAGGGACAACACAGCAGGACATAAGCAATCCAGGAGGTTCCTGGAGAGCATCGATGACAACTTCCTGACCCAGGTGATAGAGGAGCCAACGAGGAAGGGGTGCTCTGCTGGACCTCATGCTCACAAACAAGAAAGGGCTCATTGGGGATGTGAAGGTTGAAGGCAGCCTTGGCTGCAGTGACCATGAGATGGTGGAGTTGAGGATCCCGAGAGGAGGGAGCAGGGCAAAAAGCAAGATCACAAGCCTGGACTTCAGAAGGGCAGACTTTGGCCTCTTCAGGGATCTGCTCGAAAGAGTCCCTTGCAATAAGATCCTGCAGGGAAGAGAATTCCAAGAAAGCTGGTTGATATTCAAGGATCACCACCTCCAAGCTCAAGAGCAGTCCTTCCCAATGAGCAGAAAGTCAGGCAAAAGATTCCAGGAGGCCTGCATGGATGCACAAGGAGCTCCTGGCAAAACTCAAACACAAAAAGGAAGCATACAAAAGGTGGAAGCCGGGAAAGCTGACCCAGGAGGAATGTAGAAACACTGTCTGAGCATGCAGGGAGGGGGTTAGGAAAGCCAAGGCCCAGCTGGAGTGGAAGCTGGATGTCAAAGGCAACAGACTGGCTTCTGTGAGTACATGAGTGGCAGAAGGAAGAGTAGGGAAAATGCGGGCCTGGTACTGAAAGGGGCAGGGGCCCTGGTGACACAGGACATGTAAACGCAAAAGGCTGAGGTACTGAATGCTGCCTTCGCCTCGGTCTTTACTAGCAAGACCAGCATTCAGGAATCCCAGGCCCTGGAGACTAGGGGGAAAGGCTGGACCAAGGAAGTCGTACCCTTGGTGGACAAGGATCAGGTCAGGGAATACTTAAGCAAACTGGACATAGATCGTGGCCCTGATGGGATGCACCCATGAGTGCGGAGAGAGCTGGCTGATGTCTTTACAAGGTCACTCCTGATAATCTTTGAACGATTGTGGTGATTGGGAGAGATGCCTGAGGACTGGAGGAAAGCAAATGTCACTCCTATCTTCAAGAAGAAGCAGAAGGAGGACCCAGGGAACTACAGGCCAGTCAGCCTCACCCTGATCTCTGGGGTGCTGTGTCCAGTTCTGGGCTCCCCAGTACAAGAGAGACATGGACATACTGGAGAGAGTCCAGCAAAAGGCCACTAAGATGATTAAGGGACTGGAGCCTCTCTTAACTCGCTTCCACTGCTTGCATGTACTTCTCCGATCTGCTGAGCACAGCTGTTGGACAGAGGCTGTCTTAGGCAGATGCCATGGTAGGAGGACCGTGTCAATATGGAATAATTCAATACTGGGACCTCCTGGGTATATGCACGGTAAAACAAATACTGTTATTTAGCATGGGCTTTTACCTGAATGCATTACTAAATCTGACTCTGGTACTTTCAAAGACGGGTTATGCCACACTGACAAAGAGTTGTCTCAAATGGAGAGGGCTTCCTACTACCCATTAAAAAACTTCGATTTTTGCTTTGCCATCAGAAATTTTTGTCAGTAATAATCAAGAGGCAGTAGCTTTTATAACATGTATGTAAGGAAGTTGATAGTTTGTACATTGTGTACATTGGCCAGAGAGAAGGTGTCACAGGAGCTGAACGATTCCTGGTCTTGCTCTGTCTGCTTTCCCTTTGTAGTGCCATCACCCTACCTTTTGTTGCTTACTAAGGTCTAGTGACCTTGGCCCAAATCGGCCGTTGTATAAATGCAGGGTTTTCAGTTGCCACCGAGTTTCCATTTCTTGTTCATTTTCTCTTCCCTTTCCACAGCAGTTTTGGAGATTTTTCACCATCAACCATGCGAATCTGCGTTCCTTTCTCCTGATGGTTCCTGGCCCATTTAGTTGGTACCAGAATTGCTTTGCAGGGCTTTTTTTCCCCTCCAATTTATAACATTGAGCTTTTTAGCTTTTCAAGAGTTTTTTAGCACTTCAGGAGTCAGATGTGTTTTCTGAAAAGCTGCATATTGAATGTTTGCATTGTGGTGTTTGTACAAATCCAGGGTGACCATAGCGGACTTTTCAGGGCCTAGTCAGCAGCCTGCCAGCAAAACCAGGAAAAGTTTGGAGGTTGTTGCTTTAAGCAAGAATATAGGTGTGTTACCGTATCTGCCTGTGCTGTGGTGGCATCTCGTCTGTCTGATAAGCTTGGGTGTGCGATGACAGTAAACGGCCGGACCCGGTTGCAGATCCAGTCGGTTGGCGGTGGTAACGCAAGGAGGGTTTTCCGTCTGTGTCGGAGTCGAAACTCGCACGTGCTGTGGGAGAAGGCGGGTGTGTGCTGAGCAGTTGGGGATCATCTAGCTGGGCTAAAATAAGGCCGTAATTTAGGTGTATATTGCAACCCTGGGTCTTTTTCAATGCATATGCAGTTGATTCACATTAAAAGTTCCCCCCGGTAACAAGATGAGTTGTGTATTTTATGAAATATAACAAGAATGCAGCGTGTTGGCTAGTTACCTAAGCAAGCCCCCAGATGGAACTGTATGTGTATCAGCAGCAAAATAACAGCACTGAAAGACACCTGGATGCCATTTGTTTACAACACATTTTGGTGCAAGAGCAATAAAAAGCCCGACAGCCTGCCTGTGTTTTAGTTTTTCAGTCGTAGGCTACAGTAAGTTTTAGGCAATTATGCTTTCTCAGTCAATGAAATGTGCATGAAGAACTCTACGGCAATTATAAACAATGTATTTTAGAAACGTTATTACTTTAAGTAGATCAACTGAAATTTTACTTTTGCCTTTTCTCCAAAAATATGGTTCATCTTAGTTGTAGTAGTATATTCCAAAGCACTTAATCTTTTGTTTTAGCTCTTCTCTAATCTATTCTGCCTATGAGAGGATTAATGAGATGTGAATTGTAATCTCCTTATTGATTTCCTAATTATTTTTCATAATCTAACTGCAGCTCATGATTTATGCTTCTGACTGATGAAAAATGTAGGAGCAACAGGAATGAATGATCTGTATCTGTACGCTCTGGAGCTGGCTGGGGGTTTAGTTTTGCGTGTTTTGTGACCTCCATCTGGTCGGCTTTCCGTATCGTATGTACTGCTTTTTTGTCTTTGGTCATACCACATCTTTTAAAATCCTCATTTGCTTCAAGTTAATTTCTGTAAACGAACTGGTTTTTCTTTGGTTCAGGAGTGAGGATGTGCAGTAAATATTTAAGGGAGCAGCTTTTGCTGGTTTCATTCAGTAGTCTGTCTCGACCTTTATTTCCCAGAGCACTTCCACTAAACCAGCAGCTGCCACCTTGTCTGCGGCATCCGGGGACCTTGATCTATTCACTGAGCAAACACCAAAATCCGAAGAGTCAGCAAAGAAGCAGCTCTCCAAAGACTCCATCTTATCACTGTATGGCACAGGAACCATGCAGCAGCAAAACGCTCCAGGTAAAGAGTTTTGTAAAGGTTTCTCTGCAGTCCTAGTTTAAGCTTTACCTAGAAGTTACCTTCTACAAGTAGAAAACTAAGGTTGGGTACCCTGCTACCTATATTCAAATGAAGATTTTTATTTTTACCATTTATAAAAATGAGAAAATTACTGAAATGCAATACAGAAGCTGTATGTGATTTTAATTTATTTATAGCTGTTCAAATTACAAAGTATACAGTTTACTGAAAGATTTGTGAATTCAGCTTCTGCCGTCTAATTCATCGCTTGAGGTGGGAGTCTCCACTGTGCAAGCAGCGGGCTGCCAGGATGGGCAGGGAGCCGTCATACCTTCATTTCAGCTCTGTTTGTATGAGAACAAAGGCCTCCGATACAGCGATTACAAGATCCTGGTTCACCGCAGGGATTTGCCAAACTCTTTTTGGCAGTTAACCTCTGGTGGTGAGCCCCCCTCCTTTGAGAGATTTTAAACAGTTTTTTACTGTTACCAGAAACTGAATTAACAGCACTGATGTACAACTGGACAAAGTTATCCTTTAAAATTATTTTGGTGCACTTCTGACTGATGGGGATGGGGGAGGAAATCACAAAACGCTTTTGCTGAGATCTTCCCTTCTCTGGTACAGGTATGTTCATGGGGTCGTCTTCTATGCCCTTTACCACACAACCATCAACTCATTTTCAAGGCTTTCCAGCCATGGGAGTTCCTGTGCCTGCAGCAACTGGGATGATGGGAAACATGATGGGACAATCGGTGCCAGTCATGGGACAGAGCACAGGCGTGATGGTAGGAATGGGAATGCCCAATGGATTTACTGGTACTGCACAAACTGGTGTGATGGGACTGCCTCAAAATGTCGTCGGACCTCAAAGTGGAATGGTGGGACAGATGGTCACGCCGCAAAATAAGTACGGATTGCAACAAAACCAACAAGCTCAATGGAACCTCTCTCAGGTAAAGACTTGCTATTCCCAGACAAGAGGGCTTTAGAAAAGATGCTGCTTTTCTGATACAAAATGTTTGTATCAGAAATGTTTGTATCATCAGAAATGTTTGTTCCTGTAGGAGGAAAGTTGTGGTGTAGCTGAGTGACAGACCGCTGGACTGTGAACTGCTCAGAGGCACGTGGAAAAAAACCAGTGAATAATTCAATTAGAGATAAGTAATAAATAAGCAGAGAATTAACTGTGCCAAGGTAGACCAAACTCAGTTCTCTGCTTCTGTTGCTGCTCTCATCCTGGCATCTGAACTAGCCAGGTAAAAAGCTAGCTTAGCTATAGTTACAAAATACTGAAATGTACACGCAGCCGCATAACTAAAAGCAGAATTTAATTGCTTGAGGATAGCCGTTAACAATTAATACTTTCATTGACAGACTTCAGGATACATTTCAGTGGAAGGTGCAGTGCTTTGCACTCTAACATTCTCCTGTAGATCATTTGCTTAGGCTAATCCGTTTATCTGTAGCGGTTCCGTGTTCTTTTTTTAAATTTCTAAAACACGTTTAAAAGGTTCTCTAAAGGCGTTAGTGTACGCTTAGTACTACATTTGTACATTATCCAATGAAACATCTTGAAATCAGGTATTTGAGAGGTTATTGGGGGGGCGGGGACCAGACCTAAATGGTTCCCTTGGCGGTCAGTATGGGCGACAGCAACTTTTTTTTTCATACTCGTGTTTGAATTACAAGAACAGTAGAACAGTTCCGTGCTGCCCACTCTAGCGATTCAGGAAGTGAACCTTAGTGACTTGTTTAGATTGGATTGTACGGATTTTTACTGCTCTGCTCAGTGCTGTGGTGCGAACGGTTATGAAGGTGAGCAGCATTTCTTACATGGGTAAAACAGCCCCTTTTTGAAAATACAGGCTGTCATTCTGCTTTGAAAAGTAATTTATAAAAGGTGAGAATTTCACAACGTCAAACCAAAAAAATCTGTGGATTTACTGCTAACAGTCGTCTTCTAGGTACCTGACTTTAAAAAGACCTCTATCGGCTTTGAAATTAAAATCATGCTTCTTATCAAACACGTATTAAAAGTTGGCTCACAGAGCCAGCTCTGAACGCGTTTCCGTACTCCTTGCACATCAGACGTTATCAGTACGCTGACGTTCCGCAGTTTGTAGGGAACTCTGATCTCATCTCTGGCTCCGGCTGAAAGGGGGAGAGCTCGCTTTACTTACCAGAATAGCATGCTTTATATAGTCTGCTGCTTAAGAATTCTACTCCAGAAGAGACCAGCAACTAGGTAAAGCATGTTTCCATCAGCTTTTTTTAAATTTCCACATTCAGCGATGGGTTGTTTTTGCAGACGTGCATGTGAACGCACACAGTACTGAATTTTACCCTAAAATATTAGTTTGCAATTTACTTAACCATTTTTTTCACCAGTGTTTCAGTTGCGTTTTGCAACCAGTATGCGCTCATGTTTACATGACCTCTGATTTTTACCTAATGCTGTCTCTAACTTGAAGCTAGCGTTGCTTATCCGACATCCCTATTCATTGGCTCCCACTATTAATTGCTCCAAATGCTCTCTTGCTCTCAGACTCGAGAGGGGACATCCTTACTCTGGCTACACAGCTAGGTTTTTGGCTTGTCAGTAAGAGTTCGTTTTTTAGAAGCTAAGGGAGAGTAACCTGAAGAACATTTTTCCATTGAGCACTGACAATTACAGTGACTGCATAATATTCGTAGAGAGCAGAAATATTTTTGCACCATTCCTGAAGTGAACATGCTGAATTTTGAACTCTCTCCCACCTTTAACTAGAGGTCGTCTGTAATTTCAGGTGAACGATGTCGCTGGTTTCTAAGAAATGATGGTATCTTGAGTAGATTCTTTAGCAAGAATGGTTAGCTTTAGATAATACTCAAGTTTATAAATCGGCCTCATTCTTTGTTGATTGCCACCTAAACGGACAATTTCTATAAGAACTTGTGTATTCAAGATTCTGAGGTCATCTGGAGTTGCAAACGTAGACAAGGCTGCGTGACTTGCTTTGGTGTTTCTTTATCGCAGTTGCCACGGTTTTGTTGCTTAGCTCGGCCACTTTGAAAGCAAGCTCTTATCAACTGTGACACGTCGGGCGCCTTTGTCACGCGCTCTGTAAATTCACTAGCGGAGTGTTTATACAGACTTGACATTGGCTCAGCGGATGTGTAATGGTGATTGGATGGTTCCAGGAAAGCTGGAAAATGCTTAGAAACTTAGGAGTCAGTATTTTTATTCAACGAGAAATATTAATTTTAGGGGAACGTACTTTAACGGGGTTGCTAGTCGGAGGCATGACTGCTTCTTGGCTAGCAGCGTGCTGTGTGTCAGCGGCGGCGCTAACTGGGCTCGTGTGTACGCTCCACAGATGAATCAGCAAATGGCTGGAATGAATCTCAGCAGTTCCAGCACCGCCATGGGCTTTGGCCAGCCCCCCAGCACAGCGGCAGGATGGACTGGCAGCTCCTCTGGTCAGACTCTCAGCACACAACTGTGGAAATGAAAGTTGCAACGGCAGTCTCACCCCGAACAGCCACCTAACATTCCTTGTTCAAATGCATTTACTTCCGCTGTTCCTTCCATGTACATATTCTTTTTCTTTCTCCCCAGCTGTTCAGATTAAGAATATAACTGACTGACCGTGTTGTGGTCTATATTGATTTAAATTTGATGTAGTGACAAGCAGATCAAGAATACATTTATACATCATCGGCAGCGTTTTCATACAATGCATATGATTTCATAGACCGTATATTTAAGAAGCTGCTTAACCACATACTGATTTTTTTTCCCTCAAAATTCTAGATCAAATATTTGCATATAAGGGATGTAGCTATCATGTTAGTAATATCCAAAAATACGAACCCTGACCCCCCAAAACTACCCAGTAATCCTGTAGAAGGTACTGTATGAACAAATGTTTAATCATATATAAATAGAATGTAAATGTATCACTGAGCAATGTTTTCTAGTGTATCAAACAAATTTTGTTTCATCATACATTTCACTGTGATGTTATTATGGTGTGCATAACAGGGAATGTGGTTATTGAAAGAAAGATAAACCTGGATGTTGCTGTAGTTCTACAAATCAATAGTTTATTCTTTTAAAAATGAGCATTTGATCCATTTGAGTTTCCTGTGATAAAGTATCCAATCCGGCTCACGAGGCACGCACACAGTATTAACGCCGGGAACTAGCGGCACAATATGCATACAAGGTAACTCAATGTGAACAGATCTATTTTTCCTTGCAGAGATATCCAGGTTTATGACAGTGATTGTGTTTACATTTTATGGTGCCTCGTAATGATAAAATGTTATTTCCCTATATTAAAAGGATAAATCCATAAATGATCGTGGGTTTTTATTTCATTATTGTGTGACCTACTTGACTGCTGTTTCTTCAAGAAGTCTACTTTTGATGAAGGAAAACATGTTCAATTTGGAGGATCCATTTACGCAAATATTTATATCAACAGTTCGTGATTTAAAATCAGTTTATAATTACACCATTAAGCTGGATAAATACAAAAAGTATATACATAAATGATGATTTTGAAAATACTCCATTGCAGCCATGTGTCTCTTGATTGCTTTTACTATGTGGAGCCAGCCTTAAAACAAAGGTAAGTGTCAGTTTATTAAGACGAGAGGTCAGAAACGCATGCAAACAAGTTAGAACAAAGCACACCCACTTGATTTGCTTATTAGAGGATCTGACAGCTTCCTTTTGTCTCCACAGAAGTCCGTCAGATGACTATTGAAAGGTCTGACGCAGAAGTAGACTATTTAACTGGCTGAATTTGAACACCTTCTGACACGTCCGTTGCACTGTACTCCTGTGTGACTCTGTCTCCACCTCATACCTCAATATTGACTGTGTCCAGGTGGTATTTTGGCTCATTAGCTAGATTGACTTTTTCTGTTCGTGTGTGCCATACAAGAACCTATAAAATAACATTTGTGTTAGTACAGTCGTCGGCAGAGATGAGACGAAAGCTTTTTAGTGAGCGTGGAAATCAGTACCTTGGTGCAGTTGTTTGCTTTTGGCTCCAGTTCCTCCACTGTTGTTATCTGTTTCAGAAAATCAGATTCTTGCATTCCTGGTTGAGAACCACGACGCTTGAATACGGCTTTCGGATGCGACAGAATCACTTGAAGACTCACAGCAAATCCTTGGAGAGAGGGGGGCGGGGAAAAAGGTTAAGAAAAACCTTTAAGCTTTACATTTTTGTGCAAGTTACACTTAAGCCTAGAGATCTCCCATGTTCTTTTTAAAAAATGTGTAAATTTGATTATATGGATAGACAATATTGGGTAGGTTTGTACATCCTGCATGGTTTTGTTTTGCCCTGAAGGTGCAATCAGATTTTTTTAATTGCACCATATTTTCAACATGTTTATTCAATTTCCTGTCATGCAGAGAATATACGCGTTTTTTGCCTGAAAAGTCAGGCATTGCTAGGATCTCGGACTATCCCTCCTTTCTACTTCTAATTAAGAAATAAAACTGAATTTTAAGTAAAACAAAATGTACGAAATTTATACTGTACTAACACTTCTAGGTTTAAAGATGAGAATCAGAAAGAAAGGTTAAAATATATTACTTCTAACAACTGTGATCTTTAGAGATTTTTAGCCTTTAGAGAGTTTTAACATTATTGTTGCTGAAAGACAAGCCGTATTCATGTTTTGCCTTGCACACCGTGTAGTTATTGTGAATCATTTTCATCAACGGTGTCTGCAAGGCAGCCTGCAGCTCATCTGTGCATGGCACAGCACGACTGAAAGAACCTCATCAGTGCACGTGCCTCTCTTTGCAACGCGCTCCTCTAATAACATACATTGGGTCGCTCAAAGGGAGATTACAAACTGAGAAATCACTGGTTTGAACGAACTTGCCCCCTCTGAAGCAGCTGTCATGAATTTCCCATTTGCCATTATTCATAGACCTCTCCAGTTTTCATTCAGCAAGGTTCAGTCGCATGTATGCTTCTTTACTCCGCTGATAGACTTGTGAAGAAAAATTACATTTGTAACTCCTTATGTCTTATTGCCAAGCCTACCACAGAAATCTTTTTTTGTCAGTCAGAGTGGTTCCAGCTGTCCCTTTATGACAGAAGTAGTAACAGTTTTGACATCTGTTCTGGAAAACTGCAAGAACATTTAATTCCTAAGCCAGTATTAAAATTTTCTCATTTTTAAATTCTAATGGAATAAAAATCTGTCCCCTTTTTTACTAGAATTATCTTGCTACTGTATTTTCCTTGCAAGTATCTGTGGCTTTTATCGGAGCCTTTTAAAGAGGAAAATATAAGGAAGTAATTCCTACATCACATGTAAAGAAGGCACACCGATACCAGTTATCTTAACTGTCATGCTCTTGCTCATAGCAAAGCACAGGAAGACACCAAAAAGTGATTTTTTTTTTTTTTTTAAATAGAGATTTGGACACTGCACATAAAGACTATGGGTTGGGTGTAAACTGAGGTTCCCAATTCACTGACAGACACAGCTGAAGAAAACATGTTTAACTTTATACATGACATCCTGCTTAAGATAAAGAAGAATATGTGCCTAGATGGAAGGGGCTCATCCACACCTTGCAGAGTACTCCAGTGAGTAAGAGACTTCCAGGAGGTGTGAGACGTTGGCTGCAGCCTGTCCTCACTCTGTGCGGTGAAG
Source organism: Nipponia nippon (assembly GCF_047370975.1). Lineage (NCBI taxonomy): Eukaryota > Metazoa > Chordata > Aves > Pelecaniformes > Threskiornithidae > Nipponia > Nipponia nippon. The sequence goes on along the minus strand of NW_028262358.1, from coordinate 93,707,684 downwards.
CTCTGCAGCTCCCGCTCTGCAGGCTGCGCCACCTGCTAGCAGCAGCGCTGGGATCCAGCTGTTCTCTGCTGCAGCTGCGGGGTTTGGGCAGGCGGAACCAGGCAAAAGAATGGCCCTTTGGACTTTGCTTCCCAGGGAAGGATTTGCCTCCAGCAGGCTACAGGCCTTTCTTGCTGCCTGCGACTTGCCGCCTGGCTACGAGGGAGCAGAAGGTGGGCCCCGTCCCAGCGCTGTTTGTGGCCAAGTGTAAGCGTTTGTGAAGGGCCAAGGCTGAGGGTTTAAACTCCCGCAGCAAGAGACAGCTGCAGTGCACACAGCCAGCTTTCTGCACCCTGAAAGATGACCGTAGATTTATCACTGATGAACAAATTGGCCTGGTTCAGTTCACTATTTTTGATTAGGCGGGGGTTTTTTTCCTAAATTAGAACAAACAATACAAATTTTTGGTGCAACTGGGCTTTAGCATGCTTGATATTTTGGGGGAAAAAAAAAAGTTTCCTTTGCAAGGGAAGGCATTGTTGGAGCCCCAATCAGCTGTGTGAGCTCTCGTTTCTTTTTAAAAAGATTTAAAATTTAATTGTTACAATTTAAGCTGGTCATCCATGGAGAAGAAAATGAAGTAAACGCCAAAATCAGTGTAGTGTCCTAGTTTTTAGAGTGGAGAAGGAATCCATTCCAAGCAGAAGAGACATATTTTCTACTGCGTATCTTTGCGTGTCTCAGCTTGGCTCTCTGGCCCGCATAGCCCCCACTTCTCCGTACGTTCATTTCTTCTAGGTTCTCTTGTTGCAAAGCTTGCTCCTCTGTTGAGAAAACTGGATTCAGTTCTCGGGATGGATTTCTCCTACACACAGATCTTCAGATGTGCCATGCCCGCTGCATGTAACACATGCCCTTGCTACCGTGCTATTGCAAACCACCATTTTAGGGTGCTACCAAAAATGCCTTGTGTTTTCAGGCATCAAATAAAAGTCAAATTAAACTGAGTGTTGTACGTGGCAAGAACATGGACTACTGTGCACTGACTGGCCTGTGGCCTGAGGTTTGTTTCCTTCCAGTGGTCATGCAGTCTTTGTTTCTTAGAAGAATCCAATAAAGCAGCAACTTGAAGAGAGAAAATAACTCAGAGACTTATCTCCTGCCTCTCTGGTTCTTCAGCTCTGCTTTATAACTGCTTTAATTTCACATGTATGACCTTTTGTATATATGCAGATAGAATTTGGATAGACTTGGTGGAAAAACCATTGTCTAGTGACAACTTTCAGTTAACTTTTTATCACAGACAGATCATTTTGGCATCAAAAAGAGGAGATGGCTCAGGTTTTGACCAGACTGGCACTAGTTATTTCTCTCACTAGATAATGACCCTGTGGTAATAGAGGAAAAGACACTAAAAGACTGTTACTTTGAATTCCATTCCCAAACAGGGATTAATATAGGATTACTGTCTCCAGCACAGCATAACGGAACAGTGCTACACGCATACAATTCTTTTACTTGATCGTTATTCCTACAAGATCATATTGGGCTTAAGTTCACATGAAATGTCACAGGACAATTGCATAGCCAGAGTGTGAAGAGGTGGTTTGGCTTTTTTTTTCTGTTTAGTGCCAGGCTGTAAATTACATCTAATTGGCTGAAGAGCCACCTAGATAAGAATTAATTTGCTGGAGAACAAGCTACCTGGGAGACATGGCAAAGATTACATCTGGCTTCTTTCTACGGAAGCTGTTTCTGTTAATTCACACCTTGACTTGTGCTAGATCAATGACTTCTCTTAAAAGGCAGAACCGTTTTTCTTCATCCGGTTAGACTGAGACGGTCTTTAAAGATTTTGCTGCCGTGATTAATGCCTTTGCTTCCTGAGTGCTCTAAAATAGGATAGTAGCTGAAGGCAAGCTAGGAACTGAGAGTGTTTATCATTTCTGGAGTGTATAAATGCTAATGCTCAGTGCTGATGTTGAAACGGACATACTGGTTTCCACACAGTTCAAGCTACTGCCTTTGGCTCGTTGAACACGCCGCGGCTTGGGGTCCATCACCGTCTCCCTGTGACATGCTGTCTGGGTTGCAATACGGCAGAGGCGCCCAACCAGGAGGTTTTGTAGTTCGTAATAAAGGCATCTGCTGACAGTTAATTCACCATGAAAGAGGCTCTCGATTTTTAAACTCAACATTTAAAATAGTTGTTACCCTTTGATGGAGGGATGTTTTGGGGGGGTTTTTTTTGTTTTGCTTTGTTTTGGTTTTTTTGAGTACAGTGTCTGCCATAGCCACTCAAAATCTTTTTGTTTGTACTTGTGACTTCCAGCACTGGTGCTTTCAGATTCAGACAAAATATGCCATGTTATTAACGGAAGAGTTTTTTTCTCAGGGAACCGTAAGAAAGATGAGATGTACTAAAGATCTCATAACTATAGCAAAATTAAAAAAAAAAAGGTGGCTGTTCAGGCCCTAGCGGAGGAACTTAGGTCACAGTGGATGAGCTCTGGACCACAAGTCCAAAATCTGCTTGCCCAGTGATTCGCAGAGATGCATTAATCTATATGATTCTAAGTAGCTCCTGGGATGCAAATGTAAAGCATGCATCTGTTTTCCTTAAACAATCTTGACATTAGCAGAATCACAATCTAACTTGTTTTCTCATGGGTGGTCAAAAAATCTGGCATTGGGAACAAGGCAAAAGTAAATCACTAACAGCATCATTTAATGTAGAAGATTTTAAATGAGGTCTATAATAAACAACACAGTGCCTACCTCAGAATCAGTCACTTTTTTCCTTACAACACCCAATTCTCTCTCACTTTTCTTCCCTGAGGGTAAGGAAGTCTATGTCAAACCCTAGAACCCACCTACAGTTAAAACTGAGGTGGAACGTAAAAAACACCAGAACTAATTCATAAGGTGTGTTGGTTGTCAGACAAGAAGCAACACGGGAAACAGCTACACTGCTTTCTGAAAGCAATTTAGCATTGGAGAAGAGCAGTGTCAACCACAAACTTCTCAAAAGAAATGACCAATATTTACTGAACTGATCTAATGTGATTGCCACGTGTGAGTGTATTTCAAAGAAGAATCTAGGGAAGCTGGCCAGCTAGGGTCTTTGAGCTGATCCCAATGAAATCAGCAGCACCGGTCTCCACTTGCAGTAGATTTGAATTTGGCCCTGTATTTTGAAGTCTAGAATGAGAAGTTTATGTGCTTAAAAGCAAGAATGCCCTTCCTCTGAACAGCCACAAGTTAAATCAGTGGTCCCAAATCTTTTAAGCAGTCATTCTTTTCACACCCAGCCTCGTGATCAAATTCTTGTGAAAATCACTATGAAAAGATAGTTCTGTAAACCAGAGAGCCTCCTTACCAGTGCCTTGGGAATCAGAACATTAATTATAAACAGCTGTAGACAGCTGAGCCGTTTAACATATGCACCTTTTTTTTTCATGGTAATATTTTCAAAAGAGATCTTTGATCTTCCTTACGTGCAGTATATGGTATAACCTAAGTTGCTTGTATATTTGGTGCCAGCAGACGGAGGAACGCCAGTGATGTACTACAGCGTGGACTTAGGTGTGTTGGCAAGTTCTCCAAGTCCCCAGGAGTATGCTGGGGAGTCGGGGGGCACGGGTGGAAAATGGAGTGTTAACACGCATCCTGTAGACTGTACCTGTTCAGACACCTATGCAGCTCTGGATTTACAGGCTCTGTTCTGTTTGTCTGTGCCCTTCCACCGTTTTCCTGAAGGGAATGAAGATGCAAACTTAACATAATTTTTTACCAGCCTACACAGCATCCATTTCTCTCCTTGCTGAAGTGAAAAATGTAATCTAATTTCTTCAGTTATTTTTTGAAGACTAATAGAAGTTCTCTCACAAAGTAGTAACTCCTTGTTTGTGGATCTGCAATAACTTCCCATACTCTCAACGCTTCTATCTTTGTCTCTGTAACCCTCCCTTCCATGACTTTGGTAAAAGTACAAGCAGGTAACGCTCCTAATGGAGCTGCTTTTCCCTCATGACAGTGTTGCAGTCAGCAACTGCAAAGTGTAAACAACAACTTAAGAACCTTCCATGTATCTCTTCATGTCTGGGTTAGAGTCCCTTGGCCGATGCTGTGTAATGGCTTTTTGCCTGCTGCTCTGAATTATGAACCACGCTATCAGCTTTATAATGCCCGTAAGTAACAACTTCTACAGCATGGTATCAATATGCATCTATGACTCCGCAGGCAGAGACTGTCGAAATGCACAGCTGCGGTCCTCAGCAGGCTGCACGGGTTTGGGGATTGACATACCTGCTTCTCCCCTGAGGAATTCCTCTACCTGGACATGCAAATATTTATTTTCATGCCAGGTGATTAACTTCGAATGCTTCTACAGTGCAGAAAAAAATTCACCTGTTGATGTTTCTGTCTTTGAGGTCTTAACAACTAGTTCTTTACTGTTTTTAACCAATTGTACTGTAAATACTGTACATATTTTTCATCAAACATTTCAATCCATATAAAAATATCCTGTTGAGATGAGAAAGCACTGTCCTTTTCCCTCTCCCAAAATGTAAGGATATCAGAAAAAAGAAAATGGCTGGCTATTCCTACCCCATTCTCGCCCTTGTATTCCTACTTTTCCCCTTCCCTCTCCTTCCTGAATACAGAAGATGCTCAAGTGCAAATATTGTATCATTTGCTGGGAAACCAGCTGCTGCTACATCAGAAATCGGACTTCTGCACAGTGGTGATTCATGTGAGAGTTGTGAATATATACAAAAGATTGTCTAAGCACAGACTGACAGCAAGACAGAGCTATGTGGTGTGCTAACTTCACAGCAGAAGATTTATTAGATCCATTTTAAAGCTTTTCTGCCTTCATCTACTAGGCTATAGCTGCCAGTGATTTTTCCCCTAGGCCCAGTGTTTCAAACTGTATCCATCTACAGTTACCACTGTCATTCCAAATAACCGACAAAAAATGAATAATTTCATGATAGAGTAGCATTTTACAACATGAGGTCTAAGAAGGGTCTGCATTTATACTGCCTGATGTAGACTGATGACACAACGAAAGGCAGGGGCTCCTTGCAAAAATTAATTGGATGAATTAATTTACAATTAACTTGTTTCAGGCAAAGAATTTATACAACATAAAAGCCAAGTTGCCGCATAAAATGAAAACCAAGTGAAAGTAAGTTCAGATATCACCAAGCAGCAACTTAATTAGATGAGATGTGCAAGCTAAGACTTCCAGGATATTTAGTGCTGAAGGGCTACATACAGCAGCTGCACTTCACAAGTTTTAAAAGCTGCTTACACTGAGACATCTGTTTCTGTCCCACTCACAAAAAAATGTAGAAGTAGTTATTATGAGGAACCTTCACGTATCATGAAACTTGGTACTTACCTGCCATATCAATAGCAAAGGGCCTGTCAGCTCTCCAGCCAGTGTACCAGCCGACGACTTTGCCATTTTCCACGACTGGGCGCTCATACCGTCGTCCTCCGACCAGTCCCACGGGCCATACCGAAACTTTGCGGGTTGTACGCATCTGCAAGAGGCAGGCACAGCGTGACTGCACGCACGGTTTCCTAGTAGGCTTTTTTGTAAGCGTTGGTGGAAAGCCTACACATTAATCATCAAGACTAGGTACTTAAAAGCAATTCTAGCTTACAGATTTCAGCCCAACAGAGTAAGTATTTGAAAGCTGCATGTGCCCACTCATTTTCTGTGAAATCTCCAGCTCTCTAGCCCATAGGTACCTCAATTCTACTGAAAATACCCTATTCATATTCTTTTTTTATAGAAAAAAAATCTAAAAGCCATGAAAAAATAGTACTTGTTTTCTTGTTTGTTTGGGTTTTCAAAGGTGTAGTAGATCTTTTTTTACCTGCAAGACTATAGCATAGCATTCTTGCAGTAGGCTTATTTCTGTAGATTGCTGAGGTATTGTACAAGCCCAGCGAGAGAGAATATTATAATAACGATTAACAAGTACACACTTCATTAAGACAAGTACAATTAGTTTGAGACTGGTAACAAATACACTGAGTACAGGAAATTGTGACACACAACTCTTCCCCAACCTGCAACGTACCAGGTTTGCACAACAGATGCAGCTCAGATCTATTAAAGGCTCACAAAAAAAGATTACGTTTCGGCTAAGCCTTTTTAACTTCTACATTTTCTCTTGGAAAGCTCTGCTGAGTTTCTAAGAAGGACAGAAAGCAGGCCGGGCAGGATGCTTCTGCTAGTTTGCTACCAGTAACGGGAGTTTTTCCCCAGTGGTCTAAAAGTAACTAAATGCAATTCTGGAAATGTGGTCCTCACCTAACCTAGAGGAATCTATAGACACTAAAAAATTACTCCTTCTTTAGCAAAAAGTGTGCATGACTGGGAGTCAGTGAATTCAGTTCACCGGTTAGTGGACATTTTCTTCAGTAAAGAGGCGATAATGTGACATGAACCCTGACACGCTACTCCCCACGGGAAAATCGCTGACGGTCTGGCGTGAGAACTTGAGAAGACGAGTGCACAGACACAGCAACTTGCACAATTTAACCACGCTGATTCAAAAGCCTCTGTTTGTGCGTTACTGTGCGTAAATATGGTCCTATTTAAGCAAGTATTAAACTATTTCAGTGTAACGTGGGCTTAATTTGATCGATTTTTAAAACAATCTTTTGTCTTCTGTTGTAGTTGAGGCCTATTCCTTAGGGAAAGGTTATCCCTTTCTCCTTCCAAGCACTCCTCTTAGCAAAAACAAACACAGTTTTACATATTTGTAACTGCAGACCGCTATCGATAGATGTTGAAGTAAAAGGCAACCTTGGTTAAATATTAAACGCTTGCCTCTCTTTCTGCCAAGGTGAAAGATTTATCATGCATATCCTCTAGACTCCCAGGAGATGCACCAGAAAAAACAAAGGCATCACATCACTCTGCTTCACATTTCTAAGCTAGAAACATTAGCAGATTCTTAGGAGAACTTTCACATAAGGAAGGCATAAAATACATATTTAAAAATCCACAAATATGTATGTACACACAGAAGAGACACATGCACCTTCTCTCCCTCCAATTCTTTGTGTGTCTAAAGACAAATTTAAAAAATTTTTTAGCAAAATTTCTCACTTCCACCCTAATAATGGTTGCAGCAAGTCAGACCATCTCACTCGGTAGCAGCAGTCCATACTGTGTAAAACAGGGTACGTATACAATTGGCAATATAGGGATTTCTTGTGATAAGGATTCTATCCAAACCATTGACTATTTAATTGCCAGTGAGAGACTGCCATGACTCTCTCTACAGGTTATTGTTAAATGTGTTTGTCTGTCGCTGTTCTCCCTGCTTAGGATTATTTTTCCAGTCTCTCCCACTCCTCCATTTAGGAAAGGCAGAGTTAGCAATTAACTATTTGGATATGGAAATCAGTCAAACCTCCTCATGAAGACCTTTTAGCTCTGGTTTTAATGACACATCCATTTGGCAACTTTTTCTAACAGTGTATTTATATTAACACCCAAACACATCAGACATGGACACAGGGCATCATCCTGTCGGGCTTGTCTACACAGGCAAGTTTGCAGTAGGTTTCCAAGGGCACGATCAAGCCACATACACCCAACAGTGCTACACCAGTACTGACCGCAGGACGGACACCGATGCCCACGAACTTTTTTGTGGCGCCATTAATACCTTCTGGAGGGTACAGATACCTGAACAAATTACTAGGGTACAGATTTACAGCACTTTAGCTACCCTGTGCCAAGTGCCTATATCCACGGTAAACATCATAAAATGCCGTGAGACGGGGGCAGGCACGCTGTAAATACAAGAGAGTGGCTAATGCGTGGTAAGCCCATACTCTGCCCTTTCTCACAGTAAGGATTTGGGCGGCTGTACTGCAAAACGAGCCAGATCACACGAGACTTCCGAATTGGGTCAGTAGCGGCCGCAGCATTTATGCTAGCAGAACCAGACTGATTTACATTAATACTTTATCATATACAATGTTAAGGAAAATCTTGTCAATGAAAAGTATCTCACTGACCTCATGAAACCAGCATGAAATGACCCAAGAAGTTTTAATTATTACAGTCTTGGGTCCACCTCGGTGCCTGTGAGTTAAGTCAGTAAAGCCACCACACATCAGAAGGAAGTAAGTAACCCTTTACAGAGCTCTTTATTTTGTCCTTGGGTTACGTTCTTTATTCTCACAGGTTACATTTTTGGAGAATGAAATAAACAGGAGTCAAGAATACAGCAATCCCTTTTGAGTAGAAACTGAAAGAGCACATCTAGACCGGTATTTATGCTAATTCTGAAATACCTTACAGCCTCAGGATATGCTAGGCAGATGAAAGTAGGAATATTTCTTTTAATCTTCTGAGAATAGCATTACTACAGTTAACATACTGATGTGTTAAGGCTGTATTTATGTATGATGGGGAGAAAGCTATTATTTGGATTAAAAGGCCAGCTTGCATCTGGAATTTGATGCTGCTAATCACTGGGACACAAAAAGGTGATTCAAAACCATGTTAATTCTAAATAGCTTTATTGCTGTGGGTTAAACAACTGCCAAAATCCTATAACTTACAAACAGCTTCCTAAATTACTCTTCTATCTGTCATTTTAATGTGCAGTAGCACACGCTGTCTTAATACTCAGCATTTTAAGTCCTAGTAGCTTACCTGAATGGTAATCATCTTACTTATGCTTAACTCTCTAAGTTAGGCATCTGGTCTATCCTAGTTAGATTTCTATAGTTAATGAACAGAGATAGGAACCCACTGACATGATTCATCCTGCCTGGCTTAGACAGCTATATTCAGGTAGGATGAACCTCCCTCTGGAAATGCTTTTGCCCTCTATTTACTTTTTGATTATTTGAAAGGGGGGTCTTGGGCATAGGAGAAGAGTAATGTACTGGATGGGGGAAGATGAGGAAAGGGCTCTGTAAGATGGCAGAACAAACCCGAATGAAGCAGGGGGGGACACAACTGGAAAGGAACAGGCAAGGAAGTGACAGGAGAGAGGAGTAACAACTGACCAAAGAAATCCCAGTGAGGTGATGGGCAGATAACAGTAAGTAGAGTAGCAATAGAGGAACCACTAAAGAATAACAAGTGAAAAAATGCAGAAAATTTAGCTGAGCAATAAAAGATAGTGATAAAAGCACTGCCAAAAATAGCATCTCATTAGTCAATCAAGAAAAGCTGCTTAATGGGATGCGTCGGACTGATGGATAGGGAAGATACCAAGCCAGGAACAAAATACAAAAGCCCAAGGGGAATGAAGGCAAATGACAGACAGAAGGAAACATGGCGACGCTTCCTACAGCGAAAAGGCTTCCAGACTGGAACAAACATCCTAGCGTTTTTGTAGCGTGATGTTGATGCGTTTCTCTTCGGGATTCAAAGCGCTCAGCAAATGCAAACCTGGCTGCCACACACAGTAAGCTTTTTTTCTCCCCCTGTTCTCTGTCATGTCAACCCCTGTGTAATTTGTGATCTGTACTGGTCAGGCTACAGGTTATTGTCCAGCCTTGCCCCCTCGCCCCATCCCAGCAAGACTCAAGAAGATTTCTATGGAAAATTCTGATTTATTATTACCAAAGATGGGATCTAGAGCTCCTTCACTACAACTCTTCCACGGGGGAAAATGTGACGGGTTAAAGCACGAGCACAGCCAGGTTCCCTATCAGTTCTCACACAGGCGTCCTGCATTACTCACAGGTCACGTAAAGCCAAATTCTGCTTCAACAAAACTTAGGTGAGTGCACCACAAGTCAGAGGGATAGCTCCGCTGCCACGATGCTACGCCCGTTTACTTAGGCACTAAAAGGAGTTTCTGCCCCTACTTACCATTACTTCAAAGCCGGTACCAAGTCATAGAAAATCTATGCCAGTGGTTTTTGTGGTTCAGGGACTGTGATGCTGAGGGGACAGTAACTTCAAAAAGCAAGTTTGTTGTCAGTAAATTTGACTGTAAAGGGTATGTCTCCATGGGAAAACTTGTAGAAAGGGTCTACAAATCCAAAAAATTGTCAATCCTTGATCTAGCCTGCTCTGCAATCCTCACAGGTGATGTGATTTAGTGCTTCACCATCCTCACTATTAGAAAGCTTTTTTCCAAACATCTGCCTTAAACCTCCTCTGCTGATTCCTACCCAATCTACACCGCAGAGGGAGGATAGATTAATTCCCCCTTCTCTCAAGCAACATTTTACATATCAGATACAATGATTAATGCTTCTAAATTATACCAGCATCCTCGGGCACAAATGTCAATATTGCTTCCCTGCAGGAGAAAACTGTACTAAATTTAACTAAAGCACTTAGGAGCCAATTTCTCTGGATTGGGAAGGCTTCCAAAACATTTGCTATTCATGTTTCCTTTTGGCCCTTCTACTTACTAATGCTTTTTCTCATCCTACTTTCTGTTATTCTACTAAGTCGTGTTCACTGTACCTCTGACGACCTGCTGGCCATTCGTAATTAATTTCATAGCAACAGGATCAGTTTCACAGGTAAGAAAAAGATTGCTGACAAAGTGCAGAAACAGACAGTGCTTGGTACTTTGTAACCCCGAGTCCCTCACTTAGATAAATCTGTTTCAAATAGCTTTTTTGTCACCATTTCCTCTCATTTTTAAGCTATTTCATTGTTTCTCTACCAGACTTTTCTAATCCACCCTCTTTAGCATAGGTATTACATGTCTCCCTGCAAGGGGAATGTCAGTGTGCATTTAAAATCTGTCATGTATTCTTAAATCATTTATATACTAGAAAGGTATTTAATGCACTGCTAACTCTATTTAGATCCTTTTTTATTATGAAGAAAATAACTAATGACTGCCAGCTAATATTTAATTCTGTCTAGACTACTGAACGTTATTTTTAAGACTATAGCAAAAATTTGATTTTTCCAACCAGCTCTAAGAGATACAACAAAACATCTCTATGTTTTCAAAGATAAACAGATTCACTTATACTACTTTTATACCTTTTGCATAAATATATCCATTAAAAAAATACACAGAAGTTAGCTTAATTCACTGTATAAAGATTAGGACAGTTATGTAAAAGTTACTGAAGGAGCACTAACCCTTCCCTAGTCAAAGCTGGAAGAAATAGTAAACAGTCACCTCTTCTGTAATGTCTTTTTTGAGTTGCTCTCAAAATATTTTACAAATACAATAATGGGAAAACTGAAGCCTGTGTGACACGCAATGCCTGCAAGTATTTCTGTTCTATTTTTAATAATAAGGATTTATTTTTTCGGACTACAGACTGTTAAGAGCCATTAGAATATCTGCCACCTTCATACATACCTTTTGGGAGAGTGAAGGGCAGGGGCATAAGAAAATGTTTTCAGCCTGAATCACTGACACAACTTGCCCTCTGCTCTACAGTGCCACTGTGAAAACTACCAGAGTTGGACGGCCTTAACCTTCAATGAGAAGGTCACGCCCATTAGCCAAGGTAAAACATTTCCTATTTTCCCTGTTCTTCATGAATCTTTGTACCCACCTGGCTGATTTGAGAATGATCCTACCTGGGCAATTTAGGCCACTACACAAGCAATAGCATACCTTCAAAATATTACGGAATTTTTGTTTAATTTGACGTTTAAGTTACTCCTGCAAAGAGCAATCCAGCTGACTGTCCTCTTCACTGATCACGTTCTTACCTTCTCTACCCAAGAGCTCCATGAATCTTGAGTTACGTGTAAAGACTACCTTAATGCCAGGAGACGGGGTTGAGCTCTCTCTCCTCCTATGTCCTTTCCAGCTTCAGTGGGCAAGAGAGCTAACTGCTAAGCTATTAAATACAAGTTTCAGGTTTTTTTTCCCCTTAGAAATGACAATTAATGCTGTGATTTACTTTGAACTCCATGCTGCAAGGCTGTATTCATATCACACCTTATAGCATGGGTTCCTCTAAGGAGACCCAGTCCTGCAAACCCTCAGCTTGCACTCAGACAAGATAGCGGTATATGCCATACTTGCATGCTCCAGGCACCTAGCAAATCTTGCTACGAGACTTTAGACAGCAATGACCAAAGGGCTAGGGGTGGCAGTGAAGGAGATCATAGTTTTAGATAGGAGCATTTTAATTTCACATACATCTCAGTTTAGGTGTCTGAACAAAATACAAGCAAAGGTGACAGCTAAACCTAGAGAGGAATCTCAAAAAATCAATGCGTTTCTGAATGCAGCGAGCTCACTTTCTCACACATGTTGAAGACCTTTACTCCTGTTCTTTGTACTCCTTAAGCAGCTCACCCCTCACCCTCAAAGGCTGCAGGGGAGTCTGCACAATCAACAGCAGAGTGGACCTCCAGCACTAATTCCTCCAACTTGCATACGTATCCATACAGGGACCAAGGAAGCGGTGGCCTTTGGCCAACTACCTGAAATACGGAAAGGGCAGAGAAAATGCCTGAGACATAGAAACACATGTATGATGTGAAGAGTTAAGGGAAGCGGAACTTAGCTATGTCTGTCTTTGGTTCCCAGTGCTTAGGCTAATCTTGTTTTTAAAATCTCTCTACGAAGGTGGAATGTCAGCTTTATCTAAGGTTGGTTTTTTTTTTTTTTTTTCTGGAAGTCTAAAAATATGAAATTGGCAGTCACTAGGCATCAGTCACAATATTACAATAACTTGCAGTCAGGAATAAGATGAAGCACAAACGCAGCAGAAACTATAACAGAGTCACTCCAAAAAGAACAGCCTATATTAAAAAAATAGAAGTTATGATGATTCATGTAGAAACATCTGTAAAGCATATCAAATACAGTAGCTGGGATTTCAGGCCTCTCAGTGGCTTTGTTATGAATGCAGGCTGATGTTCAACTGATAAAAGACATTTTCAGAAAGCAGACTGTTGTTTTTGATGGAGAGATGCAGATGGACACCTCCAGATGAACAAATCATACCTGAGCAGAAAAAATATAAATTATTTTTTAGGTCTGGATACCAAAACAATAAATGACAAACTACAATATGCCAGAATCACCAGCATTAAAGTAAAAGCATAATTTTTCACCTGACCACCATTACACTCTGAAGCAGAAAGAGCTGGGAATAACATAAGGGCCACATCTCCACTCCTGGAAATATTTCTTCATCATTGCTGCAGCCCCACTTAGTACTCTAAAGACTTCCACAATCACTGAACTGAATTGGTCCTTTCCCTGAAGCCTTTCCAGGGAAGGCGAGCCTCTCCTAACAAAATGCTCAGCTGACCAATGCTGAATACACTGTAGCAGCAGAAAGACAATCCAGGCTTTCCACCTTATTCTAGAAAGGACAAGTAAACCTGCTCAGGCCCTGCCCAGTTTGACTTTGAGGACATAGTTTTGCTAGTCAAACTAAGCTATACACCCACATGCCATCGTGCATCTTAGGAAAAAAGACAATTATAAACAGCACCAGAGGGTTCCAGATTTACTACAGGTGGTGACATTTTCCAGCAAAACACCACTGTAAGGTGGTTTGTTGTTGTTTTGTTTGTTTGGGGTTTTTTTGTTTGTTTTTTTTTCCCTGATTTCCATGAAACACATTTCACCCAGGTCTACTGGGCCCAGCTCACTCCATATCAAATATAAGGTACTCATTCCTATAAGCACCAGACAGAAGTACTCTGGACAGAGATTAGAATTTCCTCATCAAAAGCTCTCAGAAGTATCCCATGGCATTGCATGTCAAACCATGCTCCTTTTTGATCATGCCTTTACGGTTTGTACACCTCCACTCACAGTAAAGCCTTTGCTGATTTTGCTTTGTTAAAAAGGCTCTGTCTTCTGTACGGGCACTAGGGAAACCCACAGCAAAGGAGCTGCCTTAACCATAATCCTTCAGTGATGTGCAGTTCCCTGGCATGCCTTCTGCGCCGTAGTAATGCTCTTTCAACCTCTGAGTGAAACCCATGCCTAATGCCAATGCTTCTCTCATGTTGGTTTTACAGTCCTAGCTTGCCTTGCTTCCCACCCCCCCAAACCCTCGCTGCTGTTACTGAAACCAACTTTGACTCAGAAGAAAGCTATTACAAAGAAGACAGACCTACTATTTCATAAGCCAGCAAATGTACATAACTGCTTGCGGGCAGATGCTAGCAGACATTGCTGCTGGCAGTTTGGGACCCACACATCCCCAGGCCCACATCAGTGACATGCTGAAGGTCACCCAGCCAGCACAGGATGGTGGTAGGACCAGAATTCAGAGCGACTGTATCGTCCCTCCACGTTCATACTACCCTCCCCAGTGAGCAGACTACAGTTTATCAGACCTCCTTTGGGATTAACGTGACTGCAGGTCTGGAGAATTGCTCCTGGCAGGGTAACAAACTGAAAAAAACTCCCTCTCAGGTATCATTACCGCCACTTTCATGACAGGAATTACTACGAGGTTTCATCTGCACACAACACGTTCTGAAGCTGTTCTCTTCATGCTTGGAGAAGACGAGCATAGTTTACCCTCATAAATCAATCGATTCCCAAAAGAGAGATCAGGATTTACTACAGAGCTGTCAAGCCAGAATCCGTAAAGACAGAGAAGTTTTTTTAACAAGAAAAAAAAACAACAACAAAACCCAACCCTTCAGCATCGCCTCGACTGAAAACAAGACGGCTGGCTCTCTCCAAATGCAACCTCCCACTCGTCGTAAAGGCACATCCACTTGGCAAAGCCTGCCAAGGGACAAAGTTAACCAAAGTCAGGTCAACAAGGCATTCCCCATGTTACTATCAATCAGCAGCGTCCCAGGGACCTTGCATACAGCTCGTTAGTGACCCCAGCAAACAGTCGTGGGAACTTGCAGCGGTAACTGAAGCAAGAGCTCCTCCACTCCTGTAACAGAGCTTTCCAACCACCACATTTCACAGGGAAAACTCATTCACGCACGTGTGTTTGCCTGCGAACAGAGGGCTCCGAATAAACACCTCTTCCCCAGCAGCTGAATCCTGCTGAAAGAGAAGCCTTAGGACTGTGGAGCTGCGTGCTGGGGGCTACCATTCTTGTTAGCAAAAGGAAACACAGATTGCCCGTTGTGCTTGCAATTTTCAAGATTAACCCCTCAGACAGATTTATCCCCTTGCTTTGCTGCATTTCCTAGCTGATCAGAGAGGTAATTTGTATCTTTTTGTTTCATCATTCACAGCAATTAGAAGAATAATACAGGAAATGATAAAAGAATAAACCTGACTGGACTCCCTTTCAGTTGCTGTGGGTCACTCAAGTCATATGCCTGCCAATACCGTTCCTTTCACTCGTCCCTAACGTTGGCACTCAAAAAAAAAAAAAAAAAAAAAAGTAGAGATTCATCTCCAAATCTCTTTTGTCCCACACTACTCATCGTTGTGAAGTGTATTTTCTGTATCCATTTACAGACTCCCTAAGATTGAATCAGATTAGTTTTATATCCCCGAACAGAGGTGGACACTCGCATCACATCAAAGACGGGTACATGGAATCACTCTGCATTATAATGCGCTAAGCGCAGCCATGAGATTTTAAGAAAATCAATTACAACGAAGGTTTAGCCTCCAGGCAAAGGTCTTCAAATTAGCAGCTTCAACACTGAATGCCAAATGGGCAAAGGAAATAGAGCATCCCTGCTGAACAGGGACCCTGCACCTGCCCACATACTGGAAATGGAAAGGGATGCATTACGAACATAAACACAAACGAACATAAGCATTTCTGAAATAATTGGCTCTAGGGAATTTCACATGCTTCACATTTCTGTGTATCGTGTTCATTTTAACGTACTGACTGTAAAGCACGTGAGGAAGCACAACACTTCCAAACTGCAGAATATGGGTGTACGCCACTAAATACAGCACTGTCCACCAGCAGCAGACATGTTTGCCTCAAGTCCTGTACGTTCCCTGCCTGCTGCCAATCTACTTTTCCGTTTTCCTCCCTCCTTTCCCTGCCAAGGTTACTCTTCTAGCTGTCACGAAGATGTACATGATCTTTCTTCTGCTGTTTTACGTCCACTTATTAAACACCCCTCCTTCCTGCCAGGGGGAACCCAGAAAGAAAGCTGGATACCCTCTCCCCCAGCGCTTGCCAATTCCCACCGAAAAGGAGCAAAGCCCTTCACCAAGGGGCTGCAACAAAGACAAAACAGGTCCCTTGACAAAAGAGGCTCCTGAAAGGGTAGTTTAGTCATTACACAAACGATTTGCTGCTTTTAAGAGCGAAAGGCTCCAAAAAGACCGGGCAGCTCCACGCGGAGGAGCCGGCTCCGGGTTAATTCATTCGCGCCAAGAAAAAACTGTGCAGGACGGCGACTCCCGATGCGAGTTTGCCCTGCAGGGAGAGGGACGCAGCCTAAAAAAAAATAAATACCGAAGAGTGCTTTTCATCCTAGTTTTAACAAAACCGCGGGGTCCCTTATATAAACGCTAAACTTGCTTCGCTCGGCAGGAAAGGGAGAAAACAGCAGTAAAAAGTTGGGGGGAGCGTGGAAGGGAGGGACAAGAAACTTAAAATCGAGGAAGGGGTGGTCGCACGCAGGCAGCGCTGGGGAGCCCCGGTGAGGGACGGGGCGCTGCAAGGCGTCCGCGCCCGGCTTTCGGGTGAGGGGCAGCGAGGCGGGACAGGAGCCTGAGCGGGGCGAGGAGAAGCGCGAACGGCGGGCGAGACCGGGGCCTGAGGGGAGGCGAGGAGAGGCGGGAACGGGGGGCGCCTGACGGGAGCCGAGGAGAGGCGGGAAGCGGCAGGTGCCTGAGGGAAGGCGAGGAGAGGCGGGAACGGGGGGCGCCTGACGGGAGCCGAGGAGAGGCGGGAAGCGGCAGGTGCCTGAGGGAAGGCGAGGAGAGGCGGGAACGGGGGGCGCCTGAGGGGAGCCGAGGAGAGGCGGCAAGCGGCAGGTGCCTGAGGGGAGGCGAGGAAAGGCGGGAGACGGCGGGCGCCGGAGCGTCGCGGCCGCCCGCGCCCCCCACCCGCACGCACCTCCTGGAAAAGCTCCAGACTGTAGGTGTTGTCGTCGTCGGCGAAGAAGAGCACCCCGGGCTGGGGGGCCGGCAGGTGCTGGTGCCGCTGCCGCAGCCAGGCCAGGCCGGCGTTGCGCTGCTCGGTGGCGCGGGGCAGCCCCGGCCGCTTGTAGCGGCGCGGCGTGGGGACGTGGAGGTGCGTGCAGGGCAGGCCGGCGCCCGCCACGAAGCGGCTCACCAGCTCGGAGCGCGCCGCCGCGTCCTCCACCAGGATCCAGTGGAGCCGCGCCACCTGCCGGAAGGTGTTGGCCAGGCGGGTGAGCTCGGCCTTCTGCACCGGGCGGCTGTAGGTGGGCGTGATGGCATAGATGGTGGGCAGCGCCGCCTCGGGCCGCCGCGGGGGGGGCGCCCGCGCCGCCGCCGGCCGGGCCCCCCCGCTGCCGCCCCCGCCGCGGGGGGCCAGGGCGGGCAGCGGCGCCCGGCTGCTGTCGATGTCCAGCACGATGATGACGATCAGCACCCAGGGCAGCAGCAGGAGGAAGCGGCTGAAGAGCAGGGACTTCATCCTGCCCCCGGCGCCCTCCCGCCGCGCCGCCCCTCAGCGCCGCCCCATGGACGGGCGCGGCGGCGCTCAGCGCATGGCCGCGGGGGGCGGCGGGGCTGCCCCCTTCGCCCGCCCGCGCTGCTCCGCGGGGCGGCCGGGCAAGGCGGCGGCAGGGGAGGGCGGCGCTGCCTCCTGCGGCCGCGGGGGCCCGCCGGCGGGGCGGGCCGGGCCGGGGCGCCCCGCGGTGCCCTGCGGCAGCCCGGCGGGGCAGGTGCCCGGCCCCGCTCCCGCCGCGCCTCTATTCCGCGAGCGGCCGCCCTTCCTCCTCCTCCTCCTCCTTCGCCCTCAGCATCGCCGGGCCGGGCCGGGGGCGCCGCGCCGTCTCAGCGGGGGGCTCTGGGGAGAGGCTGCTTCTCCTCCGCTTCCCCGGGCGGCTCTGGCGGAGCGCGGGGGCGGGGAGGGGGGGGGGGGCGGGGAGGCGGGGGGGAGGGTCCCCGCGGGCGGCGGCCGGGGGGGCTCCCGCCCCGCCCCGCCCCGCCCCGCCCCGCCCCGCTCCGGCTGCCGCCCCGCTCCGGCTGCCGCCCCCGGGCGCCGCGGGGAGGGGGCGGCGGCGGCCGGCGGAGCTCGGCGCCCTCGGGGGGCGGCGGCAGGGGGCTCGTTCCCTCCGCGGCGGGCTCCAACTTCGGCCGGCGGCCGGGACGCCTGCTCCGGCACAGCGCCGGCCGCCCGACGGGCCGGGCCGGGCCGGGCCGGGCCGGGGGAGACGCCGTGCCCCGCCGCGGAGGGGGCGCGTTCCGGAGCACTCACCTCTCGTAGCGGCGGGCAGCCGCTCGCTTAATTCTTGTTGTTTGTTGTTTTAGCGGAGGAATAGTTTTGAGGTCCGCAGAAGTAAGAAGTTGGGAATAAGGCGGCCGTGTCGTGCGGTTCCCCTCGTTTTTCCTCGGTGTCTGTCGGTCGGTGTCGTCCGCCTGTCCCCCGCCCCCCGAAAGAGGCACCAGGGCTGGGGTCCCGCACCTACCCCCCTGGGTGCCTGCGCTGCCCTGGACCCCCTTTTTCCCGGTTTTCTACCGTGCTGCTTCCCAATATATCAGAAGGACTTGGAGCATTCTTGTATGAGGATTTCACAATAATCCACCTGTCTTTATTTTGAGAAAAAGGTATTCATCAGGTGCTGCAACACATACGAAATGCAGGATCTAAAACCTCTTACGAATCCTTTCCTACCAGGGAAGTTTCCGATGCCTTTTTCAACACTCCCTGCTGTCATAACTAAACGCTTACTTACAGCTTGAATTATGCTTTTAAAACTTCATGTCGCATAAAAACACAGAGGCACAGCACTAGTATTTACAAATTACTGAATTCTCCATAATTCTCTGAGTAAAACATTTACCCTTGCATAGATCAAATCATGGTCTCACCAACTTGTGGACTATTTGAGATCAAAAATAGAGTGATTCGTCACGGATACATTGACTTACTGTTAGGAACAGCGCGGGTTAGAGAAATCGGTCATGTCTTCACAGCAGCCTCCTTGGCTTAAACTTTAGTTTCTGTTTCATATGCATCCTTCACATTTGCGTGTGTATAACGAATGCAGATAATGTGGACGCCATGTATATCTCTCATTCATATCTATCTGCAATCAATTTGTTATTCAAAAGGACGTATTAACCCAGAGGGCTCACACACAGAAGGGACGTTGAGGTGATGTAATATAAGCTGAAATCCATGTGAAAGTGAGGGTGACACATGACCAGGCACTGAACATCTAAATGAGGAAACATCTGTGTAGCAGAGAGCTAATTAGAGTTAGCGTGTTTAGTGGAGGAGTGTTGTTATGTGATTAATGAAATAATATGGAGGAATGCAGTGAGCATAAATAGTTCAATATATCCAAATCAAAAACATCTCAGACATGAAATTACAGTTGCCTATTTTGTGCTGATGCAGTTTATCTAGAGGACAATCATCTAAACACCATCTCTGTCCGATGACTGAACATACAGTTGTTTTCTCATTTACAGTACAATCCTATTTACAGAGATAATTCGTTCAAATAATGCAAACATATGTAACAAAGCAACATACCAAAAAGCTATTGCTTGTTCTTGTTTGAAAGCCAGTAGTCATTTGGAAAAGTTAATTCAAAGCTCGTTGCTTCTAGATATTATATGATACCATGCCAGGACCGCAAAAAGCTATTGGGGCAGAACCTAGAAACTAAGGGTTACAAATGGATGTGTTTAATCGACATTCTTTATAGCCAAAATATTATAATATTTAAAAATACTATTTTTATCTTTATATTATCTTTCATCCAAAAATACTATCTTTAGTGGACTTGCGTGTTGTATTCAGAGCTTAGCCTAGAGAGAATACTTAATAGCTTATGGCTAGAAGACCTTAATAAAGGCAACAATAAGAACAGCTAAATGTAATTGCAGCAGTTGAGGAAGGAGCACAAACACTAACTCAGCACCACGGAGGTATCCCGATAAACTATTTGGTGTTCTTCCCTCTCTTTAATTGTGTTCCTGAAAGCTGGTAACTACATATTTCTGTATGCTTGCTAACATAGTATTTACTGCTTCTAACTGTACACAAGGTCTGTAATGTAATGATATGAGACACTCAGCTGTTTGATAACAAATCGCAATAACTATATTTTTACCCCAGACGCGTCGTAACATGTTTTCACGTGCCACAGAACAGACTCGGAGGTCATGAGTCAGGAGCGTGAGGTGTGATAAAAAATAATGCAGCAGCATTTTCTGTTAGCTTTAGGTACAGATTATCTTAGATGGAAAGGTAAAAGATAATGAAGGCACTACATACAAGCCGAATGTTATTAAACTGTTGGTTCTTGATAAGAAAAGCAAAATGTTCTTCCTTTGGAAATTGGAGGAACCCAGTCAAATAACCACTCCATTTGTGGGGACAAACTGTCTACAGGGATAGTTTTTTCTACCAAACACCTTAGCACTGGTTATTATAAAAATTGTCACATTTGATTTGAGGCCTCAGGTGCAACTCTGAAACAAAGGACGAGTTTCTAACTTGTGATGGATGGTACCAATCATTGTGTGACTCAGGCTGTTCCTAGGGTTTCACACACAATATGCAGTACAGTGCATATTCTGGGTTGTATCAGGGTGTGTGGGCAGGCATTTCTCTTCAGGATCTGGTCCAGAATTGTTTGTTTGCAGTAGTATATGGCTTGGCTCATCTATTATGGTACTGCTGATTGCTGCCCCCATTCTCTGAAGATTTTTGTCAGAGATGTGTCAGGACTTGGCACCTGATTTTTCATTTGTTTTAAAAAAAAACTACCTCCACTTCAATTTTGTGCGCTTCTTACCAGCGAAGGATGCCTGGCTCTGGCAGGAGAATGCTTGAAACGGTGCTAGAAAGCAGTGTGCATATGCAAGTGTGCATACGCATGTACATGCAAAAGAAATCTCATCCCTGGGAACATTCTCTACAGGCTCACAGAGGCTTTTTTCAAATTGGAGCACGCTGCAGACTCTTTGCCTTGCGCTGGCTGGACGCAGCCATAAGGGATTGTAATGCTAGCCAGCAATGGCGCGCCCCAGTTTCTTCCTTTTTCACTGGTTTCAGTCTTTCCAACATCTGTAGGAAAGGATAGGCATGGCATGAGAATTCCTATAGCCGTGCCATAGATGTACGGTTCCACTTTTTCTAAAACAGCTCAGTTCTTTTTGCTTTTCTCCCCCTCACCACTCGGGGTCACCCACCCCTCAGGCAGCTCCGTCCAGAGCCTTCTGCTGCCACCCAGCCTGCCCACCCAGCCTCTCCCCTGGGCATGCTCCACGCAGGGACAAGCTGGCCAAGCCTTTTGCTTGCTCCGTTTGAATTTCCCCTCGGGTTCTGAACACCAGGATTTGCTCAAGCTAGGTACAACATTACAGACTGTTCTTTTTCAGATACTGGAAAGATGGTCAGAGTTGCAGAGAGCATTTGAAATAAAGCTATTAAAATTTATTGTAGGTTCTGCGGCTGATAGACGATTACGGGCCTGCAGGAAGCAGAAGCAAAACCAGTTGGATAAACATATAAAAATGTGCAATTATTTTTAACTAGTGGATAAAACACTGCAGAGAAATAGTTCCGATTTCACATGGCTGTAATCGAATAAATTAAACCCAAGGGTGGTTCATTTCTTCGGACTGGTTCGTGGTTTTCTTTCAACAGCAGTGACTGGTGGTAACTGAAGGTAGGTAACTGGCTCTGGCATGCAAAGATGGCTCATCAGCCTAGTTTCTGTGATGGGTAAAACCAGATACCAGGTGACTCAAATCATAGCAGGCAAAAGACTAGCCTGCCTGTCTAAATTAAATACATGAAGTGTAGTTTCTAGCATTTGAATTTACACCTTTTGGCGTCGCTCAGTCAATCAAAATGTGTGACTAGCCAAAAAAGAGCATTGCGGCTGCATCTCGCGGGTGTGTCAGAGAACATCCACTGTCTGCTGCACATTCAAGGGCATAAGCCTGATCTCGGTGGAGTCACTGTGTACATAGGGATTTAAATGAGAACAGGTTTATTATACGTTAGTGAAGGCCCACAAGACCAATGCTTAAGCCAGGCGTCCCACAGAGAATGTAATGTGCTACCATCTGACAGGCCCAGGCCGCCACCCTGAGCGTCTGCATAGAGGTATCTTGGCATCAGCGGGAGGCGAAGAAAGGAAAAAAAAAAGGAATCAGCAGCACAAGCTGCAGAAAAACGTAATTTCTTCTGTCCTCTTCTGCTCCTTTAGACTTATTTCAGCCTTGTTAGATCACCTAACACTTTCTCTAAGAGACCACATTTTCCTACACTATCCAGTTGTGGAAGCCCCCAAGAAATTTAATCATCCAACTCAGAAGTGAAGGACCCCACACTCGCACGCAGGACGCTGTGTGTCAGAAAAGACAGGCAGTGGAGACCGAGCTGGACTTGCTAAAATAATGTACATGGGGTCTGTGCTGTTCCAGAAAAGAGAAACCAGCTGCCCCAGCTGACAATGAAGAACGAGATTGCGTGTTTATGTATGCACATAGGCCATTTTGAAGTAATTTTCTCTAGTGCTTTGTTCCTTTTCCTAATAAACCAACTTGTTTATCACTATAGCAACCAGCTACAGATTCCTGGAAAGAAGAGCTGCAAATGCCCATTTGGACCTCTGTGGTCACAGGCAGTTGGTACGAGCAAGGTGTCATACCTGCCTCCCAGAGCTCCGAAATGGCACACAGCGACAGAGCGGGGTGAGGCAGGCGTGACACGGTGTGACATAGTGTGAGAGGGGGACATGCAGAGCGAACAGGGCTATGCATAGCTTGATGGAAGCCATCACAAAAATAAACATTGTTTTAATTGAAAATAAATGCATTATATGTAAGGAAAAAAAAGTCTGAAACTCACAGCTGAATCCTCACTGCTGGAAAGATTCAGTTATCCCTCTGTGCCATGGGCTTCGGTGATGAAGACTGGAAGAGAAATGGACATGCGAAGAACCTGCCCAGGCGAGGTCCTCCAGGCACGGGTAGGGATGGAAATCAACGCTCTCACCAAACCCCTGCTGCCAGCACATCCCCCTGAAACCTGTGCCAGTGAGTATCCCGCCGGTGCTGAGCCACGTTCCAGGTGGCATCTCACAACCCCAGCATTTGCTGAAGGAGCAAAGGTCAGTGGGGCAGAGCAAAAGATGTAAACTCTGGCGATAACCTTCGGTCTAACATAATTATACAGAAGGGAAAGTGTTTATTTGCTTTTCAGCCTAGAAAACTGCACACACAAAAAAACCTACGTTACAAGAATGTTAGCAGAAATGCAAACTCGGGCATTCGAAGATAGGAAGCACCACAACTAAGATTGCCTGCTGAAGCTTAAAGCGGTCTCTTCAAGCACTTGCCTTATGATTCAGCCTTTGCACCTTCCATCTTCTTTTAAACCTACCTTTTCAGATGATAGGAAGAGGATCATCCTTATGCTGTTTGGCTACCCCTCCCCTGTATTCCTGTAACTCATATAGAAGCTCCTGAGCTCTCCCTGAGTCCTGGTACCTGGTCAGTTTGCTTATATTTTGAGCAGACCCCGGGTATGAAAAAAAAAAAAGAAAGTTTAAAGCTGTATGGTTTAAAAAGGCTGCTTGACCCTTGGTCCTCAGATGAAGAGGGCTGACTATTTTATTCCGTGTTTTGTTTGCAATGTAATGTTAATATTAATGAGGTAATGTTGTTGTAGCCCCAGTGTCCTAGCATATGTCAGGCAAGCCTGTAAGGAGATGTATCTTCTAGCAGACTACATGATACAGAAAAAAAAAAAAAACCAAGCAGACAAGTGTTCAGGCATACAAGCTTTTCTTCAGGTCTGAAACAGCAACTTACTGAAATGCCCTCAAAAGAGGAACAGCTCCGGGTTACTCCCTGGAGGTATTCCTTGTAAAGAAAATGTTTTCTTTCACCATGTTGTGATTTTTTTGTAAGGAAGACCCTCAAGTTGATGATTTTTTTTTTTGTCCTTGAGAAGTCAAAGGGTCTACTCCAGTTCCTCTTGAAATCATAAAGGAACCTCCCACACCTTTTATGTTTCAGACCTACATGAGTCCTTGTTGACAGAATAAATTGTTTTAGTATAACCAGACGTGGACTTAAACCGGCATTGCCAAACGCAAGCAAACTTCTCGGCAAGCACGCTTTGCCCTACCTGAAGACTAAATTAGCTCTGCGTGAATCTATTATCCTCTGTCTCACTGGCTAAAACCCCACCTGGGCTGACAGCGGTGACACTGAGACAGCTGGCAATCACCACGGTAAGTGTGTATTGTACGCCACGGCTTGCAAACCGTCTTGCAAGGCAGCTGGGTGACACCTCATATTATGAACCAGCAGATAGGAAAGCATCTTGGTCTTGGCTGGGGACTTGGTTTCATGATACAATATTTACTTCTGGGTTGGCCCTTGCCATATGGAAATAACTGGCTGACACTGAGTCTGTTTTTTATGAAGACATCTTTTGAAAACTGGTGTTCAGAATGCATCTCTGAGGTGATGAGTGGTTTATGGCATCTCTGAGATGATGCGTGGTTTATGGCACTGTAGTGTCTGAGCAGTTGGAGACTGGCAGTTCACTTCAAAGACCTAGAGCATATACCTGCCTCCCCAAACCTCCAGGGAATTTGGGGAGTTAGCTGGCCAAATTGGGGATATTTCCTTACCATATACTATTATATGTGTTGTATACAGTAATTTTATAAGATTTTAGAAGACATTAGGCAGGCAATGTGAAAAGGCATGTATGAAGATATGGTCTCTGCCCAATAACTTTACAGTCCCAGAACAACAGAGGATTTATCACAGCTAGGGGAGAGCAGGCACTTTTTCAAACCATCTCTTCCCTAGGCTCACATTTTTCTCCTCAAGACAAGCTTACCTGTACAGATCCATCAGAAAAAGAAAGAGGAGTTTGCTGCATCCTGGTGCAGGCTGTGAATGGTGGTACTTCCAAGGCTGTGAAGACGGCATCATCTTTGTTGTGGATAAGACAGGCAGTGGAAAAAGGGTCACGCTATATCAACACCAAACAGAAGCTCATGCACTGGAAGTGTTACTCAAAACTCTGCCTCTTTTTTTTCTCTCGACTAGACTAGACCAGAGAGAGGGACAGCTGGGCTTGGTCAGCACCCAGTTGGCCTGCATGCCTTGTCAATATGTCTGTGGATTACTGCTGCCTTTCCATCTGTTCGTGGTGTCTCCTCCCACACTGAAATTCTCATTAAACCCTAGCAGTGGTCATGATACCATAAATATACATGTTACACAGTACCCTTGCGCCGAGCTTGCAAACTCAGCCTGTGATTAGCTGGGCTCAACGATACTGAGGAACTGGCTCTAAGTTGGTCGTATTTGTAACACTGCTGCTGAGCCGCAGAGCTAATATATTCCTCCTTCCCTCTTCACTCACCTTCCCAGTATTTCTTCTCTGCGTTGTTCCAGCAGGATGTCCCTGGAGCCTTCCAGCTTGTCAGGCACAGCACATTTGCTTTGTGTTCGAAAGCATATGGCCAACAAAACAAAGAGCTTGCAGCTGGAATTTGAATGTGGCACAAACCGAATTGCTTTAAAAATCAAGGTATGTGCTAGGAAGAAACAAATTGTAGAAATGTCGGGCACAAAAGGTCACGTAGTCCAACCACTGATCTCAAGCCGGAAGACATTTGTTTAAACTTCCCATGGTGATAATCCAGCCGTCTCCTAATGTAGTACCTAACTGTCCCAATGGTAAGAAAGTCTCCTGATATTTAATATAAGCCTTACTGTTACTACATGTTCACAGGTTACTGTCTCGGTGCAAATGGAGAATTACTGACCACTTTCCTGTTTATAGCAGCGTTTTACACAGCTAGCACCAACACCTCCCTTTCATCTCCGCTTTTCTACAAAAAGCATTGTTTTCTAGAAATTCTTTCTTGAATTCATAATAAGTAAAAGTCTTCTCGTTCCATCTGTATATTTCTTAATATGTGGACTCCAATCCAAGAAATATTGTTCTGATCAAGATCTTAACAGTGCCATGCGAAGGGCAGTATTTACCGCCCATGCCTTCCGTATGATACGTAGAACAGTTCCATTCATTTTTTTACCTGTTATAGGTCCTTTTCTATGGTACTGTTCCCTAGCCAGGTTTTCTGTACATAATCCTACTCCCTCCTTTCTAAAGGTGGTAATATGGCTGTCCTTGTTCTTGTTCTTGTCCTTGTTCTTGTTCTTCAGGATTTTCCCCATTCCCCACAAACTCACAAAGTCCTCAGTGATTTCTGAGATTTTGTCAAAGGCATGGTAATTTGAGTAATTCCAGCTCATTCAAATATTCTTTAAAAGATTATTTTCCTATTCTAGCCTGTTCTCTCATTATTCATTTTAAACTCCATCAGGCAATGGATCATAGTTCATCCTTTTAGGAAAGACTAAGCCGTGAGAAAAGACATTGCACTTCTCAGTCTTTCTTAGGCTGTCATTTTTGACAATCTGTCCTTAGTATTCATGTTAGTTTAATTGAATTATAAAAGTTTTCCAAAATCCCCTTTTCATTATATGAAAACAATGGACAATAAGTCACCATCCTTCTCCTCCTGGATACATTCTGATTTTGAAAACTTGTTGTAAGCTGACTGTCACTCTGAAATATGATCAAGAAAATGCCCCACGGGATCACTGCTGAAGGTGTGGTGGAACAAAAAGCACATTTTTCATGAACAGCTGGGATAAAATACAGCAGCAGAGACACTTTCCTTAGACTGCTGGTAGGCTCATACATTCATTTCTCGGGCGATTTGATTTGCCTTTGTGCTTGCAGTCAATGCATGAAAGCAGGAAAAGGTGGGAATAAGACTTTGGGCAGGATGAAGGAATGCGCATTGGATAAAACAGCAGACTAGGGATGGGAGAGGTATCACAGCCTCCCAAATCCATGGTACCCTGGCTGTAGGGTAGGAGGAAATCGCTGCATAGATCCCCAAAACTGAGCTGCTGAAGGCCTGTAACAGATTATCGGTGTAGACCCTGGCTCTCCAAGGGAGAGGGGACATGTCTCATACCTTAGAAGGGATTGGGAATGGGAGGAAAGGGCTCTTCTTCGTCACAAGGCAAAGAATGAGGACACGCTATTATTCCCAGGAGCTATTTTTCAAGGACAATTTGCCCTCAGGCACTGTTGTTTTGTTAATAAGGACGTGCCCAAGCTAAGCAATTTTCTCTAAGTCATTGTGTGCATTTCTTTCTCAAACCATGTCCATGGCAAATTATGTATAATTGGTCTGTAAGGCTCTCTGTGTCCTGCTTAATCTGCTGTTTACTGATATGCTCTTTATCAACACTGACAATTTTTTTCTTGATGATTTTGTCACCTCTAACAGAATGTAAACAGTGATTATGTAAACAGCTTACGCTCCTATTCACCATGCTCAAACACTTTGATTTCTTATCTTTGTAAGGGTGAGGGCTGGATATGGAAACATGGTAGCATACACTGCAATTTAATATTATTAGATATTATTAGGGCTGGATGGAAGCACCATCCTGCATTAGGGATGGGCCACCCCTGCTGTGCTTTGCTGAGGCTTGCACGTAGGACTGTAACTTCAGATCGTGCTTGGGGCATAATGTCAGCCGGATCAGTCCCCTCCTTCAGAGAATGAGGCTATGCCAGGTGTTGGTATGCCAGGGGATTTCTCTGATAAGCACAAGTAGCAGGTCCCACGTAAAAATATGCCCTCATCCAACCCTATGTGCCAGTGTACTGATACCATGACTTTCACAGATGTGAAGTCCCAAAGCATGAAAATTAGGTCTTCCCACAGCAGATTTCTTGCCCTGCAGCTTGAAATTTAGTACATATCAGTGAGATACCATATGCAGAAACTTTCATTTCTTTTCTTTCCCAGCAGGTGGAACTTTAAGGATTTGGGTTTATCATATTGTTTCAAGGAATAGTGTTCTTTCAGAAATGACCAGTTTGGGCATTTGAGAAGAATAAGGCATCTCATCCTTTGTGGAAAGACAAGGTCCCTCTCACAACCTTCCTCTCAAATTACACTATTTGTAATTCTCAAATAATCCGGTTTAACAAAGTTTAGCTATTTGCCAGAAGTTTTCACTAAAGATGAGCTATTGTATAATTCTCAAATGGCTCAGTTTAACACACCAGCTCTTCCAAGTCTGCATTGACATTCTATTACATATAGCATAAAAAGAAAAGCCTCATGAACTTGCTCTGTCAGTGGTGGATACTGGAACTGTACCATTTTTTACCTATTATTTGTTCTTCCATTTTTAGTCCTGCTGTTATTCCAAAGAGTAGTGAAATTATTCCACTACTTCACAGAAATCTCTGCAGTGTAAGGTTGAAAATGACCTCAAGAGGTCACTTCATCTAATGATTTCCACACGTTTTTAACCGGTGGATCAGTGCCAAAGTTCAGGATATTTCCCAGGCTACCATCCAGCTTTATTGGCACATCTTTAACAGGGAATAACTGCATCACGATTCTGTCGGCCAGCTATGGACCACCAGTGTCCCAGGACCTCAGTATGGATATCTCGAGTCCAGGAACAGCTGCTCAGTCATCTCTTTCTGTTGCAGATGCGGGTGCACACTGCTGCCACCCTTGTATTTCACACAACCTATACTTGGCCCCCCCATTTTCAAGGTGATCCTCAGACTTGAGCAGAGAATGAGCTCTGAGCAGACAAATTGTGCTGGCAACAGCCTGCTCCCAACCATCGTCCTCCCTGAATGGCTCTGGTCCTTCTCTGGCCGGGGAAGCTGACATGACCCTACCATATGAGAGAGCTTTCTATGAAAGTCTGTGCTGGGCAGAGGCTGCCACCCTCAAAACAGCTCACCCAGCTCACGCTGGCTTCTGGCTGGCAGCAGGCTGGGCAAATTGTCCAAGCAATCTACAGATGGTCAGCAGAGCAAGAGCCCCAATTTACCCTATCCCCATTTTTGAGACAAAATTGAAAAGATTTACCCCATCCTCAGCTGCTCTTAAAATCTTTCAGTGTAGAGGATGCTGGCAGTCCCTGCGGTAGCCAGTGCTCAATTGCCCTTTCAATTAAAAGGACAATGTCTAATCTAAATTACCTTTGCTCTCAGCAACTGAGATGATTACTTGTTTTTCTGCTGATTTTGGAGAAAGAGTACATATTTTGTGCATGTGAAGACTCACATTATCCTTGTCTTCTTTCTAGAAAAGACACTCAATTCTTTCAACCATTCCCAAGAAGTCACATTTCTTACTATTCATGTTGCTCACCTCTGAGCCACAGAGGTGTATTCTTCTAAAAATACCCAGCCCAAAAATGGACACAGTTTTTCAGCTGAGGTCACTAGTGCCAAGCCAAGTAAAAGAACTGCTTCCTATATTTTATACCTGTTAATGCATCCCAGAAGGGCATTTGAATGTCTTGCAACAGCGCTATATTTTGCACTTTCAATTGCAATCAATTGCCATCTTCCGGATCCTTTTGTGCAGCAGAATAAAACCAAACAGATCAGGACAAACCTCTACAGGGCCCCATCTCTCCTATCATCGCATTTAAGTAACCCACTGAATGATGAACTCAAATAGCGGTTCACAATCAGTTGTACATCCACCTCAGTTTTTTTGGGGTCATTTTCCTTCAGCTTGCTTATGAGAACGTTGTGCGGGATTGTCCAAAGTTGTGGTATGGTCAATATAAATCCTGCCTGTGGTTCCTCACACTTTTGCTAGGTTTCTAACCACGTTAGGGTATTTTGTTAGAATGGTATCATGTTATTTGCTCTTAACAAAACTATATTATTTGTTTTGTTGGTTATTAAGTGACTGTTCAGTGAGAGCATTTCCAGGTACTCAAGTTAAACTCATCCATCATTGTATGTGCCATAGGTTTCTTCCCAGTCTTGCTCTGAAGATAGATTTTTTTTACAGTTTTCCAGCCCTCTGGGACTCCCCATCCACCTGCAATTTTCAAAAATGATCACTAACAGTTCAGCGGTTGCTCAGGATAAGTCCTAAAATAC
Source organism: Nipponia nippon (assembly GCF_047370975.1). NCBI lineage: Eukaryota > Metazoa > Chordata > Aves > Pelecaniformes > Threskiornithidae > Nipponia > Nipponia nippon. Next base: position 93,677,636 of record NW_028262358.1, on the reverse strand, counting down.
TCTTGGAGAAATTTCCTCAAAGCCAGCTGACATGAATACAGCTAGCCTGTCGAGATAGTCCATCCTCTGGTCCTCTGCTCTTGTTGAAATTAATTGCATGAAATATCTGGTCAAAAATAACTTTTTTTTGGTGATTAATAAAGGAAAAAAAGGAACTTCATAGAAAGTCAGTCATGAATATTGTTTTTAAAATGTTATGCATGTTTGGGTAGACTTTTCAGAAAACCTCACCTACAATGCAATGTATAGACCCCCATGGACCAAGCACAGCACAGTGATTTCAAATTCCACCCTGAGCTCCATATGACAAATATATTAACTAACTTTACTATTATAACAGTTCCTGGCTAGACTAAAATGTAGAGATGGAGTCACAGTCACCAAAGTCACTCCATGAGAAGATCAGTCCTTTATAGATCACTATTTATTGTAAAGTCTGAATCATTTCTCTTTCTCAGAATCCTTTAAAGGATTAAGTGTTAAATTATATATCATTTTAAGAGCTGGGTTTGCTAGTCCTTTCTCTCCTCATAACTCATTGCCTTCACCTCTACCTGTATTTATAGCGTGCATGAATGAATTTTGCCCAGGCAGAACATAAGATAAAAATACTTCTGAAAGTTAGTTAATATCTGTACTTGGATGCATCACGTAGCAATGATAATCCTCATTTTTTCAGGTTCCTCTTGTTCTTCCAGCTTTCTGTGACTGATGTCAAATTTACGCTTCTACTCTTTTTTATGCAGAATTTTTTTTTTTAACACAGCTCCTCCTTCTTATGCCAGAGTGTTTTTCTGTGATAGATGCAAAACGTCACATGAAATCCTGGGTGTGCTCCTTTTACTCACACACAGGCTCTCTGTACCGATGCAGATTCACCTGTTTACAATATCAGATCAGGTGTTAAGGGTCGTTAGAATTTCTAAATGAAATTTTTGCTGTTTGGTAGCTTGATGGTGGCTTTGCCGCTGACTTTAACAGGTCAGAGCATCAGCCACTGTTTGTCCAAAGCTTTCAGTAGAACATTCCTATTGTGGAATTCATACGACTACAGGGTAAATAAAGGCATTCGTCCTCATTTGCGCACTGCTTCTTTGCAGGGAATGGATAATCACACAGAGTGCACCAGGATGAAGGTCTCGCAGCACTGGTTGCACATAAAGAAGCTCCAGTCACAAAGAATTCATAATCTAATTTCAAACAGGGACAATAAGTGTCTATAGCACAGAAGTAGAAAACTAAAGGAATCATGAGAAGTTTTTAAGCTCTTACAGAAAACTAAGATACTTAATTCAATGCTAAATAGGCTTTTTTGTGATAAACAGACCTTTTCTCCTCAATAGGGAGCTGCATGCTTTTTATACCTTCTAGATATTGCTGCTCTAGACAGCAATGCAATAAAACAGGCATTTTCATTATTAAAACCTTTTCTTCAACTGCTTATAGCTTTCTGGAAATAAAACTTGCTCGCCTGATTTCTTAACATCACAACTGGGAGAAAACAATAACAACAAAAAAGAAGCAGACACTAAAGTGATACAAGGAACATGTAAGATATTAAATAAGAACAAAAAACAAATAAAGGTTGTCCAGTCTCCTAGATTTACATGACATCAGGCTTGCTGGTGTCAGATGGGATTCACCTTTCTCAAAGGGGGAAGAGGGTCTTTGCTCACGAGCGAGCAGGACTCATTGACAGAGCTTTAAACTAGACTTGAAGGGGGAGGGGGATAACATCAGGTTTGCCTGTGACAAGCTGTGGGATGACAGGCCAAGGTTAGAGGGACGGAGTGCTAGTGAGGGCCCTCAGCCTGTTGCTCTGAGATGTGCTGGCTGCACTGCAGCACACCTGAAGTCTTACGGAGATGAGCCAGGGGCTCCTGAGGTAATAGGAGCCAAAAGGGAAACGCTAGTGAAATACTTGAAAGGAATTAAGTAGTGTTCCTCTAAGAAGGTGACATGACCGACAGCCCAGCTGAAGTGCCTCTGCACCAATGCACGCAGCAGGGGAAACAGGAGGAGTTGGAAGCCATCGTGCTGCTAGAAAGCTCTGACCTGGTTGCCGTTACTGAAACTTGGTGGGATGAATCCCATGACTGGAGTGCAGCTATCGATGGCTACAGGCTGTTCAGAAGGGACAGGTGAGGAAGGAGGGGCGGAGGTGGTGCCTTCTACATCAAGAAATGGACAGAGTGTGAAGAGCTGTCTCTGAAGAATCACCATGAGCAGGTTGAAAGCTTATGGGTAAGAATCAGAGACGGAGGCAACAAAGGGATCCTTGTGGTGGGTGCCTACTACAGGCTGCTTGATCAAGGGGAGCCTATTGACGAAGCCTTCTTACTCCAGCTAGAGGAGGCATTGCGCTCGCAGGCTTTCATCTTGCTGGGGGACTTCAACCTCGCCGACATCTGCTGGGAAAATAGCATGGCGAGCTGTAGGCAATCCAGGAGATTCCTGGAATGCATTGAGGATAACTTCTTAAGCCAGGTAATAGACAGCCCTAACAGAGGGGATGTGATACTGGACCTGATGGTCGCCAATGCAAGCGAGCTAATCGATGATGTCAAGATTGGAGGCAGCCTGGGCTGAAGTGATCATGCACTGGTGGAGTTCGCCGTCCTGAGGGATGTGGGTGAGGTGAAGAGTAAAGTCAGGACCGTGAATTTTAGGAAAGCAAACTTCCAGCTGTTCAAGGAGTTAGTCAGTAGGACCCCCTGGGAAACTGCCCTCACGGAGAAGGGAGCAGAACAGAGCTGGCAGATCTTTAAGGATACTTTCCATAGAGCACAAGAGCTCTCGATCCCCAGGTGTAAGAAAACAGGACATGAAGGGAAGAGGCTGGCATGGCTGAGTCAAGACTTGCTGGTCAAACTAAAGGGCAAGAAGGAAATGCACAGGCAGTGGAAGCCAGTACAGGTATCTTGGGAAGAGTACAGGGATGCTGCCTGTTTGCATAGGGATGGAGTCAGGAAGGCTAAGGCGCAGCTGGAGCTGAACTTGGCAAGGGATGCAAAGCACAATAAGAAGGGTTTCTACAGGTGTCTGCCAGAAAAGGAAAGTCAAAAAAAGCATAACTCCCCTAATGAACACGACTGGCAAACTGGTAACAACAGACGAGGAGAAGGCTGAGGTACTCAACAACTTTTGGCCTCAGTCTTCACTGGAGATGTCTCTTCCCACACCTCTTGAGTGGATGGACTGCAAGATGGGGACTGGGGGAACAAAGTCCCTCCCACTGTAAGAGAAGATCACCTGAGATCACTGTAAGAGAAGATCACCTCAGGTTCGTGACCACCTGAGGAACATGAACATACATAAGTCTATGGGACCTGACAAGATGCATCCCAGAGTCCTGAGGGAATTGGCTGATGCTGTTGCCAAGCCAATCGCCTGATGTTTGAAAAGTCATGGCAGTCAGGTGAAGTCCCTGGGGACTGGAAAAATGGAAACGTTGCACCCATTTTTAAAAAGGGTGGGAAGGAGGACTCTGGGAAATACCGACCTTGGCAATTTGCTGTCCTTGTTTGCCTGAGGTCTCGTTATCAAACCTGTTCGAAACAGAGTTGTGCTCAGTGCTCTTGTTTAATGCAGAGCATAAAGGGACAACAGAATTTTATTAACCCCAAATTTAAAATGTATCTGCACCTTACCAGGAGCAGTCCTACCAGTCTTACAAATAAAAGGCAAATGGGTCCTACGCAAGCCCAATTTCTTCTCTTCCAGCTCCAGCAGAGGCTGGCACAGAGCTCCCTCCTCTGTAGGACTTCTGTCCCCTGCAGCTCCTCATAGCTCCACTCTTTCCTCCAACAAGTCAGGGCCCTCAGCGGTAACTGACAGGATCCCTGCCTCAGCTTGAGCAGGGGTTTGCCTTCCATGGATTCATTAATCTGGCAATGCAGATGATAGACTCCTACACCTGCACAAAGTTCATTACAAGGCTGGGGCCAAAATAATTCACAGCTCTACTCTGTGCCATAGTCAGGCTCAGTTACTCATCCCAGCCTCACACCAGAACAAGGTTTAGGGGTGAGGTGAAACCAGGAGGAAGAAAATGAAATTAAACATACATAATAATGGAATTTTCTTGCATTATTTTCTCCATCAAATGGAATGTCTCTATCTTCCCCAAACCGCTTTTGTCAAGTGCCCTGTCTGATCGGTGCTACAGTCTGATCGGTGCTACAGGATTGTTTGGCACAAGCACGGTCTGAAAAAACAAACTTCACCCCCTGGAGGATTTTGCTGGGAATAATAGATCTGCGTGAAGGTCTAAATCAATAGAAGTCTTTCTGAATGCATTTCCAGGAAATCTGGACACAACATCAGTGACTTTGACTAAAACACAACGTGCCAGCCACTGTTTGGAAAGCAATTTATAGTTAAGTAATTTAAATTTCATAGCGAAGAAGGCCATATAGTGAGAACCTCATCCACTGCAGGAGGGGGAAGCTGGAGGCGTTCAGGGACTGCAAAATGCTTGCACAATTTCGGGAGGAGGTTTGAGGGTTTCTTTTTTTTTTTTCAAATATCTTTTCTGGATTCCATTCCAATCTCAAAGGAAAACCCTCTTCTGCCTCCCCTGAATCTCAGCATATATTCAGCTTTTGCCTATGGGTTTTTTTTTTTCCTAAGGTTTATTCTCTATCGGAGGATTATTTTCCCCTTTATTAAAAGCTTTCTTTTAGGCTATTGGGGAAGGTGTTTAAGGTCTGTATTCTGTCACTTCTTGTTTACATGTTTTCAAGTGTTCCTCCTCAAGCTTAAACTTAACTGGAGGAGAATTAGATATAGAGGCTATACCTCCATACAGTCAGTTGAAAAGCACAACAGGGAGTCTTCCCCTTTTACCATCCACTATTAAGACTAGAGCTTAGGAAAGGTCTGATTCTCTTAAGCCCAATTTTATGACCCAATGCCACCCCCAAACCTTTCTTTTCAGCTGCAGCACCATCCTGCAGACACCTAAACTGGGGACGCGTCCCTGTGTGCCGACTCCAGTGTTCACCGGGCTCATTTTGCCCTGGCTTCTCCTTGACTGAGCAGCTTAGCAATTACCTTCAGCCCAAACCCAGCTGGAATGGCTTAAGCCCACATTTGTCACCTTCAAGAAGCGTGTCCTCTCCGTGAGGATATATGCTAGCCATGCCAGAGACAAGGGGAAGAAAGAAATTGTGATTTCTATACACTGACTGAGGTGACGCCAGCGGATGGACAGCAGCAAGAGCAGGAGTCGCAGGGCCAGAAAGGGAGAAAAAAGAGATTTCATGTCACCTGGTGCTCCCACCTAGGATGGCAGCAGGTATTGCTTGGAACACCCCCAGGCTGTGGAAGAGCTGACCCTGCGTTTCTGTCTTTCTAAAAGTGAGGCGTTCACTAATCGTGAGGATATTAAATAAGATACAGGATCAGCTTTCTCCAGCCATTTAAATTTTTTTCCCTCAGCTTATGAACCAATAGTTCTAGTGCTTCTCTTGGGAGACATCCCACATGTCCACAGCCTGTCTAGAAGGAGGCATCCTCTTGTACCATGTCCCCTCTGACCAGCATTTTAAGGGGCCAGGCTGGCCAGGAGCACAGTGGGGGACAGGGGTGACCACACCACCGGCCACAGAGCCCACTGCTGGCACCAGGACCCCCACGGTCCACACACCTTGATGGCATCCATGTATTCTATGAGAGGGCTCAGTTAGGTCAGCCCCACAGCAGAGCCCTATGATGATCTGAGGATTAAAAGTCTAGCTTTACCACCATGCTGCTATGAGCTGGGTGTTGATGACTTTAAGTGTTAATTACACTTCCTTTTGTCCAGGTTTGGCTGATACAAACTCAATTGCTTCCAGGGACTTTGTACTGGGGGCCATTGCAGCCTTGAAAAACCTTAGAAAGAAACTCAAAGTGTGAAGATCCATTGCAGCAGCAGAGAAAACAATTTGCAGGAATATAGAGAGTAGCAGCAATAAGGGCAGGGGAAAGGGAAGCAGCTCTCCAAGGCTCCCCCAGGGCACAGCGAGCTAGCAAAAATCAAAAGAGAAAACAGTGTGCAAGCCCAAATCCTGCTAGTGGCAAGTCCAACAAACAGCTGGAGCAAAAGGCAGCTCTGGGTAACGAAGCTGCCGCTCACTCTTACTGCTCCTTCAGAACTATCCCCCATACGGAAAACAAGATACCATGAAACATTAGTCAGTTCTGCTCTCATAAATATTTCTCCCTGACTTTTCCCTTGGCTCTGCCTGTTTCTTTTACCCTCGGTAACCTCCCCCCAGGCCTGCGGCGCTGGGGCTGGGGCACCAGCGGGGTGTGCGGGGCTGTGCTCCCTGGGCAGCCTGGTCAGGGATGGGACTATGAGCGCTGGAGGGGGCCACAGCTTCAGCTGGCTTCCCACATCCTTATAGTCAGCTTTTCTTTCCCTCTTTGGGACAGGAGAGGTAACTGGAGAGAGAGTATTACACATCTGGTGTTCATAGAATGGTTTGGGTTGGAAGGGATCTTCAAAGATCATCTAGTCCAACCTCCCTGCCATGGGCAGGGACATCGTCCACTAGTTCAGGTTGCTCAAAGCCCCATCCAACCTGACTTTAAACACTTTCAATGATGAAGCATCCCACAATTTCTCTGGGCAGCCTGTTCCCGTGTCCCACCACCCTCATCATATAAAATTTCTTCCTTATATCCAACCTAAATATAACCTCTTTCAGTTTAAAACTGTTGCCCCTTGTCCTGTGACTATAGTCCTTGGTAAAAAGTTTCTCTCCGTCTTTCTTACAAGCCCCCTTTGTATATTGAAAGGCTGTGATAAGGTCTCCCTGGAGCCTTCTCAAGGCTGAACAACCCCAACTCTCTCAGACTTTCTTCACGGGAGAGGACTTCCAGGCCTCTGACCATTTTTGTGGCCCTCCTCTGGACCCGCTCCAACAAGTCCATGTCTTTCTTGTACTGAGGACCCCAGAGATGGACACAGTACTCCAGGTGGGGTCTCATGAGAGCAGAGTAGAGGGGCAGAATCACCTCCCTAGACCTGCTGGCCAGGATACAGTTGGCTTTCTGGGCTGCAAGCAGCCATTACCAGCTCATGTCCAATTTTACATCCACAAGTACCCCAAAGTCCTTCTCTGCAGGGCTGCTCTCAATCCCTTCACCCCCCAGCCTTTATTGATACCAGGGATTTCCCTGACCCAGGTGCAGGACCTTACACTTGGCCTTGTTGAACTTTATGAGGTTCATATGGGCCCACTCCTCAAGCCTGTCAAGGTCCCTCTAAATGGCATCCCTTCCCTGCAGTGAATCAACTGCACCACTCAACTTGGTGTCATCTGCAGACTTGCGGAGGGTGCACTCAATCCCACTGTCCATGTGTTGAAGTTACTCATTTTCATTTTCAGTGCAGTCTTCCATTCATACAGAAACATATATGTATTTACATAAATAGGACCCCTCTTTCAAAGTATTTACTGCCTAAAAGTACAGAATGATACAGTAAATAAACACAGAGACAGTAGGTTTCTACATCTAGAAAGTTCATAGAAAGTTGGAATCTCCTACTCAAAAGAGAGGTACTGATCACAATGTTGAACAAGGTTTTAAAAGGGCTTCGAAGGTCACTGGGAATGATGCACCCAGCCCCAACTCTGCCTTTGCAAGCCTCCCCGAGTGCTTAACATTTGTGTTTAAAGCAATTTCAAGATGACTTTTAATTTGGCACCGTAACTATATTGTTTTAAAATATTATCATAACAGAAAAAAATGGAAAAAAAATTCATTGTGAAATTTTGCATCGGTACCCTTATCTTGAGATTTTCTAGTTGCAGAATTACAGCTAAGGATTACAAGCTCCCAATATGAACGCATGTTTGAGTCTGTGCTTATAATATACCCACGGAGGAATACAAGGAAACAACGTCTATTTTGGCAGCCCTCGCACTTTTCAAATTAGATGCAGAAAAGTTATTCTAATTTTTTAAAGGTCTCTGAGTCTCAGCAAATTGTATTGACAGAGCTTTCACTTTCAATAAAAACCAAACCTGAAATGTTTTTGTAAATGTGTCATTTTCATCAAGATTTTTCTTTCACTGTTACTGCCTTTTTACAGGCAGCCACAGTTATGCACATCACCATCCCTAGTCCCCTTGTTGCCCACCACAAGGTTCCTGATTTCTCCAGTCTTTTTACATCCCCATCTCCTGACACACCACGACCCAGCTGCACAAAGCCAAGGGCCGTGGGTTTGCTTCTAAGTAAAAGCAGAGGCAGGAGGAGAGAAGGGGAAAAAAGAATTTAAGGAGGGGATTTGGGAGCGAAGCATGAAGCTGGAAGGACAGGCAGTATGAAAAGAGCTGAGTACTGGCGAAGAAAGAATAAGATGAGCCAGGATGACTGAAGCAGAGAGGAGCGAAGATTTTGCTATAGATTGTCCTGTCATGAAATTGAAATATGGGGCTTTAAATTGCAAGGTAGGCGAGGCAGAATGAGATAAAAGGAAGCCAAGGGAGTAGTAGTGAGCCATAAGCTGTGTTTGTGGTGCACATGCCCAGTAAGTGCATAAACCAATTAATGAAAATATTGTGTTAGCATCTGCGGCAGGATCGTCCCTCCTCTGCGCCCGCACGGAGCTCTCCTGGATGCGGCTCTCTCTTTCCAGTTGGGTCCTGCTTGTGCCCATCCAAATTTTCCATTCGAAGAAGTGATACTGCTCTGGTTTTAATGAGTTCCCTAATAAAGAGATGATGACTGGCAGTGTAATTTCCCTTCTACACTTCGTGCTTTCAGGACTGGAGTTTATTATTAACCTCACTACTACATTTTCAGTTATTTTACTCTGGTGGTTTAATTGTATTTCCACCTCAGTCATGTGCATTCGCTTTCTAATAGTCTCCTTTCCCAGATTGCTTTCATGTGAGCAGCAGGGTTTTTCTGTTAAGTACTCTGCAATGTTTTTAGTATGCATTTCTTTCTGGTTTAATCTCTCTCTTTCTTCCTCTCTGTCCGTGTATTAGTCATCCTTAATGGGGTACAGCACCTTGTGCTCTCTGACATGGAAAACAGGGGCAATGTAAGCAAACAGCAAGGACAAAGCATAAAAATAATGGAGGCAGTCTCTGTAAAAGGGGAATTAATGACTCAGGCAAGTAGATACCACATGTAAGTAATTTTATGAAAAGAAAGCATCAGCCATGCTTAGAAATGCAGATGTATTTGTCGCCTTTCAGCCCTCCTATTTAGCTGTTACTAACGGCGTATTGAAAGGGAACAAAGGAAATTTCTGAATGCAGAAGCAGGGATGTCTTAGCGAGGTGGTCCAGGGTAACAGAAATTTAAGGCACAAGCAGCAGGCCTGATTCTTATTTTATTAATGCTGACATAAATCAGGCGTGTGTATCCACTGAAGGAGTGAATGAAGTTATATGAAGGTAGGGTTGGAGAGAAGTCGGTCAGGTCTCCCATCTCTACTCTAACATGTAGCAGCAGCCCCCTTAGGAACTGCACCTCTGCTCTCACTAAATAAAAGAAGATGGAAATAAATCTTTGTACTCCACTATAAAATACTAGGATGTGTGCACAGCCGACTCAGGGTATGGGAGTGCTACTCAGCCTGTGCTTCTAATAATGCAAAAGAAGCAAAAGCGCAGTAACCCTAACGGTACGGTCAGTGGTTTAATATTAAGTCAATAAAAATAATTGAGAGTCAACTCCTTATTTACAACCTGGCCCCTTTCCAACAATAACATTTTAGGGGAGCCATACATTGGATATAAATGAAATGTAATTTGCCAGAGTTAGTTAAGGTCTCTAATGTGAATGAGAATCAGGACCTTTGATTTTACATCGCGGGGCATGTTTCCATTTGACGTGTTACACACAAATGCTGTTTGTCTGTAAAAAGTAAGGGAGGTCACATTCATTTGCTGAAAAATTGTAAGCAATGCAGAAAGCATCATGAAGCTGAAGCAAGGCTCGGAGGGATTGCCTTGTAGCAAAGGACAAGCCTTCCTGCTGTCAGGGTTATGAGAAAGACCCCAAGCTGCCTTGGTTACGGTTATAAATACCTTCATGAGAAGAAAAATCTGGGTGCTAAAGAGCTCTTTAAACTGCTGGAGAAAGGTATGATAAGAACCATGGGCAGGTGAATAAAATCAAACAAAATCCAATGGGAAATGAAGCATGTCTGAAATGGCAAAGCCAAATAGTCCGTTGATACAGTAGAAGAGGGCGGTGAACTCTCCATTTCTGGTTATTCATGCTGGATACCCTGCAAGAAGACATACTTCAGCAAGGCACATATAGAGGGTTCAGGAGAGGAGGCTTTGAGTAAATTTGAGGGCTTGTATTAAATAAAGATTTGATTAGATGATCTAACAATCTTGGCTCTAACCCCCATGAACCATTTGCTCTGGCTGTCCATCGTGGCAGCACTCTTGGCCAGCTGCCCTGGAGTGGGGCCGGCAGCTGAAGACAAGACGCAAGCAGAGGCTGGCCAGGAGAGGAGCGGCTGTGCGTGCATCCTTCAGCATATGTGTGCCTGGCTGTGTTAGAAGGGGCAGGCTCTTCCAAAAGCGATGCTAATGCAATCCTGCCACAGAGATTTGCAAAATGTGGGAGTTCCTTTGGGTTACCTGCCTGAAGAGCTCGCCAGCCTTTGGACTGTGGTTTCCCGCTGTGGTTTCACAGAGCTGGGGGATGCCACAGCGCTTTGTCAGCATCCTCTCAGGACCCATGGTGCTCCTGTGATGAAAGAGAAATATCAGTCCGCACTTTGCAGACAGTGCAGTGAGGCACCAGAGCCCATATTGCCTGATCTGAGGTCTTCAGCATTATCCGCCACACCATCCTCTGTCTTTGACTTCCACAAGACGCCTGACTGAGGGATGTCCTGCTGCTTCCCCAGGGTTACCAGGATCACCTTCCTCACCCCTGCAGTGAGATGAAACAGATGGGAGCATAAATAAAGGGTCCAAAATAAAAACCTACCTGAAAGTAAACTGTGACGTCCGTTATGAAGATGTGAAAGACGTATTAAGATAATTGTCTTAGAGCAGAACATGAATTGACACTAACTGAAGATGCAGCCACTCCCGCTGCTCAGCAGGGACATGGGGAACTGCCTGATCTGACCCACGCTGTGTCCAAATTAGCAAAGACCATGGTTCCCCATCCAACGCTACAGGCTTGGGGAGGAGTGGCTGGAGAGCTGCCTGGCAGAAAAGGACCTGAGGGTGTTGGTTGACAGCCGCCTGAACATAAGCCAGCAGTGTGCTCAGGTGGCCAAGAGGGCCAATGGCATCCTGGCCTGTATCAGGAATAGTGTGGCCAGCAGGCCCAGGGAGGTGATAGTGCCCCTGTACTCGGCACTGGTGAGGCCGCACCTTGAGTACTGTGTTCAGTTTTGGGCCCCTCACTACAAGAAGGACATCGAGGTGCTGGAGCGTGTCCAAAGAAGGGCAACGAAGCTGGTGAAGGGTCTAGAGAACAAGTCTTATGAGGAGTGGCTGAGGGAACTGGGGTTGTTTAGTCTGGAGAAGAGAGGCTGAGGGGAGACCTTACTGCTCTCTACAACTACCGGAAAGGAGTTTGTAGTGAGTTGTGTGATGGTCTCTTCTCTCAAGTAACAAGCGATAGGCCAAGAGGAAACGGCCTCAAGCTGCACCAGGGGAGGTTTAGGTTGGATATTAGGAAAAACTTCTTCACTGACAGGGTAGTCAGGCACTAGAAGAGGCTGCCCAGGGAAGTGGTTGAGTCTCCATCCCTGGAGGTATTTAAAAGACGGGTAGACGTGGTGCTTAGGGACATGGTTTAGTGGTGGACTTGGCAGTGCTAGGTTGACGGTTGGACTCAATGATCTTAAGGGTCTTTTCCAACCTTAACGATTCTATGATGCTTCTATGACTCAATGACCCCAGGGCCCGGCCACGGGGCGCCAAGGGCGGGCTGCAGCGCCACCTGGCGGACAGCGGCGGCACCGGGCGGGCGCCGCGGGGGCGGGGGGGCGGCTGCGCGCTTACTGCGCTGGCCGCGGAGAGCGCCGGGGGCTGCGCGCTTCCTGCGCGCCCTGGAAGGGCTTTGAAGAACGAAGAATTAAAAAAAAAAAAAAGCAAAGAAGCAAACAAAAACCAGGAGTTTTCAGGGCTGGCACGTTAAAAATGGAGCTGCAGCCATGTGTGCCCTGTGCTGCCTGCTGCAGTGGGGCCAACGCAGCAGTTTGGTCAGTGGAAAATCAGTTATTAATCAGCAAATAACTATTGATTTTCCAACTGCTGTTTCCATAGAATAGTAAGTCAGCTGTCGCAGTCGGCAAGCGGTGAGCTGTAAAGCACCGCCAGGAGCACCTACGGCCCAAAGGAGTGAGTCGATCCGTGGCGGGAGATACGGGATACTCCGGGGTCACTGCTCAAATAGAGCAGCTCCCAATTTGCAGAACATGTGGGGGTACATTCCGTGTTTGTAATTAACAAATTAGGGCAAATTCACTGCTGCATTGGGAAGCAGAATGGAAGACACGGCATAGTATTCAACTGCACATAAAACCGTATTTTCGACAGATGTAGGCTGTTTTCCAGTCAGTTCATAGTGGACCTGAGAAATACATCATTTTCCTCTGTCAGAATTCAGTCAGCAAAGCAACTTTCTCTTTTCTTTCTTTTTTAATGCAGTGGAAACATTCATAAGGTATTCCACAAGATATATAGTCTTCTGATTGTTTTTCTTGTGTGTATAGATCATTTGTGATGGTTCACCCAGGCAGACGTGTGCTGATCTGGACCATATGTATTTGCCTATTTGTTTTAGCTAGGTCTATAATGGAGATTTTTATCACCAACTGCTGGGATTTGGGTCCTTTTACGAAACCTGCCCAGAAACTGAACATTCTGAGACCTGAAATTCTTCTGTAGTCTTTGTCCTAAAATCCCTGAGTAATATACTCAAGCACGTCACTGAAATATATCCACAATGCAGAGCTTATGCTGACATTTACCCAGGAGCGCTTCAGCATCGGCAGTGTATAATGCTGCATAATAGGAACAGGCCAATGTTCTTTCGTACTTTTTAGAATGAAAATTATAATTTCAAGATCTAGAAGATGCCCTGATTTGGGGCATCTGAATTTTAACTGTCCAGCAGTCAGCAGAGAGTGAAGGTTGGCTTGGGTCTATTTTAGGTACCTTTTCAATATGCACGTAGTCAGTGTTACTCTGCATTTCACTGCATTTCTCTAACTGATCAAATTGTGGTTGTTTCTTCAGTCATGGTCCAGCAACACCATGACAGTAGCAAAGACACGAGCTCTCACAGCTGTCATTAAGAATCACAAGTTCATTTACTCACTACTGAAACTTTTGTCTGAAATAATATAATACCGCACAACCATTACACGCAACTGGAAAGAGGGATAAAATGTCTCTTTGAAACTGGAGCTACAAAAGTGTTACCCTGGACCTCAATACAAAGAGCACAGTGCATAGCCTTACTCTGCTGATCACCATCAGGAGAACATTGGAAGGAAGGTTAGGTGCTAAAATTGCTCATGGAAGATAGTGTCCCCAGTGTCACAATTACTGCTGCCACTATGGAGAACACAGTCCTGCCTTCATACAGCATCGCTGGCACGTGCAGCCTTACTGCAAGGAAAAGCTGGTCAGCTCGCATGGTTTAAATCAAACTGGGATCAAATCAATTTATTGATTTAATAGCAGTGCATATTTAACCTGCAATCAGTGAACTGTATGTTCAGGACTGAAATCAGCAACATATCAGATAAACCACAGTACTAGACACTTGCAAAATGTTAACAAATGCTTGCAGATTTCGAAGCATGCTTTTATAGTCCCAACATTTAAGAGCCCCCCTCCCAGGCCGTGTGGGTTACACATCCCATGCCCTATGTGTGGGTGCAGGTGCCCTGGACGCAGACCTCCCTGTGGATATCTGGGTGCTCCTGTAGTCCATGCACCCCTGCTGCTGCTGGCACCCACTAAGGCACCGCCGTGGGCAGCGCCTGCCCCATGTGCACCCTGAGGAGGGGTGTCCCCCCATGCCACCCCCATGCTGTGGGTCCCTGGCTGGGTGCCAGCTGCTCCTGCACCCCCCAGGGAGCTGCTGGGGGTGCTGCAGGGCGATGCCTGGCAGTGCCCTACCACGGTCACTGCTCCTCCTCCTCCTGCTCCAAGGCACCCCCCACCGGTCTCTTTGTCATGCCCTGGTTATTGTTCAATCAGGCTGGTCATCTTCCTCATCAGCACTACCAGCTTTGGGCAATCACCCTCTCAGGCAGTTTTGGGTGTCCCACAAAGCCATTTAGCTGAGGGGGGCATAGGGCACCCCAGCCGGGGACGTGTTCCTGTGTTTCCATTGCTGCCTGGCCCTGCACGAGCTGGGCAAGCTTGCAGCCGGCACTGCCCTTGTTTCCGAGCGCTGAAGGTCCGTTAGCTGGCCCTCCTCATTGCCCCAGCGTGCTGCCTCGCCGGGGAAGGCCCCTCACCGCTGGCCGGCGGAGCTGAGCAGGAGCTCTGCCTGTCTCCTCCTGGTCAGGTCTGGGGTCGCCCCAGGTGACTTCCCCAGAGCAAGACCTTTAGAGATGCGAATGCTTTGCTTTGCTCTGTTAAAAGAGTTTGCAAAACAGCTGCAAAGATATGAGTTTGGTGGTGGTTGGTTATATAGCCCTGGGCCTGCAAAGCTCTGTAAGTTTAAGATCCTCTCTGAATGCAGCTTCCTAGAAAACTGGGGGTTTGTTACAATGGTTTCTCTCTCTCCCCTATACTGATATTCTTCCTGTCTAGATCGTAGTATTTTATATTTCTAGATATGCTTATTTGTTTTCAACCTAATATTTCTGCACCTCTTTTTATATTTTTCTTTATTTTTTTCTTAACCATGTTTTCAAGACAGAGTTCTCCTTTCATATGACTCCTTCCTTTTCCATGCAGTTTTCCTGAAATGCTTTCTTCCTCTGCTACTTTCCCATCTCTGTCGGTCCCTCTCCAGCTTGATGTTACTTAATTATTTTTTTTTTTACTCCTTTCTTAGAGGTTTCAGCCCTTTGGTCTCAGTCACTGTCCAAAAGCAAACCAGTGTTCCTGGCGGCACCGGGGTGACAGAGCGCCTTGTGCAGTCACCCTCCGGATGCTGCCGAGCAAGCATCCTCGGGGCTACACCGGAGCTGATCTCAGCATCTTTTACTGTATAATAGTGCACGATAGCGTTGTGGCTCTCAGTTTGCAGCTGTTTGTGTTTGACCAGGACATGGAAAATGAAACAGCAATCTGGGGGCATGTTTCTCTCTTTTTTTTTTTCCCCTGAAAAACTTTAAGAGGTCTGAATTTAGACAGCTGTCGTGCTTCTCTCTGGTGGCTCTGTGGCAAAGCTTGAACCACAGTACAAGAGGGAAATGTAGAGAAAAATAAATAGCAGTAGTGATATTTTCAGATGTGAGAAGGTCCTTATGGCTGTAGGGTTTTAGCGTTCTCCAGCTCGGACAGTGCTGAATTGTACTTTAGGGGAAAAAAAAAGACAAAGTAAGAATGGAAAACAATCTCTTTTGAGTCCCTTCTTTCATTTCCCGTGCACTTACATCTCCTGTTTCATAGACTGAACCAGGTGGAACTGAGCCTCGTGTCAACTTCTTCCACCCTTTGAAAGATGCAAAATGCAAAGTCCAAATAAATCAACAAAAGTTTAGACGAGAGTCATATTTGCAAAGATACAATGCAACTTCTTTACCTCGCTCCCTGCAGCCCGCCCACTCTTATGTTTGTGCACTATGTGAAGCTTTTTAAAGCTGACATTTGGGATTTATCCCTGGAGGATTATCGTTGAAGCAACATATCACTTCTTAGTACTTACGATTTTTTTTAACATCCTGCATTCATAATTCTAAGGCACAAATAATACTATCAATATTAATGCATTGAGGACATTTTCTTCGGCACCTGAGGATATGTTACTACCCACAGAGATAAGTAGAATTTCATAAATATATACAAAAATCTTAACTTTTGTTATCATGACATGTCTTCAGTGCTGTAATTGTAATAACACTTCAGAGCATAACATTGTTACTGGCTGTAAAGGAGCCAGAAGGTACCTCTCAGGAAAAACTGACTCCATTGAGTCAGCATCTCTACTCACACTGAGAAAATACTGAATAAATATATGAATATATAAATATATATAAAAGTGTGGTTACTCATCCAAGCAAAAAGAATTTCCTCTTGTAAAAACCTTTTAATAGGCTTTCTGTGAATATCTACATAGAAAAGCATTTGTTCATTTAAGAAGAAAGAGTTAAATAGATGTGTGAGAGTGTGCTTAGGCTTCTATTGGCATAAAGACTTGGTAGACCCTCCTTCTGCATTTAAATGGTGCCATTTTCTCCTGTGCCTGCAGAAGAATATTGTCTTCATTTTGTGTGTAGTCACCCTGTGAAGGAGGTGAATCGCCACCCGTTGTCTGTCAGAATTCCTTGGGCTGAAACAGGTCTACTGAAACAACTGGAAAATTTTGAATAAAGGTAAAACAATGATGACATTTAAATCCATTCATGGATAACTCATATGAAGGAAACAGGCTTCATTTAATTATTTTCTATTGTGAATAGTGGTTCTGGTTCTGTTCTCATTCTTGGATGTAAACCTGGAGTATCTTTGCCAATCCTGCTGAAATAGTTCTAGGTTTACAATAAATTATAATAAATAATAATTGCTTACAGAATTAGGTCTGTCATGTTCACTGCAGAAGAAGGTTAGACACGATCAATGGTGATGGATGGTTCTTAGTTGTTCCCACGCAAATGTGTCTCTTACCTCTTTCTGTCCAAGAAAGGTGGTCTGAAAGAAGAGTTTCCAGTTTCAGGATAAATGCTATGAACAATACTGGATGTAAGTGCACAGCATTTATGTCTCATAGCTACAACTTTATGGACTCAGTGTGCCTCAAATACAACAGGGATGTTGTACTGTTATGCACATAGACAGAGAATTGGGTAAGTTACCCTATTTATTTCTTACTGTTTATGTTGAGGAAGACTCTAATGTCCCTTGCGGCAGAGTGCTTCCTTTATCTCTCCATATTTTTTGTGTAATGTTTGCTGTGGAGGCCTCAAGATTTTTCTTCAATATAATTGTTAAATAATAAGTATAATTGTTATTAATTAGCTAATTGTCTTTTAGACATAAAGCAGAAATTAATAAACAAGGGTACTTGCCAGAGACATTTTACATTTTGACTATAAAATAGATGGAAATAATTGATGGACTTATTATTTATTTATATATTTCAAATAGGAAGCAACAAAACTAAAGAGAGCACATTTTAAAGCTTTATTAAAGGCCCTAGGCAAAGGATTTCTTCCTGTAATGTATTCTAATATGCTAACTGATTTATGGATAATAAAGCTGCATGAGATGTTTGCAATGGAATTGGAGTCACTTGAGGCTGGTCTTGGTGCCATCACAGAATGAAGCTCCCTTCACTCAAACACCACAAGCTATAGCTGTCTCACCACTAAATCATCTGTCCTGGGCTGCTGAGCCTCTGACTTTGCTACGTGTACAAGTCCAGAAAGGTTTTTTGCATCTCCTTGTGCCCTAGCATACTGGGTCACAAATCCCATCTGAGACTGCCTTGGCCTCATTTTGTGGCTTTTGCTGGCTCCAGTGGTCAGAAACCACCTCCTGATTTCCACTCTCATTTTTTTCCTGGCTGGTTTATGCCATTTTTTTTTGTTGTGCCATTATTGTATTTTATCTGGAATAGCTTTTCCCTTCCTAAAGTTTATCGCTCTGATGTAGAGGAGCCTCATCCTTCCTGAGGGTCTTGCTCAGCTAAGCAAACCAAGCTGTCCTAGCCCTCTCTACTAAATACAGCAAATAGCTCTGCTCATCCTAAAAGTTCTCTCCTATGTCTAGTCCAGTTAAAATTCAACTTTCTTGTACATAAATGACTAGAACTGTATGAGACCCCAACGGCAGTCCGTGTTTTGTCAGAGTTACCACATTTCATTTGCCTTTTGTCATGGCTGCAAGGCTTGGAGACATCTACAAATGCACACAAGTGCGTGTGTATATATACGAGCGTATATATTTACATAAGTACACATGTGCACACACACACATATATCCACACATTATTTTTAGTGTTTGTTGCTAGTTGATGAATTCCTAGATTACAGTGCACATTTTTATTATTATTTTTATTATTATTTTATTTACTATTTTTTATTATTATGCTGAAGTGCATGACCTTGTGTGTTATGGTACTCCTTTGGGATTGCTCCTGTCCTCAGGACCATCCTTCTCTGTGTGACAGCCAGTCTCCCCCATACTGAGGATGGTGTACGTGGCAAATGTTGTTACCACTCATCCACTTTTTGCACTAGTAATACTGCTAATACTAAATGAAACCCAGGCCTTGAAAAACTTTGCTCATCATCTTCTTCCAGCCTTGTACCACCCCTTCAAGCCTATCCTGTTGACTTTTTCATTTCAAGCATCCTTACACTATGTGGCTTGTACTCATTCTTCTCAAAACAAAATAATTTCCTGTGTGGCTGTATAGCAGATGTTTCACAGATGGCTAGATAAATGAGATTTTGGTCTTAGTAATGCATAATAAGAATGGTTAAAAATATCAATTATAGTTTCCAAGAAAGATGCTAGGCTCATCTGACAGGTATGTTGCATTAATCTTCCATCCTTCTTCACACATTTAATTAGTTTTTCTTCAAAAATGACTCTGAGGCTGTATATATGAATCAAATCAGTCTCATATGCTCTGAACTGCACGCCCTAGTCTTCTCCCCTTTTCCTTAAGTTTGTTTGAGATCTCCACTCTCAGACTTGTGACCATATGAGCCTAGTCTAGCATGGTCCGGTCTCTCTGGTTCTGGCTACGCTTCTGATATTGAGGTGACAGCTACTTCCCCCACTGTGTTTCAGTTTGAGTAACTGTATGCAAGAGCGTATCCCTGATGTGGCTGTTGCCCATTAAAGAACAAACACCTCTCTTCGTGCAGTCAGAGAAATACTTGCATTTGCTTCAGGAGAAGCTGGAAAAAGTCCTGGTGAAGGTTTCTGGTTTCTGCAGACTGGCAAGGAAAGCTGGAGGTAAGGGAAGGTGGGATGGACCCACCACAGCAGCTCTATCATTTCTGTCATTAAGTTTGTACATTAAACCTGGAATGAAAATACCTCTTTCCCATGGTCCCCATCCTGAAGCAGTTGCTAGCTAGCGCTTTTATAATTGTGCCTGTGATTGGGGCGATTGGATGCAATCGATGCTCTGTCTCTGTCCATCATCCCTCTCCTCCCCAGATATACAGCCTATGCATATGGCCTGGGAGAGGATGTGGCTTGTCGTGAACGTACAGTTGACTTGATTACCATTGATGCAGTAGCAAACATTGTTGCTGAAGCAGCAGAAGTCCTTAGACACAGAGCAGGACAGGAGGGCTGCTGAGACTCTTTATGGAAGGTCAGGGGAATGCATCTTTGCCCTGTATCCCTGTTGGACCTGGACTGAAAATCAAGGCCTTTTTGTTTCTAATGGGGACGGCAGCAGCCAGAAGTGGGGGTGGGATGAGGGGTCTTGGTGCCTGCCGGGTGGGGAGGATCACTGCATCCATGGCAAGCCGTGTGGGGCCTCTTTGAGAAAATCTCCCCAACAGTGTCCCAAAAAGGGAAACAAAAATGGACTGAGGAACTTAAAGAGCATACACAGCTGCATCAAAAATCTTATACCTTGCTTCCAGCATATCCCTGAAGTGGCAGTCGTGGCAATAGGTCGGCCTAAACTCTCTGTCATTTCCCTCTTGCAGTGTAATGAAGGTTTGCTCCCCCAGTTAGCTTGGTTTTAATCCCTTTTTTGAGCTGGGCATGCCTTTTTAATTTTTTTATAATGCTTAATAATCATGTATGTTCAGTCCCCTAGGTGGTATGATAATTCTTTTCTTTCATCTACTTAATTAGAAGATTTTGTTCTGCATAAAATATATGAGGCAGCTGGGGCAGGGTCTTATGAACTGGTGAGCATGCAATAACTATATTATGCAGTTTCTTAAGGCTTTGAAATTTTCTTCAGATGGTGGCTGTTGACAAACCCTGAAGTGAAGCACTACTTGAATATTCACATTAAAACCTCCATTGCAGTTAGTGATGCATGATTAATTGGCTTAAAAGCAATGGATTCATATGGAGTAAACCGCCTCTATGAAAATCAATAGCATGACTACAATTAGCAAGAGCATTACTTTGAAGATATTAAGGGTCACAAATCAAATTTATCAGCTGAAGAGTAACAGTGGCTGCCTATAAAAACAAACAGCAGTTGTGTTTGTAACACAGCATGAGGGGCTTATGGGTCTTTCCATGTATTCTTTCTCTTCTCTTGATAGCCACAGTGATGGCTATCACGTGATGAAGTGATGGTAGCATGATAGCTACTCACGGCAAATAACAAAGTCAAAGGTGCTACTTTGCTTCCACTTCCCAGGTTTGGCCAGGACCTCTTGGTCCTGGGCACGTGCAGGTGTGCAGGACTCGATGCCGTCACCCAAGACTGGTTCCCGTCTCTTTGTCACCTGCGTTCGCCCCCGTTTCAGCTGGTGCTGGCAGCCTGCACCAGCCTCACAACTGACAGATGGGCAACCCCAGAGTTTCACAGGGGTCTTGCTCCTCTACCTTGAAAATCCAAAGGCTTTTTTTGATTATACAAGTGTGATAAACACTGCTCCTCTCTTGTTGCATCCCCACAAACTGTCGTTTATGCTATTGCACAAAAGCCTCTCCAGGACTGAGAGTCACTTGAATCCGTAGGCAAATGAAATACCATATTGTGGTCATGTTTACAGTGGCACACAGGGAAATGACACAGATTTCAGAATCTTCCTAGGATATGTGCCCTGAATTAAAAAAAAAAAAAAATGCACCACATGGATGCATTTTCATGTCTTTCACTCACACAAATATACTGAGTGGTTGATTCTGTGTATCACTGCAAAAATAGAAAGCTGTCTGTCTGCTGAGGCACTATTCTTCTTGGCTTGAAGCTGATGTAAACGATGATAAGAATTTTAAATTGGAAATGAAGGGAGAAGGATGGAAGAGACATCTTTAACCACCATGCCTGAAGATCTAGTACGAAAAAGGGAAAAAATCAAATAAACAATCTGTAATGGAAGTACAGAAAATGAGAAGATGGACAGTACAGAGAAGGAAAGTGCTAATACTGATGAGAACAGGAAGGCTAAACAACAGCTGTATTGACATAAATATAAATTAGCCTCAGATATAAAGCAATCCTCACTCTTCAAAAAACATAATAAAGTATCTACACTCTTAAAAAAATAGAAACTATTTAATTAAGTAAATTATCAACTAACATGGAAAAACACAGTGTACTATAGAAATATTAAGTTGGGATAGTTTTGTAAACAATCCTTAAAGCTTATAGTAAGAGGGTGCTTTTGAAATTTGCTGGTGACATGAAGATGGGAGGCATTGTCGATATGGCAGAAGATGAAGATATCAGACAGAAAAAACTACTATCCCAAAGAGGCAGACAATGCAATAAACTTCAGCGGAATAAAGGGCAAGATCATTTAAAGACTAATGTGGAGAATTTGCACTAAAAACTGGGAACTTATCAGCTGGAAATGGAAATGGGGAGAAAGCATTGGGTCACTGAGCCAGTCAGGATGAATATTGTCATCAGCGTGATCCAACCATGAAAGGCAAACCTAGGCTGAGGATATCCCTGATGACATGTTTCCAGTGGAGCGAAAGTAGCATTCAGGCGGTTTTGTAGAAGACCGTGCTGAGACCTTGTCTGGAGTATTGCACACGGTGGTGGCACCCCCGTGCGTGAAGGATGGAGGAGCTGCAGTCGACAGCCTGTGGGATGGATGTGGGAGGGAAAGGCAGGGGCTTGGCTCACGTAGTCTTTCCGAAGCTGAAAAGAGCTGAAAACACATCGTGACACTAAATTCTGGAGAAATAGGAGAAAAAAAGCTATTTAAGCCAAAGAATATCATTCGTGTAGAAACAAGTGGGAACACATTTAAGCAGGATTTCATAAAATGTTTTTCATTATCAGTGTACTGAGGATCTGGAATAGGATAGCAGTGGTGTAAAACCTGGTCATCATTAAAACCAGGTTTGGTCAGTTCATGAAATAGTATGAGCAGCGTA
Organism: Nipponia nippon; assembly: GCF_047370975.1. NCBI lineage: Eukaryota > Metazoa > Chordata > Aves > Pelecaniformes > Threskiornithidae > Nipponia > Nipponia nippon. The sequence goes on along the minus strand of NW_028262358.1, from coordinate 93,655,467 downwards.
TTTGGCAAGGCTCAGGAGCTCCTTTCCAGTCTTATATTCCTCCAACTGGCACTGCTTAAAGCTAGGAATAGCTAGAGAGTCTCATATCCCAGAAGAGTCAATGCTGCTGGTCTGTAACACCAGGTCCAGGCTGTTACAATTGCTTAAAACTCAGCCATCCTGGTCTTCTTTCATTAGAGCTGTGCTTGCTGTGGGAATTGGAGGAGAAGCAAGATTAGTTTCATCTCGTTTATTATTAGCTGCTGTTTATCCCTCTGAGACGGGTGCCCAGCACCCCTCCTCCTGTGCCGCATTCGTCTGGCACCTCTGTCTTCTGCTGTGTCCCCATGCTGCAGGTAGCAAGTGTGCTTTCTGTGGAGCACGTGCTGTGCAAAGCATCCTGGCATATCAGACATCCCAGAACAATCCCAATAAAATTACCCTGGAGCTAGGTGCGAGATTCAGACCTGGAAACTCCTCCTCCTCACTGCCGGACCTCCCCAGCCCAGAGCTGACTCCTTTGGCAGCCTCAAAGGTTGGTTAGCCCGATACTCAACTGCAGCAGCTTGGAGATGCTGTGGAGGAGGGAGGGGGCAATCAGAGACCCCTGCGCACTGCACACACCTGGCCTTGCCTCTGCAAGACAGAGTCGCCTCAGGACTGCTGTAATCCGTGTTTGGCTTCTCTTGTCTTGGGACTGCAGTCATGGAAGTGTTGCGCTGTGCTCCAGATACCCCTTCTTCTGCCCATCCTTTAGGTTTAGGAGAAAAGATGCTGCATCTTTTGGCTCTGGCTCGCCCGAGCCAGGCTGGGAGGCACTCCTCCCTCCAGCCCTGGCCTGCACCGCTGCTGGTGGCTAACAAAACCTGCCCCGTTATTTAATGAAGCAGAAGGCAGATGTCAAAGTATGGAGGGGTGTTCTCTTGCCTCTTCTAAGTGAATAACTGCACCTCAGGACACGGGAGGTGCAGCCATCGGGCAGGCAGTGATGCAGCAGGACTGTGCTTCTGAGCAGCTGTTTTTAAAAATCCTACTGTTATTGAATCCTGGGGAGGTAGGAAGGGGAGACAAATTGAATATTTTTTTGTCTCCTAAAAAAAGTGTGATTTATTATCTGAAGGCAATGATTCTAACTGGTGTTATTGGTATGTGGCACGTGGGAATCTTAGTGCTAGCACATCTTTATTAATGTTGTTATAAAAGCTTCTACTGGGATCCTAGTTATCAAATGACTCTGACAGCAATTCATCCACAAAGCCCTGTGTTTTAATTTCTCACTATCTGAAAAGAAATGGGCTGGGTGGGTGGAAAGACTCCTATTTTCAGCTGCTTTGTCCTTTGCTTTAAATCCTGGCACGTTGCAAGTGTAAAGGAGGAACATGTAGGATTACAGCGGGAGGAATACATCTTTGGAAAATAAATATCCTGCCATAAAAAGCATGTTACAAAGTGACAGGTACCATCTATTGATATAATGGAGTCTTTGATTCCTATAGTGCCGGCCATTATAAGAAGCGGTACATAGAGATGTGAGCCAGAGCCTGAAAAACCCTTTGAATAGCAGCAGAGCCACAAATAGCAACAAGGGATTTAATGGTAAAACATTTTACAAAGATTTTGCTGTATGCACTATGAAACAATAGGGAGTTAATGAATTACTGGAAACAGCAAATGTGTCCTTTTATACAAATCAGAGACTGATCAGGGAGGGAGCTAATTTCTAGGACTTTTCCTTCTTCAGCCCACTCTCTCGCCATGATTATACATGATCACATAGGAGGTCCAGACCCAGCAGAATTTGCAAGCAAAAATGATCGGCTAACCCAAGTAAGCAGCTGAAAAATAATACCTTTTTTTATTACTTTCTCCTGACAAGGCTCAAAACTTTTCCAGTTGTGTGATATTACAGTAGTGCATCATGTGAACGTAGCAAAGTGAGTGCTGAGTGAATGATGCATGAGCTGAAAGTGGAAATGGAGAATGGTGGTCGGTCTCAAAAATTGTAGGCACATGTATGTCTGAACCTTTCCCCTCAGCTCATTGCTTAGCATTTGTCCAGGCAAATCTGTCCTTGCATCTCTTTTATCAAACCCTGGAAGGACAATACATTTTCTAGATTATAGCTTTGGGGGCCAAGTCTCTCCCACATGGGTCTTTTTGTGTGGCTGGAAAATGCCATTTCAGCAACACTGTGGTGTGATGGCCCTTGTTTCCAAGGAAGATGTATTATTGCTTGCCTGGAGAACCTGCAGCCTGGGAGGATAATTCCCTTTTATTAAAGATGCAGGGCGATGCAACTTTTAAAATGGCCTTTAGCCTATTTAGAGGTGAAGAAGGTAGTAAGGTGTGGGCTCTGCAAGACTGGCTCTTCTTGCATGAACACATAACACACATCTGCAACGATGTTTTATCCAGATGGAATTTTATTTCTCACGCTGTCCTGCCCCAAACTTTTTCCTTTGCAAGATTATATAAAACCCTTTGAGTTTTCTCCGTTAAAAATGCAGTCTTTTAAATTCTGTTCTAATGAATGATGGCTTTTTGGTGGCTTTGGCTTGATATGGACAAGGTGTAGGTTTCAAAACTGAGGCCAAGCTGGGTTCTATCACAGAGTTTATTGTCAATATAGTGGTGTTTGTGCCAGCATTTGCCACTTAAGTCAGGAAGTCTTCTGCTAGCCGTTGCGCTAGGAGCCAGGTTTTTAATCCAGGCATTTTTCTGGCCTAACCCTGTGAACAGGCTTGCCAAAGCTGCCTCAGGGCTGTGCACAAACAAAACAAACTGTTTTGGAGTCGCCGCTTGGTTGTCCCTAGCGCTCTCTTCTCCTTTTACTTATCTCAGTGTGAAACTGAGGTTTCTGCAGAGGTTTGGCGCAGGCTGTGGAGGCAGGGAGCTGGAGCATCCGCAGGGTCCCTTGCCTGAGTAGAGGGGAGAGCAGGGCAGGGTCCTCTTTGGCCCTCCTCTTCCTGCTGGCTACCCAAGCGACCTGCCTCTCTGCTTGGTCCTTTACTTAGGTAGACCTTCATAATGAACATGGCTGGAACTTCAGCCTGAGCCAGTCGTAGCGGGAGTGAGAAGCTGCTGGGCACGAAGGTTTGTGCTTGGGGTGAGCCGAGCCCTGGGTGAGCTCTTAAGCCTCAAGTGGCGGGCACTGTGCTGCTTGGAGGAGGATTTTGCATTGGAGTGCTGCAGCTTAGGTGTCCAGCATAGCACTAAGCATATTGCTGGTGTTTAACAACCAAAGTAATAATTACTAGCTGTCCACAAATCCTCCACTGACTGTAAATGGCTGAGGAGGTAAATAAAGACATAGGGGCAGTAACGCTGCAGTGTACAGAGGCAGTACCTGGAGCAATACAAGCACCACTCAGACTTTAAAACCTTTTATCCTGGCAGCAAGAATGGTCATCTTGTCAACACGCTTTCTGCTGTTAATTGAATAACTGGAGAAGAGAAAGATTAAAAGACATTTTTACATATATGTCTTAAATGTGTGCTGCCCAGCTTTTTGTAAGTAGCCTGCAGCTTGGGTCTCTGTTAGAGACGTATATAACTATGAAGCCTATAAGCAACAGGATCAGGCTGCTATGTGCATTTTGATCTTGGCATAACTCCATATTGTATAAAAACTGTTAAGGGAAATGAAACCAAAAGATCACCCACAGGAGTGCAAGGCAACGTTACTGCGCGGTCCCATGCGGGCGGAGGCTGCAGAGGTGCTGTGCAGGAACAGGGTCATTTGCCAGAGCCACAGGGCCTGGAAAGCAAGAAAACTGGAAATAAGGTAGTGAACGAGGATCCCTGCAGCGAGCAGTGCTTTAGAAATCACAGCCAGCCAGTGACTATGGAAACCTTATACTATCCAAATGGGAATAAATAATTTAGGAAAGACCCATATTAAAGACTGAATTTCTCTCCCAGGCTCAGATAGATGGACTTCTTCCCTTGGGTAGATAATTTCTGTCTCTTTTAACAAAGTGCAGCCCCATCCAGCATTTCAGCAAAAGGTAACACCAGACCTGCAGAGCTTTTTGTCTTTTCAGCAGCCAATGCTTCACACATACAAAATAAAGATAATATTGAATTAACCTCATCTGTAGTAGAGTATGTGCGAGCAGACATGCTTTAGCTGCCTAGCTAGTGAAAAACAATGGGTTTTTTTCAGGATGAAAATGTATCTAGTAAAACAAGTGCACTGGCTTGTGCCTTGCTGTTAGTTATGTGGCAGCCGAGGTGAAGCCCCTCCTGCCATCGCTGCTGCCTCTATCTTAACTCGAGTTCCCCCCGTCGCTAAGGGATGACAGAGCACACACCAGGCAGCGCGGCTTCTTTCCCCAAAGTTTGGGTATCTCTACAGTATAATAGAGTTACAAGCTACTTTTCTGCAGCTGAATTGTTTTTCCTGGGCTACGCACATTAGTAGCTGCAGCATGTGCTGCCAAATGAAGAGTTTGGGGAAAAAATTCTGTGAATGCCAAGAAATCCATCTTGAAAAGCCACCTGCACATAGGAAAGGAAAAAAAGGATCTGGGAGTGCCCGAAAGTTAAATTTCACCAAAGGGGAAGGAAACATGTAGAGTTTCAGCAGGCTCTTCCTCTGCCCTGGTTCTTTTCTTTTCCTCTTTACTTGAATTGCCTTTTATATTCCTTTCCACCTCCCTTTTCCTTTCATTTTCCTTCTTCCCTTCCAATTAGTGTTCTTAAAATAACAACCATAGTAATAATAAAAGTGAGAACAAGAGGAAGAGAAGCAGTCCTGGAAGGAAAGTAGCGTTTGTGTCATCCTGTAGCTCACTGGCACGTTCAGCATTGGTCTGGGCTTCTCCAGCTGGATGTTCACTGGGGCAGGACACTGGTGGCACTGGCCAGCTGCACAGCACGATCCCATTTTCCAGGCTTTTAGACACTGCTGTAGTAAGCACAGAGGTTGGTTTTTATACATTATCTCCTTCCCAGTTCTAACATATCCCATCCGAAAGGCTCTGCTCCCATTCTTCTGGGAAGTCAAATCCTGTGTTGTCTCATGTCATCCACGATGATTGTCATCTGACGATGAGTGGAAGCCACAGGGTTACTCAGGCTCCTGGGAAAGCAAGGAGGGGAGCAGAGGCACTGCGGGTTAAACAAATGATGATAGCATGAAAGCAATGGAAACACGTACAGTGAAAGGTTGTTTGGCCTTGGGGACTGGTTTCTGCAGGCCATTTTGAGGTTCTCAGGCTGTTTAAATGGGAGCAGCTGTCAGACGTTTCCTAATCACAGACATTTGCCTGCCATGTTGGACCGAACTCCCTGATTAGAAAGTCCATGGCTGGGAAAGGACTGTCTGTGGGGGCTTACATCGTATTTTTATGACTTGCAAATAGCTGTTAAAACATTTCCTACTGCAATTCCAATTCATTCAAAATTTTCAATGTTCTCTCTTGAAGCAGATTAAACTGCATATAGAGTCCTTAAAAATCAAACCTTGGGTAGTTTCCAAAGAGCCATAAAGCTAAGGTTGCAGGATGATAACAGTCATTTGTAAAAGTAAAGATGATAAAATGAACAGCTGCTTGCATGAAGTAGCACCACAGACTTCCTAATGACTAGATCAGTTCATTTGGGGTTTCAAAATAATTTGAGTTCTGCTTGTCTGAGTGCTGTTAATTGATCAGAAAGTAAAGCTGATCACTGCTTGCTTTTCCCATGACATATATGCTTTAATAAATTATTGCTTGCAACTCATGCAGTGTTACTCATTATTGACTTCAGATACATTAGCTGGACGGATGGAAACGACTGTTCACCAGAACCATTAATAACATACTGGGGTTTTCTGAGGTTCTCAGCAGGACCTCTGCTCTCTGACAAACTCCCATCAACAGCCCGGTGGTTTGCAGAAAACTGCCAAAGTATTTTTCTTAATAATATGTTCGAGTGATCTCTTCCTACTAGGAGAATTTTCATGTACTGAACACATTTAGTTGGCCATAGGCAACAAATAAATACATATCCTCAGATTTCAGCTGCTGATAAAGGTTTATTACATTCTTTAAAATAAGGCACATTTGTATGCAGCACTACTGGGTCTGAAACTATAAACTGGTGCTTTCTGGGTTTTCTTAGTAACTCTGCTTTTGTGGCAGTCTCCGGAGAAAAGGCACTTGACTTGGGAAACCTGCTCTCCTCTGAAAACAGTCTCAAACAAGTTTGGAAAACTTGTAGAAAACAAGTTTTTCTAAACTTATATGAGACTCAAGAAAATGCTGGATGGGAGACTGGGGGAGGATGAAATGAAAAAGGGGCAAGGAGAAAGAAAAAAGCGAAAGAGGCACTTAAAAAGAGAGATAGGGGGAAAAGCCACTGAAAATTAAATGAGATAAGAAAATATGAAAGGGAAGCAGAAGAAGATGAAAAAATAAGTAGCATGTATGTTTATTTTATAGGAAGTTGGCTGACAGGCTGAATTTCTACTCTGGTCAGGGAATCGAAATTATGGTGGGCTCTGGATGAAAAGTGAATAGCAAATATCCTAAATTAAGAACTCAAGAGACTGAAATATGTTTGTGAGACTGTTCTGGAACAACAAAACCACCATATTTTAAGACCGAAGCTTGCTGATGAATAATTTGCAAGCAGAAACCAGGCTAAATGTCTTGGGTAAGAAAGCACTAGAAAATGCTTGCTCAGAAACACTGATTAAATGAAAGACCATATTCTGTTATCAAATTTCCTTACTTTGAATGCCATTTAAAATAATGAAATAAAAAAACTTTTGCCATTAACAATAATATTGGATTTTCCTTTCCTGCAAGCAACTGTCCAGGTAGCTTTGTGGTGGTGCTGATTTACGTAATCACTGTAAGATTCTTGTATGACAAATGGTAAATTCATTTTTCAGCGGTGAATTCAGCTCCACTTGTGATGGAAATGTGAGGATGGGGAAGTAAGAGGAAAGTCTGTGTGGAAACAAGAGCTGGTACCTGGTGGTCCTGGGCAGTACTGCTGGGAGGCTCACTGACCTCCCTGGAAATATGACATATCGGAGGCACTGCAAAACTACTGCAACATTTGTCAAGGAGATATGGTCTGCCCGAAATGCGTCAGCAGAACTATCGTGATTTCCCAATAAGAAAGGATGCTTGAAGAGAAAAGAGGATGAGCATTTTGTTATTTATTTAATAGCAACACCTACCCCAAAACAAGTCATTGACTCTGCTGTAATCATCCCAGCAAAGATTTCTGTGTGCATGAAAAACGGCAGTCTTTCAGGGTCTTGACAAATAAAAGAAATGGTTGTTGTAAAACTGACTTTTTGTTATTAAAATCTTAACAGAGGTGGAGATCCTAAAAGTGGGAGAATCTGTCAGGATGCTGAATGCACCCATTGATCGACTTTTGGTGGGGTGGGTGGCGCTGCAGGGAGCCGGGGCTGGGGAGCCAGTGAGGTCGGGGCCAAGCCCCCAGTGGGGACCAAGCCATGAGGCCAGCCAGCCCCGTGCCTGGGTGCAGCCCAGCAGCAGCGCCATGGGGCTGTTCAGCCCATTGGTGCGTGACAGTATCTGAGCTTGGGAGGGAATTAAAACCACCCCGTGGGTCTCATCCAAAAGGCTACTGCAACCCTATCACCTCAGAAACTCTTATCTATTGTTTATCTGTTGTCTCTTATCTCTTATCTGATCGACTGTTGGAGTTCTGCAATGGTAAGAAATGTGCAGGGTTTTCCTGCATCAGTTGCAAGATTCAGTGCAGCAGGTGAAATTTTCACCCTAAAATTAGTCTGGGGTAACTCCTGGGCTTTCACTCTTTCACTGGTTTTAGCCATTTTTATTCTATCAGCTTCAAAGAAGATGCACAGTCCTGATTGGCATCACTGTCACTAGAGCAGAAATGCACCCCTCGTTTCTAACAGAATGGTCTCCATATTTCATAATAAAGTCTTCTTCTAGGAAACCCATTGCTTGTATGACAGCACTCTGAATTATAAAATCTGTGAGAAGGGGTATCTGTCAGAACATATCTGTTCTTTTGTTTTTCTAATCCATAAATCAAGCAAAGCAGAAAATAGGAGGTGAGGAAAAACTTTAATTCAGTATTACATTTCCACCATAACAGAAAAATTCAACACTGTAGAACACAAACTGATCTAGTATGTGCAGTTTGCTAGACTTAGCTGCACGATGGGTTACATCTCTTATACATCTCTGGATCAAGTTGGCAGCATGTAACCACTCTGCCACACTTCAGAGAAGTTTGACATGCCAACGGGGAGAAGGTAGCTAAAATAACAGCAATCTCTGCTTTAAAGACAGGTCTGTGCTGCCATCCAAATCAAAGGTGTATGCAGAACAAATGGTAGTGGAGGAGTTTATCTGGGTACATTTTGTTAAGGTCTTTGTGTCTTTGAGAGAAGCGGTAGGAAGAGCAGAGGCACTCAGAGAAGATAGCAGTATTGGCTCGGCAAGGGAAGCTCTGACACAAAAATCTCAGGAAAATAAGAGAGAAAATATCTGGAGGCAATCATTAATTGACAGGGCATTACTTTAGTGCCCAGACACAGAATTTAGCTTTTGGTGAGGAAACAAAGTTGCATTAAAGCCATCTGACACTATTGCGATATTTTATCTTTGTTGAAATTAAACTGCAGTCTGAAGTCTGGTCAACAGGTTGGTTGAGAAAGTGGTAAGAGCTCTAAAGATGAAAGTATAAACAGAGGGCAACATGAACAAGTAATGAGAATCAGATATCCTGGATTCACACCATTAACAGCCTCCAGAGTATTACAGTTCATGGATGTCTAAAAGCACTGCTGGATTCTCAGAAACACAGAACAGTTGAGGTTCGAAGGGACCTCTGGAGGTCATCTGGTCCAGCTCCCTATGCAAGCAGGGCCACCTAAAGCCAGTTGCCCACGAGTGTGTCCAGAGGCTTTTGAGTATCTCCAAGGATGGAGACTCCACAGCCTTCCTGGGCAACCTGTGCCAGTGACTGGTCACCCTCACAGTGAAAAAGTGTTCCCTGATGTTCAGGCGGCATCTCCTGTGTTTCAGTTTGTGCCCATTGCCTCACTGGACACCATTGAAAAGAGCCAGCCTCCGACCTCTTTGCACCTTCCCTTCAGGTATTTATATGCATTGATGAGGTCCCCCCCTGAACCTCCTCTTCTCCAGGCTGAGGAGCCCCAGCTCTCTCAGCCCTTCTTCATAAGAGAGATGCTCCAGTCCATTGATCATCTTAGTGGCCCTTTGTTGGACTCTTTCCAGTATGTCCATATCTCTCTTCTACTGGGCAGCCCAGAAATGGACCCAGCACTCCAGATGTGGCCTCACCGGTGCTGAGCAGAGGGGAAGGATCATCTTCCTTGACCTGCTGGCAGCACTCCTCCTAATGTAGCCCAGGATACCATTATCCTTCCTTGCAGCAAGGGCACATTGCTGTTCAACTTGGTGTCCACCAGGAACCCCAGGTCCTTCTTCGCAAAGCTGATTTTATCCTAAAACCTCACAAAGACAATGCTGAATGGCTAACACTATGATAGTGATGGTCACGTACCACGTGCAGAAACACTGACACTGCAGAATAGGCTAACATGCAGACAGGTTGCCATCTACTATACTGCAAGGTAGGCACCTAAATTTAATGTGTCTGAAAAATGAATTAAAAATCAATAGTTGCATGTCATAGCAGTGTAACAGTGTGTACCAGTAAGAATTTCCTTTAGGTTTCCTACAGTCATTAATTTCGTGTATGGAAAATGTGTGCCTGCCAGAACTGGAGAAGAGCTGGAATTACGCTTCAGCCAGAGCTTGTGCTCTATTATTATCTTACGCTCCATTATTATCTAAATGCAGAACATGCTCTGGAATCAAAACTGTTTCTGTGCATCTGGAGATAAAAAGTCAGGGGAGAAAGAGTAGCGATACAGCTATTTTTTAAATTCTGTGAATACTGTTCTTTCAGACAGAATTAATAAACCAATAACTTCTTATCTTATATTCATGAAAAGATTACCACCAGCATGTAAATGAGATATTTAAAATCTTAATCACTCTATCACTTATAAATACAATTTGAGATTTTCATGTAATTACATTACAAGAAATTCCATAAAATAAAGGTGAATAATTTATCACTTACATGACACAGCCAGAAATAGAGATTCCGAAGTGGATTGTAAAATCTATTTTTATTTGGACTTTTTAAGCAACAAGAAATAACATTTTAACATATGATACTGTAATATTGGTTCCTGATAAAATCTTCCTGATACTCCAGAACATAGACAAACTGAGCATGGACTAATTGGATTGGGACACACTAAAACTGAGAGAGGAAAAGGGGAAATACTAACATATGCAACAACATATGGATAATGAAAGAGCATATGCTTATTATAATAAAACTGTGCTTCTGATATTTAGAAGTTCTGTGGTAAGGAATGAGTATGTGGAAGTCAAGGCCCCTGATGCAAAATCAAACCCTCATGAATGTTAACTGTAAGAGTCTTTACAGCATATAGAAATGACTCGTTCAAATGACACAAACACCGTGATCGTGTTTCTGTGAAGTCCAGTTCGTGGAGAGGTAAGGATGCAGAGAGCAGCCCGCACATGGAAGAACTGCAAGGAGGGACCCATCTGCCTAGCAAAGGGTGTGTCGTAATTGCACAAGCTTCTGCGACCAGACACTGATTGCTTTGATTTGTCACTGTCTGTTCCCAGACAGACCTTCTACCAACTTACAACAGTGATCCGCAAAATGGCAAACAGAAGAGAAAACTGGACAGCTTTTCCTCCCTTAATACTTCATCAAAGCATTTGGTCTGATCTGATTAGTTTTAGAGGAAAGAGAAGTTTACATTAGATATATGTGATTTTTTTTTTTTATAGCACTCTGCTGTATAAACAGGGACTTTACAACTTGTACGTAGCACAGCCAGCTTATAAACTGTTAATGGTCTGAGTAGAACTTAATTACCAAAATGAAGTTTTTACCTAAAGGACAAGGAGGCAGCTTTGCAATGACCCTGTGTTTCATAAGAGTATGACTATAGTTTATTTACCCAGACTTTCAACCTGGTCCATATATTTCTTGCTGAAGTTGATTACCCATGAAGAAAGTTACTCGCAGACTATAGTTCTGCTTTGTCAAAAGCATTTTCTAAGCCAAACAATGGAGCAACGCCAGGAGAGAGCGCTTGCAGCATCATCAGTCATTTCTATATGTCTATAAATGTTTTCTGCTTCTGACTTCTGAAATAAATCCATCCAATTGGCTTTATATAAATCGACAGGAAGGCGATTTGAATCTTCTGCCATATGTTAGAGATGCGCTATTTGTTTCAGTTGCCTACAGAGTCGTGTTGTTGTTTGGCAGGGCCAATGACTTCCCTCTGCATTGCCTCTCTTTTCTCTTTCACCTCAACAGAAAAACATGCGAATAGGTGAAAGCATCTCTAAAAATATCTAGCGTTAGCTAAAAGGAGTGTTAATCTGAGGGAGATCTGTGAAAAAGAAGGCAGAGAGAGAGAGAGAGGGTACCGGCACAAAATGAGCCAAGGCTTGATGTTGGGGGGTGCAATCAGTATCAGCCATAGCTGTGCAGCCTTTTTACTCTCTGCAACATTTGCTCTAAGAGATCCAAGCTAACTCCTTCAGAGGCACAAGGGGGAGAAGCGGGGAGCAGCGGGTGAGCCTCCGGACCGTGGCAGGCACTGAGGGTTTGCCGCTGACTGCGGTGGTGCAGGACTGGCTTTAAAGCTCCCCCTTATCCGAAAGAGACCCCGCCACCAGCCTGCAAGCAGCACTTTCACATCGCTCAGTTACTGCTGGAGCATACTTAAATAAGAGTGTGAGTTAGAGCCAGGCTAACACAGCTGAGAAGATTAGCAAGAAGAGTGCTAAAACCCAGTGCTATCTAAAGGGTTAATTAACAATGTGAACCACAGCAGCAACATTGATAGAAGGCGGCTCACAAGATACTATATTTTCTCTAGAAATAACTGTAAACAAAGCATTTGGGTTACTAGACTGCACTGGAAGTAGAGAGAAATAGCCTGACTAGATTTCTAACATTACAGGGCTCATATGTAACTAAGCTCCAAAGAAGTTTAAATAATTGTTGAGAAAATACAGGATTCTGCTGCAGAAATATTTTGCAGTGGCAACCCCAGTGGCAGAAATACTGCTTCAGGTATCTCCTGTTAAGGAGTACAAGGACAGCATTTTGGGATGGAGACAACCTGAGCGATTTGATGGAGAGAAGTCAGACAGGAGGCCTCCTCACTGTCCCCTCCTGGAAAGGTGATGTGAGCTTCTCGTGAAGTCTTCATCTCTTGCCAAGGCAGAGAATGAAACAGTCACTATTGCACCACTGGGCAGTTTGTAGGTGGAAGCTGGCTCTGGCTGAAGACTGGTGAGATTGAACCCCAGGAGTCATTGCCAGTACCCGATGCTTGGTAACCATGAATATTTATCTCCTCTCTCGTTTGTGTTATTCCCCTAGGTGTTATGCCTCCTTGAGTTTTGTATGCAATGCTATAGATCACTTTTCACTGTCCTGTTCTTCACATCTTTGTGAAAATCTATGATGTCCCACGTCCTTTAGGACACAGGGACGGTTTGGTCTGTGACCTGATCATAGTGCTTGCTGCTTCTCACAAAGAAGAAGAAGAAGAAGGACTGCAAAGTGGTGTGCTCTAAAAGAGGTCATGAGTTTTCACATTTCAAAGGGATTTGAGGTGTCTAAATACCTGGAGGGGTTCAGTTGGCCGCATTCACTGCAGCCCTCGGGTGCAGGGTGGAGGTGAGACCTCTCATTTGGGTAAGTGTCCAAAGTGATGCAGAGAGAGAAGGGGAATCCTGCTCCAGTAGGCAAAAGAAACATGTCTGTGAGAACAGTTTTTAATTTGCTTCTCTTAGGTCTTTACAGCATGAAAGGAAATGCTCATTTGGACCTGCAATAGGTGTAGGCAGATTGCAAAATCAATTAAATAGTTTCTGTGCTAAATAAAGATGGGGCATGCACAGGACCAAAGTAAATGCACCGTCATGTCTTTGCTTTTTTTTATATAATGAATTCTTTATTTGTCTGTTTATTTAGGTTTATTGAATGTTCAGTGAGTGCATTAGTGAGCTGTATGAAATATAGTAACTGAAAACATCCATCTTTGACAAAATTATATCAGAGCATTTCATAGCTTCCACATTTCTGAAGTTGAGGCATCTCTCGTTTTCTTCCCAAAGTAATTCCAGAATAAGCAAATAGAAAGTAAAAATAAAGGAAGAGTTATTTAGAGGTGATCAAATCACATTTCATCTAGGGTCAGCTACATGAGACTACTCATATACTTAAAATTAGGTGCATGGTCAAGGGCACATCTGAACTTAGGCCTTGAAAATACTGTGTGCGCTCCAAAAATCTCTCACTGTTTAAGTTTCTGCGCTTTCCCAAAACAGAGTTCAAGTTTTAGGCCAGAGAAAGAAATCATAACTCTGCAACCTACTGATTGCAATACTCAGCTGAAAGCAGGGGATAGTGCAGGGACAGTTTCTGCATTGTATCCAGTGGCTGGTGTAAATAAAATGTCTAAGTACCCCTTAGTACAGGAACTGAAACCAGAAGTTCTTGTTCAGTGACCCCCAATTAGTTATATCATTTGGCCCGCCGTTATTGAATTAATCTTCTGCAACCTGGAGAAGTTCAAATAAGAAAAGTAAATAATGCTTACAACTTGTTAATGTAATGGTGGCAGTGCTCACCGGGGATGTAAGAAAAACATGTCTGAAGCCTCACAAAGCAAAGAGAGGCCTGAAGCAGTGTCTCCCGTTTCTGAGGGAGTGCTTGAGACAGGATCCCAGTTTGGCCAGAAAGAGGAGACAAATTTACCCGCAAGGTGTCTTTAGAGAGATACCGGTGAGTTTTACGTATCTCGGGGCGAATCGTATTAGAAACAAAAAAACATGAATGTCTTCAATCAAGAAACACAGAGTAAGGTAGATTACAGTGAAGGACACATAAACAATTCTATTCTGTCTCTTTGTGCTTTATCAAGGCTTGCTCTCAGTCCAAAAACTTTTGTGATCTTCCTGCTTTGCAACAGACTCTACCCAGTCCCTTCTGGGTTCCTTGGAAATTTTTTTTCTTCTGATGCTGTGAACTCATAGGGTTGCTGCCTCTGCTCTTTGCAGCCCATCTGCTGCCCACCTCCTGTCCTCTCCTCTGTTCCACCTTCCCCTGAGGAACTTCTCCCAGCTGTGGAGGCTCGGGTGCTCCTGGGGGGCTCCTCCGTGGTGGCTGCCTCTGTAGGGGTGTGCTGGACCAAGACCGCGGCAGCCCCACAGGCCAGAGCACACCTGGCACAGTGTCCCAGCTGCCCAGTGTTGGGACAGAAGAGCACCGAGGCCACTGGCAGCCCTCCCCTACCAGGATATTGCAGGTGAGTTACTGTTTTGTGATTTACTGTTGCCTCTGAAGCCGTGCAAATGCCACATCAGGGCCATTCATGCATGTGGGTGTCCTTGGTCTTGTAGTTGTTCCCATGGGGTAAGGTCTTCAATCACTCTTCCACAGTGCCCAGTGCAGGGAGATAGGACACTGCCTGCCATCCCACAAATGACCTTCTGGAAGCATGATTCTTCTAATACTAACACACATCTAAACAAGTTTTAACACATGCACACACACACACGCACACACACACCCTGTTTCACTCTAATCATATCAACTGATCCTAGGGTGAATAGTTCACATGTAGACACCCTCCCTGTATCCATCCCCCGTCCCCCAAATAGAGGAGCTGCTAATTCCCGTTTGGCTCTATCCCATTAAGAGCCTGGTCCAGCTTTGCTAGGGAGCATGTAAGAGAAAAACACCCCTAATACACAAGTTTCCAAAATGAGCACAGTGGGGCTGGGACCTGCTGGAGCTGCTAGTGCCTGCACCACAAGTGACTTCATTTTGTGCGGCTCCACGTTTGGTGGTAGGTGTGTGAGGAACGCATGCCTTTTCAGAAGCCCAGCTTCTTGTGGGAGACATGCTTACCACAGCTGATGGAGAGGTGATGCCTGACACAGTCCTCCACTGCACATTGGAAGCATCCCTTTGGCAACACCTCAGGATGCAAGAAGAGGGAACAGCTAACGGGTCCCTCACCTCCTTTCCTTCTTTGCAGTGTCTGAGTCCTGAGACTCGGACTGGTCCTGAGACCAGTCTTATTAATGGAGAAGAATCCCTACTTGCTCAAGTATGACTGTAATTTTGTTCAGTAACTTTGCATGTAATAGCACCAAAAGTCCTTTTTTAGGACTAGAACACCCTTGAGATATTTCTTCTGGAAACACAAAGGAGGAGACTGTCCCTGCCCTGAAATGCCCCCAGCCTAATGAGTTAGAAACCCAGGAAGCAGCTCAGCATCTTAGTGGGTAGTGTCCATTTGAGTTGAGTAAATACCATCTCAAAACATTTCCCTTAGTATGATTGGTCCCTGTTTGCAGTGGATTCAGTCATCATGTGCAGGATTTTCTCTCTCAGGTATGGTTAGACATGTAAAGAAGCAAGCGTGAACTGGAGGGTCGCATTAAAAATCGAATACATTGTGTTGTTGAAAATAAATTCAAAAAGCTTTAGAAATTACAAAGACCCCTAATATCTGCTGCTGGGGTGCAATCTGAGTTGGAGACAAGCCTTTTTTTAAAGTAGAAAATGGTGATGAACTGCATCTCTGTCAAATGCTATTATTACATTTCCACACTGAGCTGCCATTTTGTCTCCCAACAAGAACAACATATTTAATAAATGTGGGATTTATTTGTGCCTTCCAGTGTTCAAACAAATCCATTGTGGACTCATTCTTTTTTTCAACTTCTGTTTGTGGGCATGTTATTTAAAAGGAGGTGAATGGATTAAACTCAGCTCTTAGTTCCCATTTGTCAAGCCTGCTGTTTTCAGGAATACTATTTCCCAGTGGTTTTGAAAACACTCTGTCCAACCTAAGGGGAGCCCATTTTGTTTCTTTAGCTGGAGTTTCCACTGACACCTTCTCTCTGGTGGCATGCTGAGAGTAATCAACATTTTCTAGGAAGAGATCAGCACTTCACACAATTAGACACTGGCTCGGCTCATCAAGAAGGTGGAGGACCCTACCCTCTATGCTTTCGGAGGGAGACAGGTGATATATTTTGGACTATCTGGCTAGTTATTGTTGCGTATTTTATGCATAATTCTTACTAAATGCATGACAAGAATATGCAAAAAATATACACTTAGAGGATCTGGACCTAAATATTAGCCCTTACTTTTCTTAAGCAGGCCTAATCATAGAATCATAGAATACCAGGTTGGAAGGGACCTCAAGGATCATCTGATCCAACCTTTTAATTAAATGCTAGTATTTGACATCTTCTCTTTCCTCCTCTCCTCACTGTGACTTTCAAAATTAGAAATCTTTTGTAAAGTGAAATGTGCACTTTCAGAAAATGTTTCTTGCATTATGTATGTATTGATGTTGTTTACATCCTCCTTTCCTGTTTGTTTTTGAATATTCAACTTAGCTGCAAATTTCCTTTTTTCTCTGTGCTTATGTTGTTTTTGCTTTCCAATCCATATTGCAAACTATGTGCCCCACAAAACCTTTTTTTAAAGTATGTGCTGATATAAGGATCACAGACTTATAGATGGGCCTATACCTACAAACTTAAAGATGTTCACTAGCTTTGCTTCATCTGAGACATTTAAGTAGTTATTCTGAATCTCTGAATAACCTGTATGACTTTAGGTAAATGCCCTGAGGATGCATATACAAATAGCTGTGCTTTTGCTTATGCCACCTGAAGCAAGTCACAGAAAGAAGCTTAATATTAATAATAAACCAAAGTTTGAAATCACAGCGTCAGACCTCAGTGAGACCCTGCTTGTACAGTGAAACTCTGTGATGAATTTCTTGAGAGCAAACAGTCTCCTCTGCAACAGTGGGGCGAGTGTGGCAGTGTTGGTTTTGAAGGACGTGAAGGAAGGGCCACTAAATTGAAGGCTGCTTGATAGCAGAGGCATGGGGTGACCTGGACAGCACCTCCTGTGTGCTGGGGCCAGCACTCTGCTGTCCCGTCCTGGCTCTGGCTCTACCCCAGCCGTATCTGCCCTCTTGGTGGTTTGTTACGTGCAGCGCAACATCTCTTTCCAGAGGAAGACCATAAGATGAACAAGTGGGTCTGTCTCAGGCTGCCTGGTATGGCAGGCAGAAAGGGATTCAGGTGCATGCCTTCCCTGGGGGACCCTGCACCAGCCTCCTGCAAATGCCAGGGCTCGGACCATCTCCAGGCGGCTGCCACAGCTGTGTGACCCGCAAGCACCTGGTGCTCCGCAAGCACTGTGGCTGTCTGCACCCCCTGGATCGAGCTGGAGGTGGGAAGCCCCACAGTCACACCCCATCTGCTGGGCATGGATGCTGAAGCAGCACTTTTTGAAATACTTTCTGCTTTTCCCTGGATCAGCAGCTTTCCTGGATGTGTGCAGCCAGCAGCTCTCATCAGCTGATGAAACCCTGCTTGCAAACTATGACCTTCTCCTTGGTATCAGATGCCTCTGTCTTGGTTGTCCAGCTTGAGAGTCCTCATGAAAAGGGCAGTGTTTGTATGCATTAGTACGTCCCTCTTGAAAATCAGACCCATTTATGAAATCCCAAATTGGTCGCATATACAAACATTGCATCCAAACCAATGCCCACTTTATGTATAATTCATCCAGACTCACTTTATGTATAATTCATCTGAACAGACCAGAAGGAGCCATTTTGGCTGGGCAGCACTTTTTCCATGTAAAATATATTTCACAGTATAAATGCAACCGAGGTCTTACCAGTACTGCATTTATTGCCATAGACTTCGTGGTGTGCTGAGCCTCTCCCTAGTTCTGAAAGGATCCCAAACAGCAATCTTTAATCATTTCCCTTTCCACTCTTCTCCTTATCAGCTGTCTCCACACATCAATTCCCCCTGAACTTTTGTCCTCTATTTTTATCACGTACAATATTTGTCTTGACTTATTTAGATTGCAGGCTCTCTGAGGAAGGGAACGTGCTTTATCTGCTTGGAAGAAATGGCTGTGGAAATGTATGGCACTATATAAATGCTTTGTAATACTAATAACACAAAATGTGTGTGAAGTTTGTGCTGTTTATGGTTAGTAGATTTTATGGTGACTAAGTCCTTTCTATCACTTGAGATGACAAACACCTTTTTTTAATGCTCTCAAGGCATCTCAAACCCCTCCTTCTGCTTCTTGTATTATCATAGAAAGATAAGGCAATGTATCTTTTTTATTTTTCTTTTTTTAATGTGGGAGGCCTTGAGGGAGGAGGGAGTGTTGCATCTGAGCTGAATGTATCAGCAGAAATCACTCAGTAGCATTTTTAAGTGTTAACAATGAGAAAGATAGAAATCTTGAGACAAAAGGCCTGAGGCCATGTTTTCTTTACCCCACTGTAAATCAGAAGTCAATTTTCTAGTGAAATATTGTCCAGTGTAAAGTGGTATTAGAGTTAGGCCCATAACGACCTGAACTGTAGACACAGGTTGCAAGGGGCAATGATAGAGAAAGGAGAACGGTAGGAGAAAGAAAATAAATATGAAATATCTATTACAATAAACATTGCTGGAAGCATATATAACAAGACTGATGAATTGAAGGCATATCTCTTGCAGGAGGGGTACTGTGTCATTGGTGTTGCCAAAGCATAGCACAGTCAAGAAAGTGATGGGCTTAGAAACACTGAGGAGCAGAACTTACAGAAAGGATAGGCCAGGTGACAGGGAAGGTAGCGTGGCATTAACACCAAGGAATAATTTTATGTTTGATGAAGGAATATTAGGGCTTTATCTGCCACAGAAGAACGTGACTGAAGTTGTGATAAGAAGGAGGACCACGTTAAATTGGGTTTTGATTGGTTCTTAATAGAAACTTATGTGAAATTATTGCACCTCTCCAAGCTTTTAACAAGTACTGCCACAGGTAGTTCTTCAGTTATTTTCTGCATAATACAGTAGTAATTGAAGGATGTTTCCTTTCTCTCCTGACTTAGGTGGTGCTTTAGGAACTGAAGTTTCCTTACTATCATGCATTTTTCACAATTAAAAGACAGTCTGCCTATGCCAATAGGCAGTTGTCCTTTATAATACAGTTCAGTATTACTTAGATACCCCTGCAGAAAGCTGATAACATAAAACCAGTAACTTGGATGAACATTTCTTTCAGAAAGTATCTTCTCTATGCCTTGATATCAAGAACTGGAGAAGCAACCACTTATTTTCCTGGTATTTTGTGCTAGAATTCATCAACCTGATGTTTAAAAATATGATGAGTTTAAATTTTATATCTTCCACTTCCCAATGATTAGCTCTTGCTATGTCCCTAGTTTTGTTAGTAATTGTCCAAAAGCTCTGACTGACAGCACTAGAAATGCCAACTGTATATTTAAAATCACATGTAGCACATGTAGAAAACAAGAAAATTTGCCTCTTAATCCTCAGCAGTCTATTTGACACCTATTCAGGCAAGTGTTTCTCTGGGGAGGTGCAGTTTTCATTTTCCATCCATTGAGCCTTTGACCTCTTCCCAGAGTCAGCAAACAGCAGGGCCTATGTTGGATGCAAAATGCTAGACTGAACCAGTAAACCAATCTTGCATCCAACGGTAGTGATCTTTGCTGTTTTTCAGTCTGGCATTTGCAGAATCAGTGACTTGCTGGCAAGAGACACTAAGCTCACTAAGCCTTATTATCAGTCCCCTGAGCCAGCCACTCCACTAACAATTTTTATTTAATTTATCTCTGTATTATGCTACCACTGCTAATTATAAGGTCTACAAATTGTGTTTTTACTATCAATTTACTCCCTTTGCTATCTGCAATTTTCAGCCTGTCTGTAACTCTTCCTGACTCCTATTCTAAACCAGCTTTAACACAACACCCTTTTTCTTCTCACGTACAGGCTCAAATTTTCAAGTTGTATGGGAAAAACTTCCTGGGCATTTTTCCAGTGTCAAATTTATTTGCCTGTAGCACCTGATACATCCAAAGATGCAGAGGAGGATTTACATGAACACTTACCCTTGCATGCTTCCAATTAGTGTTTACAAACTGGGATTTTGCAAGGCTAATTAGATATGGACTAAGATGTACAGGCACTTGAAACCAAGGATAAGATTCAACTCTTATGAATCACCTGTGACTTCTTTTGTACCATGACTTTGAGAGATATCATCATCCAAATTGATGCTCAGGAGTAAACAGAGAAGGTACCTCCAAGCAGCCAAATCTCGCTCCTGGATGTCTATCTGTAGTAATTGAGTAGATGCTCTCACTTTCTCTAAATATGCGCCCTCTAGATAGACACAGACCACTGCTCAAATAAATCAAGGGAAAGCAGCAAACTGACAGGCCATCAGAAAACACAGCATCATTCTCCCAAGGGGCATATTTGTGATATACCTTTACCTCAGGTGCTCCTGTCTATTGGGAAAGCAAATGGAGAATTCTGCTCAGTCACTGCCAGCATGGAGAAAAACTTATCTTACTCTTTGGGAAGGTGTTTGTATACACCAGTCTAATCCTTTCTTGTCTCTCTGCTCCTACAGCACAGCTTGTATCAATAGATCATGCAGATTTTTCCTCCTACAGCTCTGAAAGCAAGCTTCTGTGCATTATGCACATTGATGTGAGGGGAATGCTTGCTCCAGCAGGTTAGGACATTTTAAAAGGTTTTGGACTTGCTCCCATTGAGAAGAGTGGCAAAATAACCCTTGATCCCTGGGGAGTTAAGGTAAAGCCCAAAATTTCTGTCGAAGAAGTTAACAATGTAGAAATTAAATGCATAATAAACTGTTGAGTTCCCTCCAGTGATAACTTTGTGGGATGTTGACATACTATGTCTGGCCCATTCTTACATGGGTTTCAGATGAGCAAAAGTGGTCCACTGTCCTCCCCAAAATTGTACAGACAGGTATCAGTGTATGTAAGAGTCCTGTTCCAAAAGGGACAAATTATCACACAGTGATAGAAAGAGAATTAGTGGGGGTTTTTTTAGCATAATTACTGCAATCAGATCTCGTTTTCACCTTGCCCTGAGCAGCATGCATACATACAGGTAGTCCAAACCGATGTTGCCTGTGGGTTTTGGCTATGACCCTCTGCTGTTGCTTTCTCTCCAGTTTTAGCTACTCCTGGTTTCCCTCGCAGAGCCTGATTGCCTGCTCTCTGGGGCTGCAGCTGGCGGCAGTGACATCGCATTTCTCTGCTGCTCTGGCTTGGCAGTTCAAAGTCACTCTTCGGAGGAAGATGACTCTCCGGTGCACGGCCCTAATTCTTATCATTCTGTCACAGCACAATATTATCAAAGAAGGGATTTTCTGTGATTAGCAAAAAAAAGGCACAAACTGTGGTCATTAGCACTATCAATATAGTCAAGCAAGCGAAACTGTGCAAAACTACAAAGAGTGTTTGTTTTTCTGTATCTGAGCATTATGGTAAAATATGCTTCCTCAGTTATTAGATAGCTCATGAATAAATATATTATTATGTTAGGCATTGCACGCTTGCTATGTTAAACACAGTCTTCAAGTTATTGTTCTTAAGACCACGAGTTTCAAGTTATTGGATGCTTTTATGCAGAATCAGCTTAGAGAGAGAGGGAATTGCATGAGCAGCAAAATTGTTTGCTCTCTGCTGGAGGTGCTGATTTGCATCAGTCCCTGAAGCAAAGTTGACCTCTGGGAAATAGGGATTTGCTCTTTGGTAAAATTCCTGCAAGAAGAACTGCCTTGCATGCCTTCTGGCTTTTTCTTCTAGAGATCAGGGATTTGTGTACATAAAGCGAGTTATACTTAAACTATACCTACAGTGCAGTTTGCATTGTAATGTAGAGATACTTCAGTAAGCCTTAAAAAAACTAGCTCGGCTCCTGAAAGCTGTCTGCTGCAGTTTAATCTGGTTTTCAGCTCTATAGAGGTCTGCTGTGGGTACCAAAAAGAGCTAGCCTGGACCTGAAATGCAGATTAAGCTGGGGCAAGAGGGAATGCTTCCAGGACGAGGGGGTAGCATCTCAGTTCTTATCCTTGGAGAAAACTGACTCTGCATCCCTGGCATCTTCTCTCCTGGGACATTACCTATGTTGTGCTCCTGCTCGGGAGCAAAGACACGATGCCTCAGCACAAGTCCTGAGACTCAGGGAGAGATGGCTGCATGTTTAGGTTCAGCTCTGTTAATTGTGCCTTCCTCCTTTCAGGCTGAGGAGCACCGGCACATCGAAATGACAGGAGGTAAAGTATATGTAAATAAAGCAGGACAAACTGATTAACACAGAGAGAAGTAATTTATGAGCAATCAAAAAAAAAAAAAAAAGCCACGTGAAGCAGATTGTAATACGCAAGACGGCTTGTGTATTCGTGGTTTCCCTTCCATAGGAGGAAGAACATCCAACACCTCAAGAGCACCTTTCATCGGGGCTTGCTTTTTTCCATTTTTTAACACACAGTGTGATGCTTTCTCCCATGCTTTTGGAGGGACTGTAAAATTATCTTATCATCTTCCCTGAAGCCCTGCTTAAAAATTCTCCTTTGCCTCTGTGTGGTAGCAGGGCAGCGATCGGTATTGTTATTTTCTTGGGTTGAATTATATGTTTGTTGTCTGTACTAGCCTGAAGAGGCTTTGTGAGTTATTTGTAACAAAATGTCTAATTTCTTACCTCTTATTTCTTTCCCTTTGGGGTCTGAAGAAGGTATCAGCTATTTTTCCACAATATGCATCAGTTTGGGCAGCAGCCTCATAGTTGATGGTGAGGCTGCTGCCGCCTGTGATCTCTAGTTCCCACAGCGGCTCTGCACCTCTTCATTTTGATGAAGAGATGGACTTTTTCAGGATTCCAAGTCATACCCACATTTTTCTTTTGCGTTGTATTTCTTCAGGTTCCTTGCGGCTCTGGGATTGGTTTCCAACTAGCAGGCATTCTTGTTTTCAGTTTTCTGTTGACTGAAACACCACGCAAGGATGACTCGCACTTCCCTGGTGCTGCTCTGAAGTGTAGCTGTAAGCGGGCACCGGACTCTGACTATGCTCTTCTCCCTGAGGCTACCCCGTGGGAAAGGCTCCACACCCAGCCTGAGTGAGTGCTAGTTTTGTTTCTCACTTTCCCTTGAGTGGGAATAACATGCATTTCTTGATATTTCCATAAAAATTGCCATTAACTGGGGCTTTTTGTCCCTAGCTGGTGGCCAGAGCAGCTAGTACTTTGTCAGCTAGCTCAGCCCTAGCAGAAAGAGAGGCAAGCAGTTCTCAGACAACCAGGCTGTATTTTTCCAGAAGCACAAGTAAATGTACTTTGCACAAAGGACTTGATTTTTTTCTGTGTCTCCTGTCCAGATTTTATACTTGTCTTGACCTCCTGTCTTTGGCACATGCAATAAACTTAAGCGACTCCATCCATATTGCTGTTCATTTGAAGCCAATACAAAACATGGCAATAACAGCTTTCATATTTTCCTTAAAAAATGATTTTATAAAACCTTAATATTTGCCTTTCTGTTGCCTTCAAACCAAAGTCCATCTCCTTTTGAAGGTTTCACTTTACATTGATAAAAAGCCTGGGAACATGCCATCCCAGCCACCTGCTAAGAGCCTTAATTACCCTCTGCAGTCTCATCCTGCAACAGCTCTGGCAATCAGCAATCCATGTTTTGGCTGGGACCAGACAGGTTTTCAGTTTTTTTAAAAAAATCAGATTGACATGAACATCATTTTGCTCGGGTCTTTGCTCCACTGCATTCCTGTCAAGTGCTTTACAAGTGTGCCTGCCTCCCCCAAATCCTCACTAATTTGTATTCTATTTGCGTCGGAATTTGCCTACCCCAGGAAGCTAGAGCAGCCACCAGCCAGCAAATTTCGCAAAGGTGTGCAGGGACATTGCATATTTTTTCACAGTGTGGTTTGGAGGGCCCCTCGCTGTACATATTTCAGTGACACAAAGAGTATCTTAACATAGATCGATGCACTGAAGTGCAATTTCTCCAGAACCTGGCTGCACCCTTCCCCTCACCCTAGCTGCATTCACACCTTTTTTAAAGCCCTATGCAGTCAGCCATACAGAGAAGCAAAAAGGTACAACCTGTACCTGTCAACCCTGGAGCTATTTTTGTGGCCCTGTATTTTCATGCCTTTAGGAAAGCATCACTGAACGCCTCCAAGGGGTGGTGGTGCTGTCAGACATGCTCCATTCAATGCTCTCCTCCTGTCACTTCCCACTGAACCTCTGACCCTTGCTGATACACCTGGGGTTTATTATTCTCCAATTCAATGAGATCTTATTGTTTTCAGGCTAGACATTAGCTCATCCTTCCACAGCAATTCAGTGAGGACAATGAAATATAGCAATTACAAAGAGAAAAGGTAGAAGGGAGATGTGCTTCTTCCCCTTGGCATGCCCTCCCATCTTCCAGCAGCTGGCAGCTTAGCAGCATCCTGAGCTGGAGCTTGTGTCTTAATTATCATGTTTAATAGGCAACAATGGTCCTGTGTTAACAAATCCATCTAATCCTTTTTAAAATGAATTTATACTTTTGGCTTCTAAAATAGGCTGCAGTGATTAGTCCCATAGCTATGTCGTGTGCTTTGTGAAAAAGAACTTCGTTCTGCTTGCTTTAAATGGTCTGCTGCAAGATGATCGCAATTGTGCCCTCTAGTTCTTGTGTTGAGTCTGATAATGGATGCAGGAAACTTGCATGCTTTAAGAGTTAGCCAGGAGGTCGAGATGATCCTTCCCCTCTACTCAGCACTGGTGAGGCCACATCTGGAGTACTGTGTCCAGTTCTGGGCTCCCCAGTACAGCAGAGACACAGAAAAACTGGAGACAGTCCAATGAAGGGCCACTAAGATGATTAAGGGATTGGAGCATCTGTGACATGAAGAAAGGCTGCGAGAGCTGGGCCTCCTCAGCCTGGAGAAGAGGAGGCTCAGGGGGGATCTTATCAATGCATATAAATAACTGATGGAAGGGTAGAGAAGACAAAGACAGAGTCATCTTGAGGGTTCATGGGAAAAAGTCAGGTGGCAGTCGACACAAGCTAGAGCATGAGATGTTCATCACGAGGGTGGTCAAACACTGGAGCATGTTGCCCAGTGAGGCTGTGGAATCTCCTTGCTTGGAGATTTCAGCACTTAGCTGGGAAAGTCTCTGAGCAACTTCATCTCTTTGGACCTGCTTTGACCAGGGGGTTGGACTAGGTGACCTTCAGAGATCTCTTCTAACCTAAATTATTCTGCTTCTATGAATGATCATTTTCTATTTAAGTTCTCAATCCTGTCCACGATTCCAAGACTTCTTGCATGTTTAACCGCTTCTCCTGCAGAAGCCACTCAGTACCGTGCTGCCCATATTTGTGTAATTTCTAGTTTTCCTTTTTGAGAAATGGAACATGCAGCAATCAATAAGCCCTGAAAAAATTAATCTCTCTTTTCTCAGAGCATGAGCTGGTGTTGGTCTCTTTTTGGCACTGGCACTAACTGTTTATGACCAGTTTCAGTGAGTGCATGGCTCCCATAAAGAAAGACATGAAAATTTACAGTCACAGAACAAAGCCAAGGCCTCCTTCTCTTCTTGAGTGTGCTAACATCCATTTTTGCTAGAACCCACAGTACATTAACTATGAGCCTTCAGTTTTGACCTCATAACTGCAAGAGGGTGTGCAACTGTTCTGCATGGAGGCATCCATGTACAATTTTTTTGTGCTTTCCAATTCCAAATACTTCCATCAGCTTCTTGCACTTTTCATGAGAAGCTGTATATTAGAGCTATCACACGTCTTTGCACACCATCAATCACCAGGTGCTGAATTAGGCTGGGTGTCCACACTTGCTTCACCACTCGAAGGAACCATGGCACTTTCTCTGGCCTGTAAAGGCATCCTACTAGATATGATCTTAAACTTCCTATGAGCTACCCATACACCTTACTGTGTTTCCTTTTCTCCCACGTGTTGTGTATGGGACTCCAAGGGCAGAATTTTACTCAAGGCTACGACATCTAAGTGCAGATGTCTGCATGAATGTATTCACAGGCACAGTAAATGAGTACCCAGTGGGACATTTAAGGGCTTGGTAGAGTTGCCTGCACATGAGTGTTAAATGCTATTTGGGATCCACTAGCAGAGCCCACCTGGTGTGCAGCAGCTAATTCACTGGGGTGAGATGTCACCATAAAGCCTGTGTTATTTTGACCAGTCTCATGCAAATGGCTCAGATGCCCTAAGGCATCTCAAATGTCACTCAGTGCTTCTGTGTTAGCAACTATCTCTAGCCCTTCAGTAGCTAAATTGCTTTCTGGGCTCCACTGGCTACTTTTACTAGTGGCTTGGTTCCGTTTGTCCACAGATAGGCACCAAGTGATGCTGAAGACACATTGGTTTTGACTGCCAGTCCAGTGAGGATGCCTAGTGAGAAAATGCCACTGTCCTGATGCATGAAGCATAGATAAATAGCAGACATTTCTTGCAGCTGTTCAAGCGTTATAGCTGGAGGAAAAGTTTTGTTTACATATTGATTTAAATCCTTCTGAAACCATACATCAATGAAGAATTATGTCTTTTTACATATATTCAGCATTACATTTCTGATTCTTCTGCTCTAAGGTCTCCAGAGATATGAAACCATCCTCTTTTCTTACTTTGGCCTTACATGAGAAGAACATTCTTAAAGATAGGAATCAGGGGGCAGATGTTCCTTCCAGCTCCATCCTGTACTCTGCTAGCAGCTCCATTCTCCCCTGGAACACATCCCCACACCACCTCTTTGTGCCTCTGGTTCCCAGCTTTGCAAATGACTGCACGCTCTTGATGAGACCAAAGGACGGACATGTTTCCAGCAGAGGAATGTAGACATTTCCCCTGTGTCTAAGCCTTTTTCCAACTGTTTTTTTCCCTGCAGTTCCTATCCCACTTCAGAGATATTAGATTTCTCACCTTCCATCCTAAATTTTAGCCATTTGCCTTCTATTGCCTGTATTTCTTCTTTTAGGATTCGTATCACTGCTTTTAGCACCATGTTGGTGCTAAACCAATGAATGTGAATGAACCAACCAATGTGAATAAACCATGTTGGTTTATTCACCTCTGCTCAGTTAAAAATGAAAAAAACCTTCTGTTTGCTTTCAGGCTCCATCTCCCTGCATGGTGTCCATTATACAAAGGTTTTCAGTGAAATTGCTGCTGTGTTTTTGTCCATGGAGTGTGTCCACCTTTATAGATGCTCTCTGTAAACTCTCACTGAGCAATATACTCCACTGCAATTCTTCCATTAGTTCCCAAAGGTCAGACCTTGTCATAGCTTGTGATGTTTGCCAAAGGACATATAGCTTCTGACACTTTTTTGAAGGCTCCAGCTTCAAGTTTTGCATCCTTTTTATTAATGTGTCTGACTCTTGACTGTCAAAGAGCTAGTCACATTCTGGAGGCTTCATACCAGGCTGCATTTCAATTTTACTTAGAAAAATCTAAGTTTGTTTTGTGGAGGATTAATCCTAGGTCTTGCTGGAACTTCCCTCTAAATCTTTTGTCCCAGTGCCCGGTCCCAATCTGGTCTCTGCTCAGAAATATAAATTGCTAAAATTGTAAGACGTGATCAGTTACAGGTCTGTTTTGTACTCTGGAAGCACATCTGACACTTGCTTCATTTCACCATTATTCCTCATTTTTTATGCAGGAACACAATTTCATTATCAGTCTGAGTTAATTATGAGCTATTAAAACCAGAAAATGCTTCAGAACCAGCAAAAGTCGAACTATAGCCTAATATCTATCTTTTTCTGCACCAGACACCAAACTCAAACTTTCTCCAGTCATTTTCCAAGTTTCTGGAGAATTTCACCATAATTTTTTTTTAATCTGCTCCATTTTTCTTCTGGGAAATTTTCTTATTTCATTTTATTTCTGTACCCACACAGCACTCATTTTACTTTAAGCCGCAGGGGACAGCAGAGCGGTTTCATTTGGTATTTAAGCTTTGGCTGATCATGATTTCAGCTCATGAACCTCTGCCCAGCAAAAGACCCAGTCCCGACTGGTGCTTGCCAGCACTTGCTGAGGTGCAGTTCCATGCAGCCTTCCTCCCTGCCGCTCCAAGAAAGGCAATATTACTGGATGAATATAACCAGGGATGCTTAGGAGACAGCAGGAAGACAATTTACAAACTTAATACGTTACCTCCAGGGTTACAGGGCATCACACATCTGTTCTGCTGCTATAAACATTACTCCTTCTGCCTTCCCTAAATGTAATGGATCTTTACTGCTAAATGAGTCCATCAGTTTACACAAGGAGACAAATGCCTTTCTCCTCCTACGTCTGTGAGCATTGTGTAGCCCAAAAACTGGTACAAAGCAAGAAGTCAGCAGTGTAAGGGGAAAGGTAAATAAGGTACACGTACAGCATTAAGTGAAGGGCAGCCTCCTTCACAGGACTCAGGCTGTAGTGTTAGTTGCAGTGGGGAAATGAAAAGGATGGGACAGATACAAGCTTTGAATGAAAATGAAACCCACCTTATGACACCATTTTCTTCTTCAGTGATATGTTTTAGTTTAATGTATCCCTGTTGGTGACCAAGTCAAGGAGCAAAGGCATGGCTCTCTCTCACTTCAAGCTGCAGACCTATTATTCTACCAGTGGGAAATAAGGCTTTTGCAGTCTATTATGGGAAGCAAAATTGCTTCATCCTCAGGAATCTAAGTATTTCACGAGCTAGCAATAGGGAGCCCATACAAAGCTATAATTTGCAATCTGAATCTAATTTCAAACTTCATCTCACCAGAAATGAAAATTAATGTATGAAGGGACTCCTTGTATCACAAGTACTCTCTTTCTGAATTCTATTACCTTTTGAGTTAACCCATAATTTAGCTTTTTTAAACAAATCAAATTGAAATTGATGGATGCTTTAACGTTTATGGTTTAATTTCTTTGTGCACCATATCTTAACAAATTACAGTCTGTTTAGGATAAAACCAAGTGTACATAATATGAAATAAGCTTGTCAGGAAGCCTACTTGCTTAGGCTGCAGAGTTTTCAAACCTTCTTAGCATAAAGGAAAACTTTTAATAGACCTTATCCAAGTGTGTTGAGACCGTGCAATCCTGCACATCTCCTGGAAATAGATGGTAAGGATGAATAATCACCATCTTAGACGTGGCTTTAACCTCTGATTCAATGCATACATAATATATGTCCTTCTGATCTGGAGAAAACTACATTGGAGAAGACATGCTAGACACAGATTGTCTTAATGGGAGTGGTAAGAATGATTTTGAGGCACCAGAAAGACAATGTTTCCCAAGCCAAGGTAGGACAGACAGCTATGCTTTTATGCAGATGGCGTCTTTCGAATGGTGTGTTTACAAAAGACTGACTTACTTAAAGACTAGATTGACTCGATAGGTTCAACAAACCCATGTACCAGGAGAAGGTTCCTGGGGTGGGGGGTGGGGGGTGGGCTTCTCCTACCAGCAAGAGCCTTCAAGGGCTGTGCAGGTGGGGAGCCCCTTATACGGCAGTTCCACAGCCTGGGGTCACCTCACTTCAGCCCTGGAAACAGATCCAAGCAGAGAAAAGGGTTGTGTGTCAACACACAAGGGCAATGAGTGAAGGCATATCCTGCAGTAAGGGGAACCCCAGGCCATCTCTGATCACTAAAGGACCTGCTCTTACCTGCTTGCAATCAGCTGGATTTGACATTTTCCATGCCAGCTGGCTCCCCCACTCTACTTTTTTATCTTTTTTAAAAAGCTGATACTCTTCAACTGTTTCCAAGAGTAAGCTCATGTAAAAACTAAGAAAAGTAAATAAATGATCCTAACTAGTTCCTTGACAAGTTCTTTCATGCTTTCAAGCAGAGCCTTGCAGTCTGGAAAATTGTCCAGCAGCCTTAATTCAGCCCCTGATGCATACATGTTCCCTAACCTTGAGGGCTTGGCTTTGAAATCTTAATACTGAGTGTCATTTCTTACCTGCAATAAAACCAATGTAGTTTCCACATCTTACATTTCCACAGGAATTGTTTAGTGAGCACTGATTTACTTGGGTTTGTTTTGTCTTGCTGTTACTTTTTATGGGTGCTTTTACTTTTCAGGTAGGAAACCTGGAGAAGTAGCCTGTCTAACGTGGGTTAATGTGTTTATTTCTCTGTGGAGGAAGAGTAATCACATGAAACATGAGTGCTTGTTCTTATGATTGCTTCCAAGGGTCAGGTGGTACTTTTTTTCTGACTTGCGTTAACAATTGCTTCAGCTCTTAACTTGGAAGGACCGAAGAGTACGAGGGGTTTGATATCACATTCTCACTCTTCATGTGTTCCCATAACTGAGCTCTCAGTCCTTTGGCAGCAGAATAACAACACAATCCAGTATAAATCCACATAGACAAATGTAAATGGTACATACAAATGTAAACGGTACATGCAAATGGAGTTATCTACTTATGGTAAAGAAATTTATTATTGCGGAGTAAATCAAACTGATCTAAGTAATTTTCTACAATCATTTAACACTGGACTGGATAACATGCGATGTGCCTAAATACAGAGGAGAAGCCCAGGTGCGTAGACAGGAGGAATTTGTGGGACAACAGTTTTCTTTTGGAAAGCCGTGGAAGCCCCAATCTCCATGACATCTACTGTGGCTTTCAGAGGCCATTTATTTAGAATGATCCTAAGTAGGGTAGATCTGCTATTTTGAACATGATATATTTATGTGAATGTATAGACAATTGTGTAGTAGATTAGCCTTGTGTATTTTCATGAACAACATTTTTTTTGTACCGCTAGCAAATATTTTTCAGAAGCAAAAGAAAGAAGGCACAAATATACTTGGTGCACTTTCTTATTTATGCACATGTATTATTGCTAAATAATGTATGTTATTTGGCAACGGAAAGTTATTCTTGTGCCTATTGACATTAGTATTGCTGTTTCTGCAAATAGTTAGATTTCTCATACATATGCATTACCTCGCCTTTCTCGCCGCACACCCAGGTAAGCAACCATCATTCAGTATTTCATTGTGTGAAATGGCAATAAAGAGTCTTGCAGCACCCACTGCTTTTACAGCTTCTGGCTCTGTCCTTTAAACAGTGCAGTTCTAAACACCGTTTCCCAGAGGCACAGACACCAGACAAAGCAGGTCCAGGAGCAGAAGTTCAGCTCTGGAGCTGGGGCTGAAGTGGTACAGGTCACTCGGAGCCCATCCATACATGTTCCTTCCTTCCCCTGGGGGGCAGCAGAATATTGCTGTTAAGGTCAGTTCACTTGATGCTAAACCCTTGGGACTAACACAACACAGATTCCTTGGCTGTGCAGATTTTTCCTGCCATGTATTTCTGCCGTCCTGGAAATAATCTGTGATGCTGCTGGGTGGGAAGAGGATTACCAGGTGAGGAGAGTGGGTGGAAGTACGATGCTTCTACTGAAAGCATTAAGTGAGACAAATTTCTAACCTGTAGGTACCTTCAGGTTGCAATTTGCCCCTTACCTCCCTTAAATTCCACGTCAGCTCTAGGAAGGCTCATGTCTGGGATGCTGAATTGGCTCAGTCAAGGTGTTAGATTGGCAGGGCTGGAAATAAGCTCTGCCTTGTCACAAAGGTGGGACCTGTAGACCTGGACCTACAGATGGTCGAAGAAGTCTCTGCGCCCTCTTTGTGCTACAGAAGTAATTTGTCCTTTCATGGTTGGGCACAGTGCATGTCATGTTACGTATCCCAGGACATTCAAAGTATCAAGATATTCCATCTATCTGATTTGTTTGGGGTTTTGGGAACAGTGTGAATGTCATTCTTACAAAGCACCTATGGCTCAAGACGTTCAGTACAGCTTTTCCACACTGCTTTGCCAATGTCCTTCAGCATTCATCTGAGCTAGAGGCAACATCCTGAAAAGAAAAGGGTCTTAAGACATTTCTCCTCCCATATTAAGCTTAAATGTTCCGAAACAATGACAGTCTCCTATAGTAGTGAGACTGCCTTGCAAAGCATTAAAATTTTGAAAATACAATACATTGGAAACTCTCTTTACTATTCTTCCTTTCTGGGACCATATTTTCAGTTTATTTTTTCAACTGTTTTGGTGATAATAAAGAGCCAACGAAAACAGAGGATACTTTCATGTACACTGTCACAAGTCCTACAACAGGCTGCAAGTGTTGCCCTTCTCATCTTCACCTGCTGCCCCTTGCTCAGGCTGCAGCATAACTCTGCCCATTGCAGTGGCAGGCATTTTTGCAGTAAGCAACAGGCCATAAGAAAATGAAGGTGGGTACAAGCACATTTCGCATAGTTTTTCCAATCGGAGCGGCCTCAAGAGTGTTGGTTGCAAGCTGGCAGCTTGGAAGTAACAGACGCCATATCCCATTATCAGTCTCACCACATCCTCCTTTTCAAGCACTGTTTGAAGAAGCCCAAGGCAGTTGAGTAGCTATTGAATCACTTCTGTTAAAGTTGGACTTCCTAAAGCTGACTGTGGTTTATTAGAAAAAAAACTAGCACTGGAAAAGATTTAAAGAAAGCATAAATTGTATTGCCTTGGAAAGTACTGGAAAGCAAGTGTTGAGGTCCAGCAAGGGCATATAGGGTAATGTATTAAATATGATATCCTACCACAAGCAGGACTTTCTTCAGCTGTAGGAGAAGTGATGAAAAATAGGGCTAAAAGAAGGTTAAGAGGCTCTGGATTCTCAATTACTTTGTAACAAAAGTGTCTTGGGGTGATTTATGAGAGATTCAGGACTTTTATGTCTTCTGGGAAATGAAATTTTTTTTTATGGGAAGCTATTCAGAATGCCATAAACCCTTCTTTTTTTTCCAACTAAATATATTTTGCACCTCCAGGTACTGTGTGGCAAAATAAACAATAATAATAATAAAGACAGGTCAGATGAAAAGCCTCATTTCTGTTGGATAAATGTCTGCAGGAGAGGCCTCTTAGTACTGCGTGGTGGACCAGGAAGGCAGCAGGATGCCGCTGTATGTGGGGGTGCTCTGGAGGTGGCCTGCAGGCAGAAAGCCCGCATGCCTGCCTGGCTCCCCACGGGTAGCAGAGCCTCTCCACCCAAGAGCAGGGGGCTCTCCCTTCAACTGACCCACAGGATGAAGGCAACCATCCATATCCTCCATGTCATAGCCAAGGAGGGTGGTATAACAACTTGGCAGCCACTAGCCTTATACTGCTCTGAAAAGCAACTGTATATAATACCATGCTTTCCCATATACACAGCCTGTATATTAGGGTCATCAGTGCTTCCTGGAGCGGTAAAACTACTTTTTTTCTTTTTTACACAGTTTTGGTCCTGTTATCCCAGAACAGCCAGCATCATGATGGGATATTAGCCGGATGCTTTTCATTGTAAAACATCATCAACTGAGTCATTTACTGAATCCTAACATTTTTGCATCTGGGCCACAGGAAAACAGATGTACACAAGTGACTCTGAGGACTGAAATGACTCACAGCACTTTATCACTAGTGATGGCACATGAGAAGGAAAGACAGCAGCTTGAACCGCTGAGCCCAGTCTGAGCCCACAGGGCTGGTAACTGGAGCACTGTTTACTTGTAACCAGAGCACATCTCTTATGGAAGCCACTGAATGATGATAAACTTGAATGCTGTGTGCCGCTTTCTTACAGAGGCATTTCACAGCATGTAAGGGCATCGTAAGAGCAATACCATTTCTCAGATCTGCAGCGTGGCTCCTGACTCTAATACTGTCTTTTCTGTATATCAATGGGAGTTCGCAGCATAGAAAAGAACAGTACCAGAAGCAAAATGTCATTTGCATGTTGGGAGTAAAAATTTTGCCCTAAGACTGATCAGAAATTAAATTTAAAAGATGCAGAGATTTACTAGTTCAGCCTACAGTCAAACTGCTCAATGCTGCAATGCCAAAGACAGTCAACTACTATCATCCATTTGCTTATCCTCGTAAAGTACCAAAATCAATCCCTGAAATGAAGTAAACATAGCTGCATTGATCTGGCAATGACCTAATTTTTGAAAGTCACTAAGAGGTTATAATGGTATTTTAATAAAATACAACATTTGTTGGAGTGTTAACATGTAGGCAATGGGAGGGTTACGTGGTTGCTCTGATCAGTCTCAGGACAGGAGAGCAAATGGTAGCAGGAATCTTCCCCAGGGTACAGCCAAGAGGCAAGAAGATCATTAAAAAAACAAGTACTGTTCAATTAAACGTGACAGTCTTGACAGTGGGGTGATTTTTCTGGATAACTTTGGCGTAGGAACAAAAAGACGCATTGTTTTCCACTTCCTAGGGCAAGCTTACAGAAAAAAGTAACCTCCTTGTTTGGGCAGCCCATTAATTTGCCCTTGGCAGCTCATTTGAGCTGATAACCACAGAGCCAGATGTGGGCAAACCTGTCTCAAGTGACCCTGATGGATATGCTCCATACCATGGGTACATGCCCAACTGCCATACTATATTGCTATATCCCACGTTTCCATAACCCTGTGGGTTGTGGCTTTCCGTACTCTACATGAACTGTTTGCTGCAGTCACCAATACATGAATAGCCTCACCAGATACTTTCCCTACCCCTTCCTTCTCCCAGCATTGCTGTAGCCAGGGCTAGCAGGGATCTGGGGAAGGCAAAGGGCAGCAAAGCCTCTCTACAAGGTCTGCTTTTTGAGAGGTGTGACGTTGTCCTTTATAGATAGTCCACAGTCTTAGCTTTTTCCTGGGTGGTCCTGCACACCTTCTTTGCATTGATGAGCACTGGGACTGCTGGACGCTGACGCCTGCCCTTGGGGACGGGACAGTCCCTCTGGCTCTTCAAACCTGAAACTGAAGCTTAAACTCCCAGTTCAATCACTGTTTTTAGTCATATTTTTTGTCAACTTGAGGAACAACTTTCTTTCTTTCACACATATGGAAACCTGCTACAAATGCTTTCTTCTTTCTCTAGCTGTCCTGATTATATTAATGATTCACCTTGGTTATTAGTTGCAACACTGACTTCTCACTACCTACCACCTTACGGTGGAAAAGGGCTATGGTCCTGCCCCTATTATAAAGAAACCCCTATAGAGCACCTCACCCTCCAGGTGGGGGAAGCCTTATGTGCCACTTTCCTGCCTAACACAAGCTTTAGTACATCTTTAGGACCTTCAGAGTGGTACCAGGAGATACTCCTCTGTTGCGTCTCCTTGGGCAATGTTGTCTATTACCTCCCATCCAGGGCTATATGGTCCATTCCCCTGGGATGTGTACAGTCTAGTGTTTTAGGTTTACACCAACAGACAGGTAGAGATGTGCCAGATCAAACTATCCCTGTAGCCAGCCAAATGTATGTCCCAAAATTGTCCATGTGGCTGCTACCTAAACCAGATGGTAACCAATGCCTTTTGCTGGTGAAGGGTGGGATTCATCTTCAGAGACACCTACATACACTTACACTGAGGCCCCTGCATGCAGGTGGCTACACAAGGGCTGGCGTCAGCTCCCAGCAGTCCCTGGAGATGGGATACAGGATTTGGTGGTCTGAGACCCCTCGGACATCTTCAAGACATCAACGCACAGGCAGCAGATGCACCACAGGACTTACAGGAGGTCTATACTCCTCCAAAGGAGCAGGTGAGGGAAAGCTTAAGCAACTCACCTGGCACTAGTTGTTTATTCTTAAGCAACTGAAGTGAGCAGTAAATGTTCTTCTGCAAAGTCCCTGGAGAGTCTTGTTGTCTGTTCCTGGGTGTTCATAGAAAAGCTTGTGGGAAAAGGAGGTTACTCCTTGAGAGCAAGAATAACTCTAACAGTGGAGTGGCAAGGGCACTTGCCTGAATGCCAGCCCCTGCTGCAATGTATTTTCTGCTAAACACTCATTTAGGTAAGGACAGAAAGCTGGTGTTTCCAGGTAAGTTTCCTACCCCTTAACCTACAGATTGATGTTGATTCCTGTTTCCTCTCACTCTCCCCTGTTTCCCCTTTGCCTTTCTCTCAGCCTTTTCCCACCTTGGTACTCCTTTCACAGAACAATTTTCCCTCACCCTTTCAGCTGCTTTTGCTTGGAAAGGCTGGTTCAGGCAACCAGCACAGGAGTCTGAGCTGTGAAGCCGGGTTGGAGACTACTCTTAAGTCTCAGAGCGACAAAGCCAAAGACACACACAGTCGTTTCTTCAGCCATTTGCCTTTTGGCCAACTCTCTGGTCAGCTTTCTGGCCTTTGCATATTCGCTGCCCTGGATAAGGTGCCCAGAAGCTCCCCTCATGCCTAGGGGAAGCTCCATAGCTGCTGCTTGAGGAGCTGTGCATGGGTGGAGATGCGCCTTGTGAGGCTCCTCTTCAGCCTCATGGTGCTGCTGCTCCTGCACATGGCCCAAATGTGCCCGTCCTCATTTTCAAGCCTTCATCTTTCTGTGTAGTCCTTTCGGATCACACTAAAGAATTTAGGGCGGCCATGAGAACTAAGTACTTAAAGGGTGTATGTTGATACAACTACTGATGAGATTTTGTCGTAGCTGCCTGCAGAAGCAAAGCACTCAAGTTGATGCCTCAGCACATCACTCCATCCTATATCCCTAATTAAACTCTGCACAGTAGTTTATGTCCCTAGAAACCAGTAACCAGCTGAGATGCTCTTTTTTTGCTTCCCTACAGTATCCATTATTTAGCTTTTTCAACTTCCATTTCTAAGGCAAGCTCTCTGACCCTCTGTTAACTTCAGCCATGTAATCAACCTCCTTCCAGTACTACAGGATGTTGTGTCCTTCTATTACTTTAATGCTGTATTACCTTTTTGTGTTTTACCTGGTTGGGCTTGGAGCACCTGGTTGTGGTGCTCCAAGTGCCTCACCAATGTTCCTTAGAAAATCACCGTCTCGGTTAGCTGTTTAAATAACTCCATCCCTAACAATCCCAGGGTTTAACAAAACAGGTTCTTTTTAAAAGGCTTGACTCTGGCTACCCGAAACAATGCTTGCTCTTTCTTTTGATGTTACCTTCCGGATACCTTACGCTGTCTCTTTGGAGCTGCTTTTCTGTGCTGGCTTTGTATGTCCCACATTAAGTTTATTTTATTTTGCCCTGGAGGCCATGGGTCTATTTTGTAATTATAAGTCTTTGTTGCCTTTCTTTGAGTTCTTTCCAATGTAGCAGTACCTGTTTTTAATTGACTTGGCAGAGAAAGAATGTGAGCCTGAAATGCACCACAGATTACAAGAACATTATTTTTTAAAGTTTTGCCTGATTGAGAACAAGGTAGATTTTTGCTCTATTGGCAAAAGCTTGGATCACCTTCCAAGTCTAACCAAGAGCATTGCCTGTGTCTTTTGCAGTCTCACTTGAACCATTTGGAAAGTGAGGAGGCCACAAGCTCTGTAATTCCTCCTGCAGGGATGAACACGGGCTTCTGCAAGGCCATTGAAGCCAAAGGGCTCTTTGCTTGTGTAATATTATAGGCCGTCTTTCTGCTGATATAAGATGGATTCAGAGAGAGAGTTTTTGTTTCAACTGGATACCTCACTGAGCTTGAAAGTAATTAGAGTCTAGGAAGAAGCACATTACAAGCAGAAAAGTAGCTGAATTTTAATAAATTAGATTTGAAGTAGAAAATATGTTATTATTGGAGATTTTTGTAAATTATTTTTCTCCTATGGATTATAATGCATCATATTCCTACGTTTATAATTACTTGTCTTTGCTTTTAGTTTAATCTTAGTGATTAAAGCTGAAAGATATAAAAAGTGTATTAATGTGGTTGCAATTTCTAGGAAGTAAATCCTGGTAAGAAACATCAGATCATCTTAATAGTTTTACAGGATAACATGAAAGCCACACCCCAGTCACATAAATCTTTTAGTCAAATGGGGGTGGATGGATGAAAATAGGTATAAAAAGCCTATATAAACACATGCAGACACACTTATAAGCATACACTCTCACCTATAAAAACACAGCAGATCAGTATTGGATAGTCTGATAGTGGTTACCTGAGTATATAGTGTTTGTAATTAATATAAATATTTTGGAATGATGTGATTTACAAAACAAAACTGTTTCCACTTTGTGTGCAGGCTGAAGCAATGCTCTCATTCAAAATCTCAGGGCACCGTTCAACCTCACTGTTACGCTCATGTGTGCTCACCTGCACAGCCTGCACCCTTGTGGAACTGATCCTGCAAGACGTTAAGCAATCTGCCATGAGCAATAACACTCTAAAATACAAGCTTATGGCTTAACCACGCAAGTTATTCCTCTGAGCCTGAAGCACAATTTAAGTGCTTCAGGGTAGGTCAAGCACACAGCAAGGCCAGAAGTGTGGTGCCCACCCCCTTGCAGGAGGAAGCTCGCTCTGCACTGGCACTCCCACACGTGGCAATAGATGTGTGCAGGGCTGGATCCTATTTTTGCTTGACAATCGATCATGTTATTCATCGTGATAAGAGGCCACCCAGCAAAAGAGCAGGCTGGCTGCATGGGACACAAACATACCTGTGAAGAGCTTGAGATAAGGAGCATTTTGGGAAGGTAAAAATTCTTCAAAATATGTATGCAAAAGGCCAGACGGAGAACTGAGCTTGTTAAATGAGTCGCTTTTCAGCTTGCACAGCAAGCCGGAGCCTGGTACAGCATCTTCCAGGCACATGCCCTAATTTGCACAAGTTTGGGTTATTGTAGTACATTTAATAACATTTGATGATAGTCCAGAAAATCTTAGTGCCTCTAAGACCAATGCGAGATGCTGGCAGACAAGGATGATGAGAGCATCCCTCCTACAACTTGGTGCAGAAAGACCTGTATTCTGGAGATGGCACTCTTGTTGGAGACGACAAACACTCTGTTCAGGGTGGAGCATGCTGGATTTTGGGCTCTATGGACATATCCAGGTTGAAATACAAACATCCTCTTTTGAGGTTTTTTCCCCACACCAGAGGACTTGTAAATAAGATGTTGAGATTGCAGCAGACCAGCGGGCTCTGGAGACGGCTGTGGGAAATGAAGTGCACAAAGCTTTACCGTATATATGCTTTCCTAATGAGTGCAGGAGGGTTAACACACGGCAGCTTTTAAAGCAAGAGCAACACAAATGAGCAAGCACTGGGAAGCTTACATTTGAAATCAAAATTTATTCTTTACTTAGTATACATGTTTGCTTCTAGAGAAGAAATAGTTCTGCTGGGTATCTGTTGTCTTCTGGTTAAGCAGGAATTTTAACAGTAAATAGTTTTATTGTAGAAAGTAGCATTTCTTGGCAGTCAATTATCTAATATACTCAACGCATATGGGAAACAGGGACCAGATTTTAGCTGACCAAGGCAGTGAGTGGTCACCAACACGGAAAATGTTAATATTCTGCCCTTCACAGATACACTATGTCTATCTATCAGTGTATTTCTAAGTGCCCAATCATTGTCGTATCTCCCTGGGTACTTTACAAAATCAGATAAACCATGGCAACTGAATAATAATGTGGCTTGAAAGGAAAAGCCATTAACAAAAAGAAATGCATTCTCCCCACTAGTTCCTTAATTTAAAATTCACACCAGGCTTCAGCAATCTGAATATTAGAAGAAAAAAATTTCAAAGAGAATATGCAATGAGTAAGTCGCTATATATCCCCGCCTCCTCCCAGAAGAGTAAATGCCAATTATGCTTGGCAGAAACCTGAGGAGTTGCACTATACCCAATCAGACCAATTGTATCCAGTTTTTGCCTCCAGTGATGGCCAGCAGTAAACTGGTTTGGCAGAGCATGTTTGGTTTTAAGCTTTATATCTCCAAAAAGGAGGCTAGGCACTACTGCATGTGTAGAGGAATTCTGTTCTTCATTGGAAGGCAAGCCATGGAAAGTGGGAAGGCATATATGCCTCGTGCATTTTTCATCCTGGCTAATACAACAGGAGTTAGTCTCGTTAAGGCTGCTGGCAGCTGTGAAGTGTAAGGGACTGTGGTACAACAGCAGAGCCTCTCCCCACCCTGTGGATCAGGGAGCGATAAAGGCTGCTTGCTCTATTCCTCACAGAAGTATCTAACTCTTGCTAAGGTTTCAAGAGCAGTTCGTGGCAGTGAATTCCACATGATAGTGGTATAATGCATGGAAAAGAATTCTCTTTGAGGATTTTCTGATTTCTACAAGGGTGGTTGCTTTTCTTAAGTTTGAAAGTGTGAGTGGTAAACTTCAGTTGCTATCCTATTTTCTGCATTATATGCTTGCTCATTTGTCTGTCCTAACTTTTACAAGATCTCCTCATATGGGAAAGTACATCTTATGCATATTTTTGGTATTACCATATTCTCTGGTTTCAGCTGTAATGTTTTTAGCTGTAATATTTGAAACTATGCACCCTAGAGACCTCCTTCTAGGTTAGTTAATGGGGCTTCAATGACCTGCAGCAGAAGTATTTGATCTTTTGATTTGGTGCTATTCTTTGTCATCTTCTTAATACAGTGTAACATTTATTTGATCTGCTTTCATATTTCCTGTTGAAACTTTTTCAATGAGATATCCATGGTGATATTCGTGTTCTCCCTTATGATTTATTTGATTTAGAGTACTGTAGTACTGAGGTAGACGCAGCCTTCTTCTGCCTTGCATTTCTATCAGTTAATTTAACAGCAGCTATGTGTCTTACATTCAGTTTCATCTTTCATTACATGACCTTTTTGGCAATGTTGTTAGATTCTTTGGGAATTCTACACGGTCTTTTGTTTTTCTGTTATGATCTTGTGCCATCCTGAAATGATGTCACTTCATTCATGCCCATTCAGGCTATTTTCTGGATAATATAACTCATATTCGTGGACGTTTTTCTGCTTACAGCCTTTTTTTTTAAATTGAAGATTGGTTATATAGCCGCCTCTGCTTATAACTTTTCAGGTTCTTATAAAACCAGAACAGAATGGTTCCCCCACATCTGGTTTTGACTCCGTGGGTGACTGGAGAAATATTCAGAAAATTTGAATGA
Source organism: Nipponia nippon (assembly GCF_047370975.1). Taxonomy (NCBI): domain Eukaryota; kingdom Metazoa; phylum Chordata; class Aves; order Pelecaniformes; family Threskiornithidae; genus Nipponia; species Nipponia nippon. The sequence goes on along the minus strand of NW_028262358.1, from coordinate 93,614,517 downwards.
AGAAAAGCTATTATTATACTTTTATTGTATTTCAAAGGAAGAATAAAAATAAACATGGAGTTGAACTAGGTCACATTTAATATTCTGAAATAAATACTGAAATCTGTAAAATTGATATACTGTCATATGATAACCATAAGTAATCAAAATAGTTAAGTCATCCATAAGAATCATGGTTCTCTTCTACTTGCAGAGTTCAGAGTAACACAGGGATGGCTTCTTTGCCAGGCAGTACCTACAAGGTGCCATCAGGTAGGAGACTAACAAAGCAGGCTTTGGCTACTCTAAATTATATAATTACAGTGATTAGTAAGAATACCTGTGCATCAGGAGAAGTAAATATTAGATTAAGGAAAAAAAAAAAAAAAGATTTTTCTTAACAGCTTCAGCCCCCACAGAGAAGTTAATCCTGCATGTCAAACACACACCATAAACCGGTTCACTAATAGTCTCAGCCATCTGCTAAAAAAAACAAAGCAAGTCATTCATTTACAAGAACTTGATAAGGTCGATAAATCCTCAAAGGCTAATGAAGTAAAGGGTTCTGAGCAAGGATTTAGCTAAGTCTAAATCCTAGTACCCCAACTTCAGTGCACCCAACCAGTAATACGCTTGTGCCGATCATGCGAGCATGTTGTCAGAGCACCCCTGAGCCCAGAGCCTTGAGAGCTACAAGGCACCCCAGGGGACCACAGCGCTGCCATCTCCTTTCACACTGGCTGCAGCCTCACTATCCAAACCACGCTGTTGGATCTACAATGTTTACTTACAAAATTTTTAGAGTTACTTATTCCATATAGTAAAATAAACAGGGGAAGGAGTAAGATCTTCTGAAACAAGATACACACACGCACACAGAGGTATATGTATGTATATATAGCAAGTGAGTTGATAAAAATTAAACCCAAACCTTCAGCTACCAGTTTCAGCCTCAAGAAAAGACAGACTAAGCCGCATGCCCAGAGGACTACCACATCTCTTTTCTGGCAAAGCAGAGAGGGAGAGAGCATGTTCTGCAGCTGAAAGTCCCTTGTCTGAAATGGGATTTCAGGTTGCCTGGAGGCCCGTCTGAGACACAGCAAAGTAGCAGCTGCTTGTGCAGATCTCTCCCAGGGAAATGTGGCTTGGGGAAAGTGATGAAAAAAGCTTTGCAAGCCTTTTAGGTCTTAATATATTAACACGGTTATGGCAAATTGCAGGCAGAAGTCTACTGACTCCCAGGAAATTCCCAAGCATCGCTACCCTTGCGTGCCTGGCACCAAGGTGCCCTCAGTGATGGGGCAGGCACAAGTCTGCACTCATCTCTGGAGGGCAACGAGGTATCAGGACAGGTGGTTACTGCAAGCCATCTTCTGGTGGGGAAAATCACAGATCTCTGTGGCCAAATGCATTTGAGGGAGGACAAGTTGCATTCTTCTGAAAAATGAAGAATTTGCATTCTCTAAGTTTTACTTGATATGTTGCAAAGTGGTTTGTTGGTACTCACTGAATTACTGGGTCTGCCTGGATTCTTTGCTGGAATCACACACATTATCTTTTGAATTTTAGGTATGGCCATAGGTAAGGTTTGATGCTCTGTCACAGTGTGGGAGTCCTGTGGGGTCTCCTACTATTGTTTTGGATATTGTGCACAATCCAGGCCCTCTCCGTGCCAGGGACAGCATTACTAGCAAGCCAATTATCTGCAAAACTGTGCAATGGACATTTGCACTTTGCTGGCTGCTTATACAGTTTTTAATGACCTTGTAGTCTCAGCCAAGACCATGCTTGGCAGGACAAACAGAGTTTTGTTCTGTCTCTGGACATTCCATTGCCAGAAGTGCCTCTGCCAAGATGCAGCTCTAACAGGATTAGCCTAGAGCAAGCAACTAACCTAGGGAGTTGGTGTAATGAAAAAATATGACTTTTTTTACTTGATGTGATTAGCAAATGAAATATAACCAGTTAACAGCACCAGATAAACAGTCTGTAGCACTCTTTAAATAATATAATGGACCATTAGCAGTTCTAACAGGAGTTAGCTCAACCCAGCTTTGTCTGATACAAACACCAACATCTGCTTGCTAGCAGGAGCCAGGTAGCAGGGATCACATCATGTATTTTCTGAAGAAAGCTTAAATCACAGCCTTTCACAGTTACTAAAGTAAAGACATTTTGAACTTGTCTCCTGAAAACCCCATTTTGGGGCAGCAGGATTTCTGACACTGACTTCAGTGAGATCCCTAAATCAAAGCATCTTTTGTTGGAAGCATGGTGGTGATGTATCTGTTTGGAAAAGAAATATTCAGGATGAAAGACAATAAAGTACACATTGAAAAATGTAGGTAGACTATCAGGAAAAGCTTCCCAAAAATCATACAATTGCAAGACTGAAAGAAACTCCAAGAGAACTTCAAAGCCAACCCCCTGCTTTACAGCAGAACCAAGTATTTTCACACCACTCCTAAGAGACATGTCTAACCTCTTCTTAAACCTCCAGTGAAGGTTATGTAAAAGCTTTCCTTAAAAGTTTTTTTTCCAGTGTCTTACTAGCCTGAGAACTGGAAAATGCTTCCTACAGCAAATTTAACTATTGTCTTGTTTTCAGTAGCCAAGAAATATAGTTAATCACTGTTCAATTAAAAATATTCTTTTTTTTTTTTTTTCATTTTATGGACATTATTATATCCCTCTACCTTCCATTTTCTAAAGAAAACAAACCATATATTTGAGCCTTTCCTTAGAAGTCAGGCTGTCTGAACTTTTGCATTCTTGCTCTCTTTCTATGCACCCTCTTGTCTTAAAGGAGGGAACTAAAGCTGGACACAGTATTCCAGCAACATTGAGAACAGCCAAATTATTAACTCCCATACCTTATCTGACACTCCTGCCAATACATCTCACGATATTTTTCTTTTTGAGCAGCAGCTTCCTGCTTTTAACTCATGTTAAGATGGTGGTTCATTGCAACCCCAGATCCTTTTCTGCAGAGTAATCTCAGATCCTTCTCTCTCAATATCCCCAAGCTTATATTTGTGCATTTGATTTTTTCCTTCCTAAGTGCAGTACTTTGTACTTGTCTTTATTTCATTTCATCTTATTGATTTCAGGCCATTTCTCCAATTTGTCAAGATAATTTCAAATTCTAAACTTGTCCTCCACAGAGCTTGTAACCCCTCCCAGTGTGGTGTCATCAGCAAATTAGTATATATGCTATTCCACCATTTGAACTGCTAATGAAATTATTGAACAGAACTGGCCCAAGATAGCCCCCCGCGAGAGCCCATATAAAATGCCTGTCAGGTTTGATAGAGAGTGTTGATAAGAATGTGAATCATTCTGACTATATTTTTTCAAGCAACGTATCCGCTGTACAGTAATTTCAACCAGGCCATCTCCCACTGTGCTATGAAATGTTGGAGAATATTATACAGGACTGTGTCAAAAGCCCTACTGAAGAAGTCACAGCGATTGTTCTCCTCTTATCCAGCAGGCCTATCAAAAGAGGAAATCAGATAGGTTTGACATGATTTGTTTTTCAAAAATCCATGCTGGTTGTTTCTTATCACCTTATTATTCTCTAGGTGCTTATAAATCAATCATGTAATAATTTGTTCCAAGATCTTCTCAGGTACTGAAATTAGGCTGACTTCTCCAAAATTCTCGAGGGCTTCCTTTATTCCCTTTCTGAAGACAGAAACCATGTCTGTCATTCTTTGTCCTCTGAAATTTCTTCTACACTTGATGAATTCTTGAAGATATACTTTTCAAATTGCCTCTATTGGCTTCCTCTGGCCCAAATTCACCCCAACACACAGTCCTGTCTGTGGCTCTGCAATTGCCCTCCACCCTCCTAGGCTGCCCATGGTCTTCCTCACCACAGCCTCTGATGCTATGCAACAGCCTTGGCTCTTGCAGACGAGAGAGGCATCCCTGGCTTTCCTCCACCTTGAGCTGCTCCCTTCCCACCGCCCAGGGTCTCCCAGCAAGTCCTACCCATGCCAAGCTCTGCAGCTCTGCGGAGAGTGGCCGCTGCACAGCCCAGCGCTGCCTGTCAGGGAGTATTACTGGGTCTCTTAGAGAGGATGTTCAGTAAATCCACTCCAAGGAAGTAATTTAATATTAAGCAAGTGAATTATTACAGGCCCTAAATTCTGAGATAGAAGCTCTTAGTAAGGCTTCTTGGATAAAGTCTTACTGTATTTTCAGCCTAGTATGGTAGTCTGGAGAGTATTTCAACATGACATAAAAGCTTGAACTTGACTAATTATTATTCAAAAGATTTTTTCTTTGATCAGTTTTGTAACTCTTTTTTTTAATATTAATTTTGATAAGCTTCTGGAAACAATTGCATTTGTGAGAAACAGCCAAAAAAAGAAGAAAAAAGGCATTAACATATCAGCCTTCAATGTGTCATTTGTTACATGCTCTCCTTCTGTTAAGTACACCTTTCTTTCACCTCCATCTGCCTTCTAATGAATTTGAAAGTGAAAAACAAAAGAGAACAAACTCCAAACTTTTTTATTGCTTACTCTTTCAAAGTGCAATCCATTCAGATGGAGATTATTTTCCTGAAAGAGCTGGTAGAGTTTCTTGGGACAGCTACAACACTAGTAGAAAAAAGATAGTAGGTGGGCTACAGGAAGCTGTCTATGTTGCCAAAGAGAAGGTTATGATCTAACGTGATTCCCCCTCTCCCTTCCAGTCTGTAATATTATATGAGCAGAAGAAGGAATGCACTGATAAAATCAGAATTTGGTTAATTATATCCTACTCATTTACATTCACTTTTAACTTCAGCTAAGCAACTTCATTCTCAGACATAAACATCATCTTGCAGGGTTATTTCTGTTCTGAAATCCTGACGAAGTGTTTCTCCTGCAATCAAGAGCTGACAAACGTGTGCATTTGCAGCACGCCAGCCAGGCAGTACTCTGTTGCAGAAACGGGTGCTGCCTTAGCAGAGAGAAGAGCACAGTGCTCACTGTGAGACCGAGTCTGTGACACCCACCAGAAAGAAAATGGAACTAGTAGGAGAGGAATCTGAAATGATGTGTACCTTCTTCACATGTGGCATTGAATAAAGCCAAATCAACAGCTTTCCATATTTGGCTCCATAGTAGACATTGCATTTTCAAGGTTTAATGCCAAGTGCTTTTCCTCTGCATTTCTGTTTTCATGCTGAGAAATGATCAGCATATTGATGCAAAGCACATAGCTCCGTTTTTCCTCTAGCTTTGGAAGCCGGCAACCTGGCGTCATAGGTGCAGGGAAGCATCATTTCCAGCAAGAGTGTCTGCTCTTGACAGCTTTGGCTGCAGATGTTTTTCTTCATGAACTTTTCAGTAACAGACTTTTGTATATATCTACACATAGAGCTTAAGGTATCATCCAGTTCCTCCGGGAGTCTGCACTTGGGATAGTACACAAATGTAATACCTTTAGCTTTTGGCATGACTTTCCTTGCAGCTGAGCATGGATAGGTCTCCAAGAAGTCACTGTTCTTCCTCAGCCAGGACCTCAACTACATCTGCCAGGTAAAGCTAAAAATAAATAGACTCTCTCTTCCATTAGAAACACATGGAGGTTTCCAGAGTTTGTTTTCATCTTACACTGGGACAAATAGTTGAACTCTCTCTTTTTTTTTTTCTTTTTGATAGAACAAAATATATTGAATATACTGATACCATAATTTGTGATTTAAGATATCCTAAAGGCAAACTGAAATATTATGATTTCCCACAAAATTTTTGAAAAAATTGATCCATTACCTCAAAATATTTCAGTCTAAGTGAGTGACAGGTTATGCACATTTTTAACAAGTTCTACCTCCAAATAGTTGTGACCTTCTTTTGTCCACCTCAGATACCTCAAGAGCAGGTCATTACATCACTATCTGACTACCTCACATTTTTTAATGAATTCACCTTCACAGGCCCCATGTTTATTAAGTTGTATTATCGCTGCTATACAGATAGAGGATACAGAAAAGGATACAGAAAAAGAGTGTCTTCCAGGTCCAGGGATAATGATCTCTCTCTGACACATCCCGTATACATTTTTAGCTCCAAGTATTGAACCATAGACTCAGACAACTGCAGGCAATCTACATTCTGCTCTTTCTGGGTCCTCTTTGCTTACTCTGGACTGCCAGCCTAAATCCTCAGCTACAGCTGCACGCACAGCATAGACCAGGTGTGGAACTTAGCTCTCTTCTCTGTCAGTCTTGAATAGACACTGCCTTACCCAGAAACCAGGGACCTTGGATATGTCGTAACACATGGTGGATGTCAATGGTCCTCAAAGGCTCATGCAGCACCTGTAGGTCAGTATGGCTGAGCCATAAACTTGTCTGTCCCAGCTGTGCCATATTGTTATTGACAGGAAAGTGAGGTGATAGTGCTGGAGAATGCATGAACTCAGTCGTGCTCAGCTCCTTAGGGGCGAAATATCTTAGCACAGAACTGCAAAGCAAAGGTATTTCACTGAGTGAAGTGGGCTGCAATCTTTCATTATATATTGCAAAAATGCCATCTCTTAAGCAGAATCATCTTGATGTTGTCCCACATTGCATGTGTAGCTATGCACTGATCTCTTCTCAAACTAGTGCCTAAGTGGCATCATTTATGTCATTTGCAGTGATTATGCAGTGATTTACCACTCTGTAGTAAGTGTTCGGTGGTGGTGGTGAACTCCAGGTCTTAAGTTTTTGTTTAACATGAAAATAGAAAAGTTTTCGTCATCAAATTGTCAAAATTTATAGGTTGCAACCCATGCCTGTGCCTTTCTTCTCCAATATGATCTCAACAACTACAGGATAGAAAGATTCAGAAAAGTTTCCCTGTTCTCTTCAAGTCTTACTTTTCTCCCTAGGAGAAATAATTTCTATTTAACAGGGAGGAACATTTAGAAAATCCCACAGTGAAGTAAAAATAACATCATTTCTGCCATCGACACAGAACCCCCTCACAGCTTTCACAGGAGGATTTGCCCTAAGGAAATACTGTTGGAGCAAGTATAATTACAGCAGGGTAATACATACTGGAGAGCCAAGTTATAGCAGCTTTATCAGAGACTGTATTATACCACTAAATCTGTTTTACTACATGGTTTACTAGAGATTTTCTTTAGAAGATCAGGAGACTGTGACAGGGCTTCTATCAACTAATGTTACTCCTATGGCCAATTCAATAGATTAATATTGACTGTGCAGTTCTGATATCCTGGGAGATTTAAATATAGTCTGTAATATTGTCCAAGCTTCTCCTCTTTTCCTGCCCATTTTTTATAGGACTCAAAACAGTGTTTCCATCTTGTCATCCATTTGCTCATCCTGACTGACACTGTGTGGTTTTGTGCAGATACTGGAAGTGAAGGGTACTCTTTTGCTGTGAGTTGTGGTGTTCCCGTTGAGTCTTATCTTTTCCCAATTATACCTAGAATACTGCAGGGTTATGCACCGCCTCCCCCTGCCCAAGCCCTAGGTAATATCTGGCCTCAATTTCCCTTATTGTCCTCCAAAGCACACAGTGCAGTCTTAAAATGATAACTTGCACCTGCTCTTCACCAAATGCTCTTCCAGTTTCTGGCATTTTCATTTGAACAAGGTCCTGTAAGGATGAGCCACCTTTTCTCACCTGCTTAAAGCAAAACTCTACATACGCCACAATAAAGTGGACCTGTAGTTTCTATTGAGAATATTGGATTTTATTTATAAACATTTGGGGCAACAAAATGTAAATCCCTTCCCAGAGGAAGATGGCCAGAGCCATGTTCTGCATGCATGTATATGCGTGTGTGTGTGTGCATGTAGCAACGGCTGTGTTTTCTCCCCGCTCCCCTCAGCCCTGCAGCAATGCCAGCACCTTCCCTGTCCATATGAAAGCATGGCAGAAGCCCTCTCCTCTCCTTGTGCCACGCAGAGGCCCAAGCAGACCTTTGATATTAAATTCCTTTCAATTTATCCTGCCCCCAGTTTCACTGCATTGCGGACTTTTTGACTGAAACCATGTAAGCGCATTGTAAGAGGTTTAACCAAAGGTTTTCCATGGCCAGGTATGGCATCGGGTGGGTTTCAGCTGAGCTGTTAGGTATTAGGGGTTGTTTCATTACAGGAAAGAACAGAATAGCATCTTTCCTTCCCCCCAGGTGTATATTTGGGAGTCTGCTGCTGTCCTGCCCCTGCTGCCTGCAGGGCTGGGGGGACACCCGGCGGGGGCAATGCAAGACGGAGGCTGAAGGCAAGTGAAGCAGCAGTGCCCTGAGCTCCCAGGAGGTTCTTGCTCCTCCTGTCCTGCACCTTGCTCCTGCCTGGGGCTGCTGTGGGCTGGATCCCACTGACAGCAGCTCCCGATGCTACCTGGCAGGCCAGGGGACATGAATGGTGTGGAGGGGACAAAGAAAGGAAACCTGAATCCCACCAACCCTCTGGATAACAGCTTATAAAATATATTTTGTCCTTTACCTCGTACCTCTGGTCTCAGAAAAACCCAGCTGAGTCTTGCAGCTATAGGGACAAAGTATTTTTAAAGTATGCATGTTTTGTCTAATTCTTAGTTGTTGCAGTAATTGGAATCCAGATTTTCCTAACCAAAGTAGGAAAAAAAATAGTAATCACCTGTCCATTATTCTGTTAGGCACAGAATGAAACTCTAGGAGACAGTTGCCTTCCACACGGTAGACAGTTGGTCATTGGCAGGGAGCACTGAAGACTGCTCCTAAAATCCCGGGTCACAGTCCTCTAAGGCAATGAAAGGAGATTGGTAAAATGTGCAATATTGCTGAAGATGACAAGAGAGAAGAAAGAAGTGCTGGTTACTATTGAATATGAAATATCTCTTTGGCTGGTGCATTAAAGGATATTAGTGTATTAAGGCTGATTCGGGTGACAACTTGTACTGAGATCCTTTACTTTTCTCTGGAATTCAACCAAGCCACAATAGATTAGGAAATAAGGCTTATTTTCTTTATCTTTTTTCCTGCTAATTATGATGGTCTGTGTAAAAGTACTGCACAGTCAAAGATCAGGGCCCACCTGTGCTAAAGCTTTGCAAAAAGATTTTTAAAATTTCTTTTCCTCCAGAGACGTTTCTTTTTCCTCCAGGTGCAATGGTTCATTATGATATAGATAATCAAAGAAAGGCTGGCTATCTTGGACAAGGAAAACAGGTATCAGGGTCCCTGAACATGCAGTTAATGAGGGGAAATGAACGACCACTTTGTAGGTCGGCTTTTTTCAGGAATCTTCTTCCAATTCTAAATCAGTGAGTTTATCCACTTTAATGAAAATCAGAATGGCTGTTCGTGGTGGAGATCAAGGGCTCCACTTGCCCGGTATCCTGTCTCCAGCTACAAGTGAATGCCAGAGAAGAGTGGGGACAGGAGAGGAGGATTTGATACCTTGAGTAATCTCCTGGTCCCCAACTATTTTCAGCTTAGAGAATTTTCTGAGTCTGATGTGTTTCCTGTATTTAGTGATCCAAAGTGGACATCTCCTCCACGTGTGTTTGTCCAGCCTTCCCTTAAATCTATGCAAACGTTTTGCATTTACAGCTTCCATTGGCAGCAAGTGTCCCAAGCCTACCATCATTGCGTGAACAGCTATTTCTAGTTTTGTTTTGCACCAGGTTCCTCTTAGTTGTATTTGTAGGCTCCTAGTTCTTGTATTGGAAGACACAGTTGCTCCTTCTTCACCCTCTTTTTGCCATCATGATTTTTTACACCCAGATTATTTCCCCTTACTCCTATTTGTGTCTTTTCAGAGGGGTGATCTTGGCCTGCTTGTTCCTTCAGCCAAAACTATAGGAGCCTTCCTGACAGTAGATCCTCTGTGATACCTTTCCCTGAACCTCTCCCAGCACCAGAGCATCGTTTTGGAGATTAAGCGACTTAGAACTGCACACAGTATTCAATTTTTTACGTATTTCCTCTGGGGCTGAACTAGAATACAACTGACATTCTTCTGCTTATACATACAGTGAGAGCTAGCCCATCTGTCTTCAAAGTAATTTGTATTTTACAGTGACACTTCTACTTCAGGGCAACCTTGTGAGATGCTGAGAGCTTCAAAATGCAGTGTCCTCCATTCTTCTTCAAGTCCTACAACTCCAAGCAGTTTTTCTTTATGCTATGGGAGAAGTTTTCTTCCAATCTCCTTATCTTTTTACACTCTGAGATTTTTTGCAGGGGTGCGAAGGGGTGTTAGTTTTCTTCTTAATGAAATTTCGCTAACCCTGTAATAAGCAAGAGACACAATAATACATTAGTTTAATATCTTTCCCTGTGCACTGATGATGCCTCTTTGTAGACTGTTGATCTTGCTGTCACGACCTTAAGATAGACAAAGGATGGCTTTCTGGATTGGGAGATAGTTAGGATGCTTAATTAAAAAAAGTAATTCTAAGGTTTTAATGGTAGATGGATCTTCTCTCCAAACTTTAACCTCATTTTTCATTTGAATTTATAGGTTGCAACATCATTGAATATAATTCTTGTCTATAATGTGCTTTATTAAACCATGCAAGCAGGTTTGTCCCAATGGGCTGATCTGCTTGGTAAGAAAAATTGAGCTGATTAAATGGTGCCCACTTCATCCTCATTAGAAAGCTCTTTCAGTATAATAAAGCGGAGCCATGTCACGGCTCCTATTTGCAACACTCATTATTATCCTTATTACACCTCTTCATAATTTGTCTCAAGCATTTACTAACGCATATTAATGTATGTGTTCTGATTGCAAAGTGTCCACCTCAGGCTTTACGGCCAGCACAGTTTCACGCAGGGTATCTAAATCCATATGTCAGGCATCTGACCTAAATCAGTATGTCAGGGAAAAGGATTCTACCAGCTGACATTTCAACCAGCCCTGTGCTCAAAGTGCCTTTCTGCTGCAGGTATGCTGCCATACATGCCAGCAAAATGCTCCTGATGCAGGCACAGATCCATATTGGTAAAAAAACTAGCTTGTATGTTTTTGCACATATAATTTTCTGTGGCCCTTTAGGATGATATAAGCTGGGCTAAAACTACTTCAGACCAATTTTGCCAATTAACTGAGCCTCCATTAGAATGTGAGTTAACATCCATGATATTTCAGAGTTACTCAGAGTCTGAATAGCATACAGCTATGCCTTAGGGGTCCTGAACACATTTAGCTGATTAAGTCTCGTTTCAGGTACTAAGCCCTTTTCCCCTTTTCAAGGGATGGTACGTTTATAGGCTTTTTAAAAAATTATTATTTCCAGGTATAGAATCATAGAATCATAGAATCGTCAAGGTTGGAAAAGACCCTTAAGATCATTGAGTCCAACTGTTAACCTATCACTGCCAAGTCCACCACTAAACCATGTCCTCGAGCACCACGTCTACCCATCCTTTAAATACCTCCAGGGATGGAGACTCAACCACTTCCCTGGGCAGCCTGTTCCAATGCCTGACTACCCTGTCGGTGAAGAAGTTTTTCCTAATATCCAACCTAAACTTCCCCTGACGCAGCTTGAGGCTGTTTCCTCTCATCCTATCGCTTGTTACTAGGGAGAAGAGACTGACCCCCACCTCGCTACAACCTCCATTCAGGTAGCTGTAGAGAGCAATAAGGTCTCCCCTCAGCCTCCTCTTCTCCAAACTAAACAACCCCAGCTCCCTCAACTGCTCCTCAGAAGACTTGTTCTCTAGACCCTTCACCAGCTTCGTTGCCCTTCTTTGGACACGCTCCAGCACCTCGATGTCCTTCTTGTAGTGAGGGGCCCAAAACTGAACACAGCACTCGAGGTGCGGCCTCACCAGTGCTGAGTACAGGGGCACTATCACCTCCCTGGTCCTGCTGGCCACACTATTCCTGATACAAGCCAGGATGTCATTGGCCCTCTTGGCCACCTGAGCACACTGCTGGCTCATGTTCAGGCGACTGTCAACCAACACCCCCAGGTCCTTTTCTGCCAGGCAGCTCTCCAGCCACTCCTCCCCAAGCCTGTAGTGTTCCATGATGCATTGTATGACTAGAGCTCTCCTTGCCAAGTCATCTGCCTTGTGACAACTCTTCTCCTCTCCTGTTCTCCCTCCTTGCCTTTCTCTTTTCACTGCCAAGCTGCTCACTTTATTGTAAATGGCAGGTTTTGTTCCCCACTTTAGAAGACCTGTTCCTCTCCTTTCTCAAGCCTGTCCTTCACCTCCACTATAATGGACTGCCCAATGTGATTGTGAGGCACATAATTATCCATAAGAAAGTTTGTGAGCAGAATGTGCAAGGTAATGGGGAGATACTTGTGCTGGTTTACTAGTCCCAGAAAAAGCTACACTCAAAACCAGAAAGGTATGGTATTAGAAAATTAGCCTAGAAATAGGTGCAAACAATTATTTTGTACACACATGTGCACATGGTCAGAGAGAGGGCGACCAGATAGAAAGTGATGTAAATAAGAATTCTCAAAAATTGGTAAGAAAAGGAAAACCAAACATGGATCGATCAGTAGCCAGTTGAAGGAAGGGCACAAGACAGACATTTTTTAAACATAGCACGAACAAAAGGAACAATGATCTTGGCTCATTATTAACATGACTAAATTAGCATCAAATAAGTACCTTTTTAGTGAGGACCTAATAGGACTCAGGTTTTGGTCCTGTTCAGCTTAACCTTTTTATCAATGATCTAGAAGAAAATATACCCTTATTACTGATAAAGCATTCAGATGACACAAATATATATATATATACACAAATAATATATAGTCCTGATACAGGGAAAAAAAAAAGGACAACAGTTAGAAATCTTGATTGCTTACAAGGGAGAGTAAAAATAATCTATATGTGTTTTGATATGGGCAAATAGAAGCCATATTTCAGCATAAAAGGAATGTAGGATTGAGAGATTTATACGGGGAAGCCACACAGGTTCTGACAAATGGGTTGTGGTTGATAGCAAGTTGAGTGCAGGCCATGTCCATAGGTGTGGTATCAATACAAACTTCGCGTGTAGAAAAAAAGAAATACCGAGCCGAACTGGAAAAAGTATATCTGACAGTACTGCAATTTCTGCTAGGCATCTATACTTTAAGAGAAACACTGAGAAATTGGACATAACTCAGAGAAGAAAGCCTTGAGAATGATTAAAGAATTGAAGGATATACCTTGTAGTAAAGCACTCAAAATGTCAATATATTTGGGTTATCAAAGAGAAGGTTAAGGGAAAGTCTGTTTTCAGTTTAGAAGTATCAACAAAGGGAAGAAAACATATACTAATGGAGGATCTTGAGAGTAGTATAGAAAAACACAGCTGGAAGTTGAGGTAAAAGAAACTCACACTAGAAATTGGAAGCTTTATCAGGAATTAAAACTGGAATATCACACAGAGAAGTTAATCAGCACTGGATGTTTCTAGAAAGTTTAGTCTTTACCAACTGATACCTGATAACTGGAGAGAAGCAAGAAACAGAAACATATTCTTGGAAGTCCTCTATATGTTGTAGAAAGTCAGACTAGAGGGTCACAATAATCTCTGATGGCTTTTGAAAATCAGTAGAAGGGTTTTAAATTAATGAAATATATGCATATATGTATTTTGCACATTGTTTGTGAAAATGCTACATTTTTAGAATTTGATAAAAACCACCTAAAATTCTCAGAAAAGGGGGCATTTTATTTTTACATTGTTTCCATCAGAATCACCCAAATTTCTCAGTCACTAATTCTTCCTAAAAACCCCAGAATCTTGATGATTACTCCCTTATTTTTTCCATTTCTTCTTCTCTTCTTATTCTAATATGTAATAGATTGTTTCAGGGAGAAGGGCGATGAGTTAATACTGACGCTACAGATCATTGTCTAAAAAAAAAGTCTCTAATTAAATTGAAACATATTTTATCTGTGGGTTTTGGGTTTTTTTTTCATATTGAATGTAAGTCATTATCAAGTATGTCTACCACTTGCTCATCTGATGAGCCTTGACCTGGAACTTTGCTGAAAGCATTAAAGGATTTAATGATACCACAAAACTGGTTCCAGGAATTAGCCATTACACAGAGGGGAAAAAAATGTAGATAGCAGTGCAAGACTTTGCAGTTCGCTGTGTTACACTGCAGGAAAGTAATCTGGGTTTATAATGACAGCTCAGCCATAGGATAATTGTACTCTTTAATACACAGAAACACAGTGCACCTTGCCTGGAAAGGGAAGATTTTATAACAGTTTAGTCATATTTTCAGTGACTCAGAGAGTAGCAATGACATCCATAAAAACTCCTGCAAACTCGGAATCAGCTGCGGGGTTGTCAATGAGCGAAAGCTAGCGGCGGGGATTTGTGGCCCATTGCTATGTGTTTGCCTTGATATGCCATGAAAATTCCTCCAGACTGGAAGAACACTAATGTTGTGCTAATATTCATATTGTGAGCAGAATGACCAAGGTAATTATATGTGGGCTGTGTCTGACATCAATCTGAAAGCTGTACGGGATTCATTTGTTAATGAAGCAAAAGTTGACAGAATAATTAATACCAGTAAAACATGGAAAATAGATCAGGTCAAACACAGAAAATTTCCTTTTTTGATAAGTACACAAATTTAGTTAATAAAGATAACCACCCAACTGTAATACATCCAGACTCCTTAGTAACAGACACCATTATGATAAAAAATATATGAAGTGCTCTATCAGTAAAATACATCTTAGAATGGATTCAGTGTTGTCTAGCAGTCAAATTTTAAACACTAATTTTCAGTGGGGAATCACTGGCAAACGTTCTGCAAATGTTGCCAGTAGACTGAATACTACCAAAAATTTAGTGAAGATCTGGAAATAATCCTGAGCTCATTCCTGACAGAAACTTTGGATGATACTGGCAAAGTGGTAAATATTGATGAAGGCTAGACAGTCTGACTTCTCAATAATTCAATATGCTAGCCCATTCATACAGAAAACATTTTCATACAGCCAATACATCCTAATATACAGGAACAGAAACTTTAGCCCATACCAAGAGAATGGGTATTTATTGGCAAATCACTGACTCCTGAAAACCATTTGGGATTAGAAAGAGTGAAAAGGTGAATGGAGGCCACTGTGAAGAAAAATGCAAATCATGTCAGTAGTAAGAGAGGACAGCAAGCAGGGGCAAAGCCATGCTTTTACCCTGGGGTCAGGCGAGCCTGGTACAGAACTGTTCCACGTATTTTTAATAGCAACATGTTTCGGAACAATCTTGATATATTAGAGAATGTGCATAAGAGATTCACAGAAATGATCTGAGAGTGAGAGCAAATGCTTGTCAGTGAAGAGATTTTCAGTATTTTTACACTCTAGTTACTGCGCTGAGCTTTGTGTCACTGTTCCCATTGCTTGACCTAATTCTTCAAAAGGTCGCTCTGTGTAGTGTATCAAAAGGGAGCTTGAGAGGCAAATTAACTGCAAAGTGTACATCCCTTAATAGGAAAAAATACTGGGGACTATGTCTTCAGCCATTCTGGGAAAATCATGCCAGGAACCAAGGCAGACAAATTTGAATGGGAAACAAGACACAGATTCTTAATGATGAGAGTGCTTGGCCATTGCTAAAAATCCGCAGTGGTGGTTTTTCTCTCTCTCATTGTATTCACCGCAGGTCTGAAGGCATTTAAGAAAGTCACTATATTCAAAATGAGCTATTGGGCTTACTGTAAAGGGCAGTGGGGAGAAAATGTTCAGCCTGGTTATACAGAAGGCCACTGTCTAACAATGTAATGCTCTCTGGCCTCAAATTCTATACAGTATTGCCACTGGTTTAAGCTATTTGGGAAAAGGAGTGATCTGGATGCAGTATCAGAGAAATTGTATTTTCCACGATTGGCTAATGAGGATATAAAATTCCCCCGATCATTCCCTTGCGTTGTCAGACTGTTATGTCTAGCAGTTATTTTTGAACTCTTGCTAATAGACAAGAAAAGATATAGGGGATTAATCAGAGGAAATTCAGGAGGCTCTTATTATTTCCCCTTCTCTTTATTCCCATAGCAATGACAAAGATAAAGCATCCTCTATAAAAATGCCAGAACTGCTAAATCAGGACTCATGTGAACGCATTTGCTTTTACTGCTGCCCTTGTGCTTCTCCTGCTGTTTACGTGGTTTTTATAATTGAAGTGATATTGTTGAAATCATATCTAGCACAAGACCTCCATATTTACCCTTCCTCCCCACAACTTTGGTCTCGGATTTCTCTGATAAATGATGTGAAGCAGTACCTTATCTTCCAGCTATGCAAACACTCATTCTTCCACACCTCCCCAGACACAGCCGTTCACAGCATCCACAGAGCTCTGACCTTCTGTCTTCACTTGCCTGTGTCATTAAAAGAAGAGGCAGATGCAGCCCCCAAATCAATGGAAGGAGCTTTGCAAATCCAAGCACGTCAAATGACACAGAAGATTTTACAACAAACCCAAAAGTGCTAATAGAGACATTACAACCCCTACCACACTCTTCCTCTCCGTCTGCACCTCTGGAAATCTGTGACTCGTTAAAGGGAATTTTCTTTCTTTCTGCAGGATCTTTGCCACCAAGGTATTAATGTGTTCAGTCCATTTATTCTGGAGTACGACTTCATAGGTTGCATAAGGTCAAAATGCACTGAACTTGTGGAGCACTTTCCTCAAATACCTGTCTCCATATTTTCATATACAATTTCTGAACTTTCTCCCACTTACTGAAGGATGTGGGCATGCACTGCGAGCATCACTCCTCCCTCCCATCCACCTGACATTTTGTAGGTTTTTACAGGAAGGAAAATTAGAAAGACTTACTCATGGTCACACAGCATGTCCATGCCAGGTTCGGTCAAGTAATCCTGAACTTGTGACCCCCAAAAATGTCAGTCTACCACACACTTTTTTCTATTCTTACTTTCCCACCCAAGCATTGCACAGAGCTCAGCCGAGGAAAAGTTTTATTTTGAAATTTAAATTAACTTCAGCACCAATATGTTCTTTTGCATTTTTGTCATCGTCTTCATGTTTGATTTTGACTCCAGTCTGAGGGCTGGTATAAACATGGATATGATAGCAAGAAGCGAAGGTTCCTAGCAAGTCCAAATGCCCTCAATTTCCATTGAAATCAGTGATTCTCAGCATCTCACGAGAGTGGGTTCTGTGCTTTTACACTACATGCCACAGAATATTATCCAAAACGTCAATTTAATCTTGGGGCAGCAGTCAATGACAGCTTAGCCCAGAATCTGTATTTCATGCAGCACTGAAGCCACACTTCAGTTTATTAGAAAATGGAGAAATGCAAACATAAAAAGATTCCAGCTTTCTGACATAAATAGAGGTTTGTAAAAAGGCTATAAGGAGGAGTTTTCACTATAGTTTTGCTAATACACATTCTGGCTTGTTTCATTTGTTCTGCACTTGCTTTTTTGTTTGAATCTTATCTTATTAAAGTGGTGCAGAAATATGAACTGCAGAGGATATTTAACAGACCCAATAATTGAGGTTACAGTGTTGGAATTAATAACCAGACTAAAAAAAATGCATAGTGCTTTATCAGGACCACAAATTGCAAAACATGGTAGCATTTTCCTGTCCAGAACCCCTCTCAGATGGCAGTGTCATGCTGAGCTGATTTTCCTTGGCACATCAATTTCCATTTTGGAGAAAAGAAATTTGATCTTTGGGCCTTGGATCCATCATACCACTGACAATTAATGATATTTTGAAATACGCTGTACATCTCAAAATCCACCAGAATATGTCTGGCCTGTAGCACAGCAGGAAAGGAAAATTTAACTATTGTAAAATATATCTCCATTAGCCTCAATAACAGAAATGCAACAATACCCTGAACACTTTTAGTGTATGAAATAAATAATAAATTAGTCCTGAGCAGTGCTTGTCACAAGGAGAGTATAGTGCTTGCAAACAAAAACTGGAAAAACAGATTTTTCCTGGTCTTTCCCCATAAGCCCACCACTTACCAGTGCTCTGTGATTGTGATGGGGACATGGTGCTTTTGTAAAGGTTGTCTTTCAGATGAGATATGTGAGGCTTGATCAGCTGTATACAGGACCTGGCAGAGAAGTTAGAGGGAGAGGTGCAAGCCAGAAAACCAGGACAAATTCCTTCTTGGGTAATTTCTCTGCATTTAGTAATACCTTCAGGAAATAAAGTTGCTGCTATTCACTTTCTGTCCTAAAACAATAAGTTAGCTTTACAAATTGTTGGTGTGGAGCTGGATTGTGTTCCCCTAGGCTGAGATTACTTCCCAACTGGTCCCTTGTATAAAGACAGCCCTTAATTTAATGCATTTTCCATTTGCCATTGAGTTTGTTACTGCTGTGGCAGCCAGGCTGTGTTAATCACAAGCGCCGTGGTGTGCTCTGGATCAATCAGCCATGTGCCTGCCTAGTCCCAGGGTTTTGCTCAGCACGGAGCAGCGGGCTGCCTTGTCCCCCTGCATTTACACACTCGCTGGGCAAAGGTGACACTGAATGTAGGAATGAACAAAGACAACAAACTCTGTGAGGAAGCAAGTGTCGTATTAGATCTGTATTAGGCCTGGGTTTTGACAGGAAAGGATCATGAAAAATCACACAAGAAATAATGAAAGAGTGGCAGTGAAGGAAAGGGAAGAGAGTGGTGACTCGGCAGTGGGCGAGGGTAAGGAAATGCAGTGAAGCTGAAGCAATTGAGAGACATGAGATGGAGGGGTTGCACTAAAGGCTGAGCAAAATTGCACTGTGTTCTCTGAATGGCCATTGATTTCCCTTCTGCTCACGGTGGTGATTTTGCAAGTACTGTTACTACTTTGTCCAACTGTAAAAAGCTCCAAATGAAAATCTTAAAAGCATACCTTTACAATATAGTCTCTAACACATTTTGGGAGCCTTTAAATTGAAAAGTGCTACATTAAAACTAGGTTATTAGCAATAATTACATGTTACAATCTTGCAAACCTCTGGTTCCTTCATTCCCGTCATCAAAGCTTTTTAGATCACGAGGTTTTTATTAATTTAATTGTAACCTTACATTAAACTTGTCCTGCATTTTATCTAGCTTCACTTTCTGGAACAATAGCTTCTCCTTTCAACTGTGTAACTTTCAAGTCCCTTTCTAGCATGAGAGAAAGGTGAAGATGCTGAGTCGATTCACAGTAATTATATTGTTCCGTTGTAAGGAATCACAGAGCACTCTCCTTGAGTTCCTTAGTAAAGATCCAGCTGTAATTAAGCATTAGTAAGACCTATTAAAACATTAGTCTACCTGGAAAGTTGGTATCCTCAGGAAAATTTGTATCTTTGTTCTCCACTTTGATCATTGTTATATTAGATGCTTTGTATGCAAATTAACTAAATTTTCTTTCTGAAATATTGTCCTCCTTTAAGCTTTCCATGATTAACTAGAACTTTAACTTTCCAGCCAAAGTCGGTTTAGCCTTTTCTCTCTGCAGCTCACTGCAATTTAAAACTGCCTCTTCACTTATCCACTTTCACTGAGCTCTGAAATTTGGCCAATCTTTGACATCTCCCCTTGGATATCTCATCATGGGCTTAACCAAGGAAACCCAAAATTCCTCATCTTCCCTGTCAAATTCTCAAACTCTTTCAGCCTCTGCTGCTGCTGCCACTGCCACCGTCCCTGTGTCTCCCTGGACACTATGTGGCATTTATTTTTGTCCTTTCTCCAAACGTCCAGGCTACATTTAAATCCAACAGAAACTCCTAAAGCATATTATCATTGATACTTTGCACACTACCATTCAGACCCTCCACACCTCCCATAGCAGTGAAGCCTACTGTAACACTTTTGGCTCCTTTTGCCTGTATTACTCCTTTCAAACTATCAGAATATGAGAGAAAAGCCAATGTGTTCCTGAGCCAGCAGCCCAGCTCTCCCACCCTGCTGAAAGTCTTCACACATTCACCCTTGCCGCTGCTGAACCTGAGATGTTACACCTCATGGCCGAGGCTTCGCACAATTTCACCTTGTTCTACTTTTCTGATTTTGTCTCAGAACACGTCGGCCTTCTGCCTTTCATTATCATGCTCCCGGCTTTGAAGGTTCCCTTCTCTGCCTCACTCACAAAAGGCTGTAATCTTCTTTGCACATTGCTCCTCGTAACATGCTGCACTCGCCCTGTGGTGAGACCATGATCCTGTTTAAAACCCTCCTCAAGAGGTCACTGCCTTCTGCAGCCTACGTGTGTTGCCTCCAAGAAATCAGTCATCCATTAATAGCCAAGACACGCTGAAGCTGATATTGGGGTTTTCTTATATTATACTTAGATAATCAGACTTCGTGACTCTTTGGAAGCACAGAGCTGTGTTTTATGTAACCACAGCATCGTGATTGTTCATCTCATCACCACCATGCTCGTCTTCCACCTGGTTCTTCATTCTTACAAGTTTTTTTGAATTCTGTTTTAAACTCTTAAGGGCACAGATGATGTCTTCCCATGTATCCATAGTCTTTCCAATTCCACAGGACGTTGTTCCCAGTTGCAGTCTTTGGGTGCCATCACATCTGACATTATATTAAAGAACAACAGTAAGAGTGATTATGTTCCAGAGTAACAAAAGAAAGTAAAATTAATAGTAGCAAACAGGACTGAAGCGTGTTTCTGGACAAATAGAAATAAAGCTGATTCCTAGTTTTCTTATCAATCCTTAATAAAAAGATTCCAGGATAAGCCACATTCTTACTGGTGGGAAAAGCAGTACCTGGGGCAGACAGACAGACACATGACAGTGTGGTCCTAAGGGTAAGCATATTTTGGTAGTACGTTTCCAAATGAATTGTTCCAAGTATGATCATCTTTTCATACTTGTCAGGATACTTTAAATAATGTCAGGCAGCTGACCTTTAGGAGACCAAGCGATACTGAAGCTATGCTATATTATGTTTAAAGGGTTAGCATTTTTATGTGTTTTTAAAAACCAAAATTGCTCTGGCTAGGTTCTGTGTAGAGCTGTTCACACCAGTAGACAACTTTCATAGAGGAGAGAAACGCACAGCCGAGTGTGGAGCTTGGCATCTCCTGAGAGGGGGACGCATTGTGAGCCTGTGGGCTGCCCTGCGGCATGCACTGAGGGAGCATGGCCTTAGGCAAAAAGCATCTCTTGCAGCTTTGTCTGCTGGATATTTCAGGGGTTAAAGTAGTACCCACAAAGCACAAGTGGGATCTAAAGCTGGTTTTTTGGCCTAGGCTGTAGCACAGCTGTAGAAGCCTGGAAGGGTAGCCTAGAGGCATGGCACCATAACCAGATGGACAGACACTTGGTGATGCAGGAAAGCCCATGCTGCCACAACAGCCAAATGCCAATGGCTACCATAAAGAACAGTAGATAATCAGATGTGTCACTAAATGTGAGATACCAGAGTCTGCTTTTCTTTCAGGAGAGGCGGTGATGTCTGGTGGTTTTAGCTTCTGAAGACGCAGGTACATTTGTTGCTGCTAGAAGCTGGGGCAAAAGTCACATGCATCTTCACATATAGTCCCCTGAATTGAGAGCTTGTCTGTCCTTAACTGGAAGTATTGGAGTTACACCCAAGAAAGGTATTTAAATCATGCTTTTCAAGGTGTTATAAAAGGAAACAAAAGGTTTCAGGTGGACTTTCAGCAAGTGGGACTCTCTTGAATGGGCACCAAGATCAGGATTTAGAGACTACGTGGTTAGCTGGGATAGGCCTGTTACATACGCAAAAGCTACAGGGAGGAGAAACGTGCTCCAAAATGTTGTGGTGCAGGAGTCAAAATAGATTCTGGAGGGGCAGCAAAAGGGGGATGCTGGGAGGCTGCAGCATCACATCTCTGCTCGTGGGGTGGGGAATACAGCAGATCTGGTACACCTTCATAACAGACTGTATGCTCTTACCACTGTTTTAATTTCACAAGGTTTCCTATTGTGTACCATGCCATTCCCCAGAGAAATGAGCTGTATTCCACATGAGAGGATCATTATCTGGGCCAATACAGCCTCTCTCTCCCTTCCTAGTCTAATCATCTTGTTAACTGTGATAATAACAGTTTGAGTTGATGTCCCATTGAAATAATGGATAATTTACACCGTTTACTCTTCCTGACACTAATTTTAAAGCAATGATCTCTAACCACTTATTAATCCCTATTCATATGAATAATCTCAGAGGCATCAAAGCTCACTACTTACTTTAGGTACATAAACCATCGGGGACTGGTCTGCAAAACTTTGCCTTTATTTTGAACTTTATTTTTAATAGGTAGCAGGTCTTTCTGTGATGGCAACATAAAATGGTAGAAACAGGAGAAGCACACTCAGACATCTCAAGAGGATTTTTTACCACTAGGGCCAAATGGCAAGTTGACTTCCTAACCTTGTTGAAGGCTTAGCACTAATCAAGTTATATCAAAACACAACCATGCATTATCAAACACATCAATAAAAATCAACCACAAGAATTTTGGCAAAGCTCATTTACAACTGATTTATTTGAAACAATAGTAAGTTCTTTAGTTTTGCCTTTTTACAGAGCTGCTCTGGTCACTGGATGAACAGTTGTGAACAATTTCCCAGGCACATTGTGCTTTATTCTTAAAACTAATCCCTGTGCTTGTTCTTCCAATGACTTTGCATGTAAATGGTAAAGTAAACAGGGATTTCCAACCACTGTCTGTGATTAAGCGAAGCACAATTTATAGGGAAAGGTCTCTTTTATTAGAGAAACTGATATAGTTGAAGAAAAGTTAGGTGGACAAGCTGCTGTGCTTGTAAGTCCTTTTTCAGGTGATTAGGGATTAGAGGATTCAGAGAGCCCTGAAAGGAGAACTTGCCTAGCAAACAGCTTCGGAGAGGGTTTAATGAGCAGAGAAGACTCTGGAGGTGTTATGGAAAGGAGCTGATGTTTGTTCTTCCCATCCACACAATGAGCTCCTAAACCTCCCTAATCTCTCTAGAGAGTCAATGCTGCTTTGTGAGCTTTCTGTTTTAAAGATAGTCTGGTAACAATTTCTGCTAGTAGTTGCTCAACTTAGTAACGTTTGACCTTTTCTTGCAGATGAAAGCTGTAGCCAATGTAATTTTAAAATCCTAGGGCAATTTACTTTAGTGCTACAGCATACACCAGAAAATAACTCCAAAATAACCAAATGTCAACAGAACGCAATTATTTAGGATGACTAAAATTATATCTTGAAGGCAGTCCAGAGTATAGGCTTAGTGGAGTCTTCTTTATGAAGAAAAATTGTCTTGGTGGGTTCTGTTCAGGAATATGTAATTTGTTCAACCATGTCCCATCACTTGTTATCAAGTGAGATATTTAATAGAAGCGATAACTAAAAAGACAGCAAAATTATTAGCCTATCATAACTTTCTAGGTACAATAATTTTTTTTACAAGACTGTGCATACTGAGTGGGAATATATTGCTCAATAGTAATGGGAGGTAAGGAGCAACTATTTTATAGTGTTACTTTTAAAATCCCCCTTACTCAACATTTGCTGACATTGCATTATCTCCCATAAATGTATTGCATGCATTTGTAATAAAAACAAAATTTAAAGAAGAAAATAAATCACTGATGTCCATGTTAAAAAGTAGCTTTTTTTGGCATCATCAGAAAAAGTAGTAGTGATGCCAGTACCCCCTTTTACAGAATCATAGAATCATAGAATCGTTTAGGTTGGAAAAGACCTTTAACATCATCAAGTCCAACCGTTAACCTAGCACTGCCAAGTCCACCACTAAACCTTGTCCCTAAGCACCACATTGTCCTTCTTGGCCACCTGAGCACACTGCTGGCTCATATTCAGCCAGCTGTCAACCAGCACCCCCAGGTCCTTTTCCACCAGGCAGCTCTCCAGCCACTCCTCCCCAAGCCTGTAGCATTGCATGGGGTTGTTGTGACCCAAGTGCAGGACCCAAAACTTAGCCTGGTTGAACCTCATACAGTTGGCCTTGGCCCATCGATCTAGCCTGTCCAGGTCCCTCTGTAGGGCCTTCCTACCCTCCAGCAGATCAACGCCCCTGCCCAACTTGGTGTCGTCTGCAAACTTACTGAGGGTGCACTCAATCACCTCATCCAGATCATTGATGAAGATATTGAACAGAACTGGCCCCAGTACTGAGCCCTGGGAGACACCACTTGTGACTGGCCACCAACTGGATTTATACACATGAGTAGGCCAGAATTCACTTTTAAATGTTAGCAACTGTGGTACCTCAGCTGGGATGCAGTAGTTGCATCCCTTTGGATGCAGTGAGTGCAGAGAAGCATGGAGCCCAGCGAGCGAGTCGGGCCCTGACTGGGGCAGAGCTGCCACCTTCTCTCTCCGTACCAACATGTGAGAGGCGCTTGTTCCCACGCACAAGGCTTGCCCAGCATTTCACACCCTCCTCTGTTGAGGGCTATTCACATGCCCTTTCTTCCAAGAAAATTCCTACAGTTCTCAACACACAGCTGTCAGGGAAGATTGTGCTGTTTATTGCTGGTTGTTATGTTACAGACACAGTAAGAGACTCCAGCTAAAACCAGGTTCTATTGTGCAAAAATAGCAAATGTGCTTGCCTTCTCTAGCCTGAGACTCTCACAGCCTAACTAGCAAAATAGGGCACATTTACATTTTCCCAAAGAAATCCCTTTGCTCCTTGTGTCAGAGGCTATTTCATCTCAGCTGCAGAAGGATTACAGGCTCAGCTGGGGATAGAGGTACAAAAACCTCTTCCACAAGTCCAAACTATTTGAAGATCTCCCCGTCCTTGCTGCATTGCAGGACTGGTGGCCGGCTTCGAGGAGAGTGCAGGAGCTGCCCACAGATGTCCTGCATGTTTCCCCTAGGGGTGTACCAAAGGAAACTCCATGTTTTACTCCTGTACAGCTGTAGATAAAATTCAGATAGGAAGATTTCTCTCCAAAGATACCTTTGTTCCAACATTGATTATTTAGCTGCACGCTGTCATTCCTGCTGCTGTTGCCTCAGCCAAACCCCAGCTGAACAAGGAAGAAAAATGATGCTTTCTCTTCGCTGTCTCTGGTGGACAATACCAAATTAGCCTGCCCAGCATTTGCCTCCGCTACATTTTCTGGTAGCTGAATGGTGCAGGTTAACCCTGCAAAATGCATGGAGTTACTCTGAGAGGAATAAACAGGGTGCCTGGCTTGGTCGAGACTTTGCTTACCCCACACGCTCCCCTTAGAGAAAGCAGCAGAAGCTGATGAAAAGACACATGTGGTTTTGGATCTCTTTACATGATCCACATATAATAAGAAGAAAAAGGGTAAAGAACAAGCTTGTGGAAGCTGCCAGGGTTGCTAAACCGTGCAGCAGCCGAGGCAGCATGGGGCTGCCCAGCTGCAGAGCTGCTGCATGTGCCCTACCCAGATCTGTGTTGGGTGGCCAGGCCATGGTGGAGGCAGCAGGCTTGTGGTCCTATTCCTCCTGCATCCCAACCATGACAGTGGGTAAATCTCTTAGCCATGTGCCTCCCAATTTCTTTTTTATTACTTCTTTGGGACTGGGAATGTTTCTGACTCTGTGTTTGTGCAGTGCCTCTCTTTGTATGGGTCTCTCTCTCTCCTTTTAGCTGTCCCTAGAGATGATGTACTTTTAACATACACCATAAGGAGAGCTTTTTTCACATAGTAGGAAGGAAAAAATGGCAGACATTAAATACTAAAACTAAAGCAGAAGGCTGCTCATCATTCTTTTGATGTATTTAATTTTAGAATAGGATTTGTAATTTATAATAAAGCAGTAAAGTTTTATGAATTCTGGTATTTTTGTTTCAATTCCTACTCGAACTTGTGAAATGTGGTTAGTAAACATAGAAACGAAGATGGCAATAATCTATACAAGCGCTAGAAATGGGAGCACAGGGGAGCAGTTTGAAGCTGTACATCCAGCTGTGCAAAATTTTCGTGGTTTCTGCTGCTGCCTCAAATTGGTACTGGTGGTAGGGCTCAATTCACAGACCAGGCCTGGATGTCAGTACTGGTTTTCTAAAAAATTTACGTTTAACTCTCTGTTTCCTCTGCTCTTTTCATCTTTCTACTAATGTCAGTCAGCCTTGCTGTCTCCTATTGTCCTCCCCTCCTACCTACCTAGGACCGTCTGTCCTCCGGCCCAAAACTGTTCTGTCAGTGCTTTCAGGTCTTCCAAATTGCTTTGTAAAAATCCCTTTTCACATGCTGCCAAACAATTGTCTTAGCAGCAGCTCTTGTCCTTCCCATCTCCTCCACCCTTTTATCTCATAATCACCACCACTCACTGTGTCATGCCAAATACGGATTTGAGCTCTTCCTGCCAGGATCTCTGTCCTTACAGGTTTGTTTTGAGGTGTGTAGCACATACCTGATAGCTTGAAAAATAAAGCAGGTGAATCATACTCATCTATTAAGGCATGATTTTTGGAGAACTGAGGGTGGAAATTTCTCAAAAGCTCTGTGTATTTTTATGGGTGACTCCCAACCATAAATCTCATACAGTTCTCACATGGATCTCACTCTGGGTCTGGAGCAGGACTGAGAGAATCTCTCATGGGAAATCTGCACTGAGTTCAGGAAAGTTATGGCTCTGGGTGCTGGGATGAAGCCCCTCCCATCTTAGGGAATTAATTTTGTAAAGCTGCTCTTGAAAACTGCTTTTGAGATAGCCAAGTGCATGGGATTTCCTTCGGGTAGTGACCCAGAAAGGCAGGGTGCCTCCCGCCAAGACTCTCATAGTTGTAAGTCATGCCCCAGGTATAATCATAGAGCTCTGACAAATCTGGAGCAGGATCTATTCTGGCAGAAATAAAGCATCAACCTTGTAAAAGAAGTCTTGTCTATACAGTGAGTGTGAAGAAGGACCCTTGCTGAATACAGGAACAAAGGAAAGGATGACATGCTGGACAGCAGCGGTGGATGCACCTATGCTGTTAAGGCAGCTAAGAAATGCTTAAAGGCTAGGGAGTGAAATGGTGAAGAGAGTTTAATTAATGGACCCAAACCCATTAAGTGACCCAGATCCAAACACAGGGCTTTGTTTATTTGGAAAAAGGATGTTTAACATTTCCCTCCTGGTGAAGTCACGTATTTTAGTTACTGGGCAGATCTAAGTGACGACACAGATCTCCTGGCAGTAGTGAATTAGTGCATGTTTGATATTCAAAAAGAGAAAAGTGCCCTAGCTTCTGAGGCACTTCATTGCCCTACAGGAGAATGTTTTGGTGTTTCCATCATCCGTTTGGACCATTAGGCCAAAAACCGCAGCAGTGTGTTCAAGGAAGCTGCAAGAAGGAAAGATGAGTCACAGCATCAACATTTTGGTCCAAAACCTAACCTTTACTTTGCTTCTCTGTAATGTCTATGTGTCAAATGCAGAAGTTTCGTGTTCACTCATCTCTCCTAACCACGCTCAAACACTTTCAGATTAAAAAAATTACTTGGTTTTTAATTTCTGTCAATCTTTGGATAAGCTCTGATAGATCCTAAGTGATTTCAAATTATGAAGATGATTCAAACTTTGAAAGTATTCTAAAATACACTGTAATAAATCATTCCATTTCCTCTCCCAACGCCCTAAGCCCCCAAGGCCTGTGTGATAACCACTCCTTTCTCCAGTCTGCTTCATCCTTCAATGAAGCAGATTAATTTAATAACATTAACATAGGGAATTTTGTATCTCTCTAATCCCTACAAGTTGGAGCCCTCAATACACATATCCTAGACACTGACAAACTGAAAGTTCATTCAGAACCAGAGCGATAAACCGGGGAAAATCGTGACACCCGTCAGTTCCCGTGGCAGCTGTGCCGCTGTCTGCGCTCAGTGGAGCTGACAGGGGCTTGCATCCGAAGGCATCACGCTCTGAGACAGACCGAAATGGGCAGAGGAGCTGAAGACATTCAAGTACTGTGAACGCTTCCTTTGGACATCATACTGTGAAGGGAAAATAATTGAATTAGTCTGAGGCTTGACTGATGTTGACATTTTCAGTGAGAGGAGTCAACTTGTAAGCTTCTGCAACCTTCAGTCCTTGCTGACACAAAGCAATGGTTTGTTCCTTGCACTATCATCTTCACTTAACATTTCAGATACGCTGTCTGAAGTACCTTGGGATCAAAAACACTCCCTAGATAAGCATAAGCTACTAATATAGAAGGATACTATTTACTTCTTTGTGATGCCCTTTCCTCCACTCTCACTTGAAAATGAGTCTTCTGTTGGGAAAAACCCACCAGAACGACAGCTTTATAGACTGCAGCTCTTATCCACATAACAAGTGTATTGCAAATAGCAGCACTCCAGCCATCCTCCTCGACACACTATCCAAGCAAGTGCTTACGAGGAAGGAGCTGCCTCACCAGAGAAAAGTTCACTCACTGCAACGCTCGTTCAATTTATAATCGGTTTGTAAAGGGTGTTAATTGGTATTCTAAAGTAAGCAGCAAGTTACCTTGAGACTGGAGTTAAAGCATAAAAACGCTGAAGAAGGGAGCACCAACACAGTATTAACTTTAAATATCTTCTGCATAGAGATGAGCTAGGTGTCCAGAAGTCCTGCACAGTTCAGGGAAAGAAACAGGACCATCTAGAAGGATTTGTCTCAGGTAAAAAGGATCTTACATGCCTTGTTTATATGCAGATACCTACACTGCAAGCACCTGAATTTGGATTGATGAATCCCATCCCAAATGACACTTAGATGGCCAGAAAATCTTTTAGTTTTTCTGGTCCAGGTCCAATGCAAAGTTATGATTTCCAAGGGAAAAAGAAAAAAAAAAGATGTAGGCTGTGATTAAACTGTGATTTTGAAAGACGCTGTTAGTCCACTTGAAGTACTAAACTGCCACTTCAGAATGAATAACAATAATAATAATACAAAGCAAAAAGGAATATATTTTGCAGATAGAGTGCCCTGCTTTCAAGATCTTAAACTGCCCCCAAATATTCAGTATTAGTATTATTTATTATTTTACCTGCAGAGTGCCAGAAACATTCATGCAACTTCACAGAGAAATAAAGGTGACAGGCCCTGACTTAAGAGGTTAAAATATTAATGAGACTAAACATAAGAAGTGATGACAACAAATGAGTGGATGAAGTGGAGCATGGAAGAAATAGTTTACATCAGTGTAACGGCGTGAGAGAAGCACTTTAGGGTGGCTATACTTCTTTAATTCCTCTTTGGCTCCTCCAGTTACTATTTTGTACGTGTTAAGGGGGTGATAGAAAAAAGTCAAAGGACTTGCCCAGGAAGAAAAAAGTTCCAGAATTGGGACTATAAACTGCAGGAGTTCACCAGACCTACCTCCAGCCACTGTACCAAATTACTCTCTGAAGAGCTCACAACAGTGGAACAAGTAAAAGTCTGAAAACATAGTAAGGTAAACTGTTCATTGCTCCTCTCCTTATCGAAAGAGGTTAAAGCAACTTAAATAGAATTTCACTCAAACATCCCCATCCTGATGAACAAATTTCAGTCCCATGTAATTGGAAATGGCAGTTGAAAAACCTTGATAAAAGGGTTTTAGATGAGAACGCTAACAAAGAGTGAAAACTGGCAAGGTTAATGTAAGACTGTTTTTCCTCCTGCCCCCACAGTAATTTTCTAAAACCCAGCTATTGAATTTCTCATAATATTTGTTAGGTATCTCCTGAGGGATGCTGTGAAAGCTGCCATTCAGCTGCTCTAAAGGAATCCTTATTGTCTGAATCGAGGAGACACATTCAGCTCATGAACCCAAATTGAGCTTCTTTTTTTACTTCCAAGAGTTTTTGGACAATATTTTTCTCATATTATTCCAAATTATGGCCTCAATTCACCTCAGGCTACAATAAGCTATGGTTTCAGTATGTTCTGGGAGAAGATGATTGATTAGGTGCCTGACAGCACACACGCTGAATTAAGCAGGATCATCTAACCCCTTCCCAGTTAATTAAGATGTCTTCTGGGATGACCTGTCAATAGCACCACTCACACAGCATGACAACCCTCTCCTCGAGTCTTTAAAATCATCGGCATTTGTCACCCTTCTATAACGATGACCCTTGAAGTGACCTAAGGTCATTGTTAAGAAAATATACATATGACCTTCAACCAGGGGTGACAGTATAGGGTTATGTGTATGGCTTCAATTAAAAGATGCACAAGAGACCGTATGATTAGCCAGAGTATTTTTCTATAACTTTATTAGCAAGGGAGCCACAGCAAGTGACAAAAAGGGTAATAGTCACGTATGAAGTGGGCATGTGCAAACTGGAGATATCAAAAGAAAGAAACCCTGCACTTTAAAAAGGCAGTGCCACTGCCAAAATTGTTACAGATATGTCTATAACTTGAGGTTTGTCCTGTTTTGTATCGAGGGCAATTGCTCTTTTATTAATGGCACTGAAGGAAGGACCCTGTGACATGTTATTTCGCTTTTTAGCGTGATGTTTCTGAGTGCCACCAAACGTTGCAGGGAGAACCTGTGTTTATCTGACAGAATATTCAGGAGGAAAAGACACTCTGTCCATGTGAGAAATAATGTTTTGGGGTGTCTAAACAAGGGCACAGCACAATGAATGAGGGGGGAATTGAGGTAGTGTGAAGACAGGTGACAGAACAAATGGAACTGATGTGAATAAGGTATAGAGCGTGTGTACATACTTTGCTTTCATGTATCACATAGAAAACTGATTATTTTTATGAAGTAGCAGAAATAATCACATCTACATCTTTTAAGGAGCGAGTGAATTGGAATAATACATTGCTCTATAGAGTGAAGTCTTACAACATCTTACAGAGAGATTGTGAATAACGTTGTACCATCTGGAATTCTATTTCTCCATATCTTATATGTTAAAATAAAACTAATCAGTGAAATCTGAAATCAAAGCAGTCCACATGGCACTGAATTTCCCGTTGCTAGGCATCACTTGGTCATACTGTGATATGAGGTGCTGTTTTGTTTCTAGCATCAAAAAAGGTGATAAGATTTTCCCACCCTGTAAACATTTAATCAGGCAGTAGAACAGATAAGCAGATGCCAAAAAGACGACTGGCTAAATCCATCATCCTTTTAAATCCCAGGAGAGCATAATAACCCAATCTGAGGAAACGGACTGTTCCCTGTGATCATGTTCATGCCTTTATGCTATCGTTTTTGTTCTCAGATTGGCAGGCTGGCTCCTATCCACTTTACCTTGGTTTGAGCCCAGTAGCTTGGATTTCACTGTAGCATGTACTGCAGGAAATCATTAAGTTCCAACCTGAAAACACCAAGAAATGGAGAAGCCACCCTTTCCCTAAAAGGGAAATTATTCACCCTGACTGCTTTCAAACTGAATGTGACTGGTTCTAAGTTCCAGCTACCAATTCCTTCTGTCTTCTCTTTCTCATCAGTAAAGGATCTTTCAGTACCTCATCTTTTCTCTCAGATAATTACATTATAATCAAGTCTTCTCTTGAGTGTCTGTTGGATAAACTAAATTCAGTGAGCTCTGTATGAGTATCACTGAAAGGCTTTTCCTGTAGCTTCAAAATATTTTTTGTGTCATCTCCAGCATTTCAGCATCCTTGAAAAATTGTGGACATTGACATTAGAATTCAAATAATCTAAATTTAGTTGTCTAAAACACAGCTGTCTAGTCTAAAATAATAGTTGTGGCACTCTCTCCAGTCAATGAAGAGAGACAGATGGTGCCAGGAGGCAATTTGTCCCACCTCTGTCAGGCACCTAGGAAGGGCTGGATGCCCCGTGAAGGTGTCTAATTGAATGCACAGGGTGTCTGAAGGGCTGGATTAGACTATATGCCTGTCTTTTAAATGGTGAATGCTGGGTGAGATGCATAGCACCACAGAACTGTACAAATTCACATATCAATCAGAGAAGAAGATATCACCTCCCACTCATTCCTTATTTCTACTAGTAATACACCCATAGACAGAAGTAGTTTTTTCCACTTGGAATTTATGTTCAATTGCTCCTCTGCTACGAGCACTAAATCCATTTTTAGAGGCACGTTTACAGCATACATTCACACATTCTGTAAATAGGCCCATGCACTCCCGGCTTCTGGATGTGTTTTGGTTTTTTTTGTTCAGTTGTTACTAAAATGCACGCTGTGTGAAGAAGATCAGTTTATCAGACAACTCCATCAAGACTCCCTTACTACTGTGTCCTTCTTAGTGTCATATATGTTTAGCAACATTTCATGCTGGTATAGGTCCTAGAAATGCATTATACACCAGGACCCAGGGTGCTTTCAATAAAATTAACGGTGTTGTCCCTGCTTTGGAGAGATTACAAAGTAAAACAACACATCTGTTCATCAGTCATTGCAAATGCTGTAACGTCCCATGTCACTTCAGTTCTGAGGAGAAAGAAGGAAAGAAAGACACCTCACCAAGTGAGTTCGAAGCTGGTGTTACAGAAGCACAGCACTGTGAAAGGGGACCCTTATTGCAAATCTGTGAGAGA
The DNA here is from genome assembly GCF_047370975.1 of Nipponia nippon. Lineage (NCBI taxonomy): Eukaryota > Metazoa > Chordata > Aves > Pelecaniformes > Threskiornithidae > Nipponia > Nipponia nippon. The sequence goes on along the minus strand of NW_028262358.1, from coordinate 93,582,156 downwards.
GGATTTGATGGAGAAAAGGATGCTGTAGCCTCAGATCACTTTGAATGATGACCACGGTAGGATGGCTTTTCTTAATCGGAGGTTTTGTACAGCAAGATTGCAGTTGTTACAGTCTTGTCCAGACAAAGGAGCTGCTGAGATAACTCCAGCTTCTTTCATGTAATCCCAGCAGTTTAAGCAGAAAATACTAGAAGCTGCTGCTGTTAAAGATACGCTCTGTGTACAAATAAGCTGGCTTGCAGAACTGTGGCTCCCTTTAAATGATGTGGAGAACTAATGTTAATCTGACTGCAGCTCTTCACAGACAATACTGAAAAAGCTCCTGCATTACCACACCAAGCTGAAGCTCATTTTTGTAACTAAAATGTGCAGAAATGCCACTTCTTAGGTCAGCATTCTCAGATATCTTTGTTGGACATCACCACGCTCAGCGGTGACACTGTCAAAGCTCGAAAGAGCACTGCTGAAGCGTTTTACATGATTTTCAAAAGCAGTTGCCTCCTCACTGGAAGGATTAATACTATTCAGATAAACCATCTCTGCTGGAGCAACTGGAATGTCGATATGTATCTGATTTTTATTTACCAGACAAAGGACAGTTTTGTAGTATAACTTCTTGACAGTAGCTCCTTTTCGCATGTTACAGAATCACTTTTAAGAAAACAGCTTGTGTTTTGAAATCAAATTTGCAACTGAAGGAGTGTTTTTCTGTTGATTGGAAAACCACTGCTGTAGAACTGAACTGAAACTGAATTTGACTGAAAAGAATTCAGTTCCTCTGTCTATTTTAACGGGTCAGAAATATTATTGTTTACATAAACTGCCAAACTGAGAACATGAATACCTAGATGTCTGAGCTATAAGGGTTTAATGCACAGTTTAATACTGGGTTCAATTTTCAGACTTGGGGGAATATAACAGACACTGCACTTTGTGGAAACATCTAATAGGACAGACATGAAGTCACTCTGGAAACAGCTGACATTATTTCAGGTCCTAGTACCACCAGCACTACTATTCCTGTTGCCGCAGTTCCCTGCTTGCACCCCCACCCACATCAGAGATGGCTAAAAGAGGACATGAGCAGTCCTCACCCATTCCTGTGCAAATTCTCCATTGTAAATTACACGGCAGATCAATCTGGTTTGGGATAATCTAGCTGATTTTATTTTAAAGTGAATTAGGCTGGGAAAGAGCAGTCTCTCTGTAGACAGGATATAATTTCTTACAGATTCTAAGTGGCTCAATGTGCCCTGGGAAAAATATAATGGCCAAAGAGAGTAATCACAGCTTTTGTTGTGATATATAGGTAAAATCACTACTTTCAGCCAAATCTTTGAGTGCCATAAGTGGAAACAGCCCTACTGAGTACCATTTAACCTACCCAGCGATTCTGCGTCCATGTCTGTGCACGACATCAGTTGCTCTGGTTTGATGCTGGTCTTCATGGCCATGTCAGTGCTAGTAAATAATATGGGCAAAGGGCTGTTCTCTAAAAAATGCTCTTTCCTCCCAAAGCAGGGTGACCTTTCCCAGTGTGGTGGGTTGACCCTGGCTGGACGCCAGGTGCCCACCAAAGCTGCTCTATCACTCCCCTCCTCAGCTGGACAGGGGAGAGAAAATACAACGAAAGGTTCGTGAGTTGAGATAAGGACAGGGAGATCACTCAGCAATTACCATCACGGGCAAAACAAACTCAACTTGGGGAAATGTGTTTAGCTTATTGCCAATCAAAATCAGAGTAGGGTAATGAGAAATAAAACCAAATCTTAAAACGCCTTCTCCCTACCCCTCCCTTCTTCCCAGGCTTAACTTTACTCCCGAATTCCCTACCTCCTCCGCCTGCGTGGCACAGTGGGACAGGGAATGGGGGTTGTGGTCAGTTCATCACAGGTTGTCTCTGCTGCTCTTTCCTCCTCAGCGTGGGATCCTCCACAGGCTGCAGGTGGATATCTGCTCTACCATTAACCTTCATGGGCTGCAGGGAGACAGCCTGCCTTACCATGGTCTTCATCAGGGGCTGCAGGGGAATCTCTGCTCTGGCACCTGGAGCACCTCCTCCTCTCCTTCTCCACTGACCTTGGTGTCTGCAGGGCTGTTCCTCTCACATATTCTCACTCCTCTCTTCTGGCTGCTGTTGTTGTGCAGCAGGTATTTTTCCCCTCTTCTTAAATACGTTATCACAGAGGTCCTACCACCATCGCTGATGGTCTTGGTCTTGGCCAGCGGTGGGTCTGTCTTGGAGCCAGCTGGCATTGGCTCTATCGGACATAGGGGAAGCTTCTAGCAGCTTCTCACAGAAGCCACCCCTGTAACCCCCCTGCTACCAAAACCTTGCCATGCAAACTCAATCCATCAAGGGTGCCCACTGGGAATCTGCCTTGGAACATGCTGTTTGACATGGGCCCGAGCTGTTCCACAGAGCATGCTGATAACTAAACAACAGAGATGGTCCCACAGAGAGTGTTCAAGTCCCTAGTGTCCGGTTGTGTCTGGTGGTGTAGGTGTAGCCTGGAGGATCAAAATTTTCCCCTGCTGGGCAAAACGGGATGAAAGACCAGATACATAAACTGTGTTTGTATCATGGCTTGACACCTGCTCCCCAAGCAAATTTGGGTTTTAATTCTACTTCCATTAGCATCTGTTCAGACTTACAGAGGACAAGTCTTTCATTAAGCCAGTTACTGTTAGTGATTTTGAAGTTCTTATCTGTTTGTAAGTACTGTCTTAGCCTGTTCACAACTAACAGCAAGGTACAGTGCAAGTTATATATTGAAACTTTATAGTTAGAGTACAGAGACTTTCAGGTTATATAAGTGGAGCTTTGGGGATCCTGAATAATGTTATCAGACAATATCCTATCCCCCTTGTTCTGTATTTGAGCTGTGGAGCACGAGAGTTATATTTAATATTGATAAAGTGGTATTAAAATGACTGGTTTTAGTGGCTTCAGCATGTGTTTCTTAAAAATTAAATTCTATTTTAAAGCTACAACAGAGAAATAGCAGTGACAAAGAAAATATCCCTGGGGAAGTATCTGCTTGAAATTCCAGATGGAACTGAGAGAGGCAAAATGCAGCCGTCCCAGTCTCAGACAAAGGGCCCTGATATGGGGAGACAGATAGTCTCGTCTTTGCAGATATTTCCAGAATTCACATTTTTCAGGTATTCTCTGTTCCCCTATACAGTTTGTTTCTCCTAGAAAGCCCAGGCATGGAGCAGAGCAGCTATTGTACCAACACATAACAGAATGATGGTGCTCATCCCAAGAGGCTGAGGATAAGATCTAAAATATACGCATCTATTTATTTAGGCAGAATGTAAGGGGACAAACCACAGGTGCCTACTTTTCCTTGCGAAGACCTCCTTAGGGACTCAAAGCTGGCTGAGGCACACCTCTGGCCACTACACGCTGTTACAAACAGGTTGATAGGTATCAGCCATAGATGCTCCAGCACCTCTTGCTAAAGCTCCACACCAAGATCAATTTTTTTCCTGCTGTTATTCAGCTAATATATATTCTTTTTTTTTTCTCCAAATTTGTTTTTACTCAATTAGTTACTTCCTGCATGAAAAGTGAAGGATGATAATTTTTTTATTGTTAAAGCTATGCATTCACTTATCAGGTGGATCAACAACAAAAAAGGTGATGCATGTACAATAATTGGTTTAGGCAGGTGAGTCATGCCCCTGATTTGCTTCTGAATCTAAATTTTACTTCAAATATTTTGCTCAGGTTCCTTTGTGCTTTTTTTCTGCTACCTGCTGTAAGAGTTAAACACTCAAAGTTCCTGCGATTTAAGCTGTGAACAGACGGGTTAGAATAAAGGAAAGCATTGAGAGAGACCAAATGAGCCAGCTTTCTGTCACTCTTTTCAGGCTGATTACAAGTCTCACACTGTGCTATGCCCCCTTGGAGTATTTTACAAAAGATTTAAAATCTGTTGAAAAGGTAAATGAAATTCATCCAGGAAAAAAAAATAGAAAGATTTTTCTGACAGTCTTTGTTCTACCCAGATAAGGGACTGCTTCTGTATCATTTACAGTCTTTGTGCACAGCGAAGCTTGTTGACATTCAGAATGGCTTTAATACAGTGTCACTGTACTTGAGAGACATCGTAGACCGCACCACGCTTTTGTCGTGTTGGAGTCGCACTCCCCTCCAAATGGTTGTCGCTGCTTTGTGAAAAAAATGTGGGCTTTCAGCTTTCCCATGAAGCACAAATATTATTCTCTGAACAGTCTCATTAAAAAATAGGAGTTTAACCATCTTTCACTTGCCAGCGTTGAAGACCGGGAAATAACAGGAGTGATACAAACTGTGTTAATATTATTTTAATCGCTGGTTTCTTTTAATCTTCCACACATCAGAGGTAGAATAGCTTTTGCTGAAGAACAAAGCATTCAACTACATATTTTGTATTTTTCCCTGCTGTGTTAATGAAACTGGGCAGGTTTGAGGGAAATCAAATTAGTCTCCTCTTTAAATATTCATTAATTTAAACAGGAGGACTGGAAAATTGGTCACTAGCTATTCAGTAAATAGCACTCTCAAATTGGCTATGTCCTTATGATTGCTATGATTTTTTTTAATAGCATTGATTTTTTTATGCAGTGAAATAACATATTGATACAATCACATTCAAGGCCATTAGTATGGTTATTGTTCAGATGTTTTCTGTAGGGCTCCTGCTTAAAAAATGATACCTTGATATGACCTTGTACATACTTTGCAAAGGCATAAAATATTATTTCTCTGACTGTCAAACCAGTAGCAAACCTCAGGGAGCCCACAGCCATAAACACTCTAAAACTTACTTAAAACGAAAAAAAAATGTAAGCGCTTTATGAAAATATACTCTAAATCCTATTTTTGATGAAACAGACTCTTGAATGTGTAAGTGATTCTTGAATATGGGCCTTATGCTGTTTATTTAGTTGCTTTTGAAAATGTTATTTATACTGTGTATGCCTATATTACAGACGGGCTATATTTCTGTCCCAGATTTCCTAGACAGAAGTTTATGAACATGCCCACGGAGCCTGCGGTGGCCAGGGTGTATCCAGCCTGCCATCATCTATCGCTCAAATGACAAGTATTTGCAGAGTAAGCCTGAGGTCTCCTCCATGAGGTGGGCTTGCTGAGAAAGCACTGACCATCTGTCCAACACATGAGCAGTACATCTGACTGCTCACCGTTCAAGTGCATCCACTAAAGAGCTGAGCTATATATGCATAAGGGACATTTATCAGGAATTTGGGGAGGACTGGAGAGGCTCCTGTCCTTCACTGACTGTTGGAGCTCTGGAAATCCAGGACTAGTGTCTGGAGTCTTCTTTTCCCACTCATACAAAATGTTCTGGCTGGAAAGAGTAAAACCTGTGGAGAACCTTGATAACAGCACTTTTACATACTGTAGGTAAAGTCAAGGGAGCATTTGAGCTAAGAATGCAGGAATCATCGGTATTCACCTTCATGTCACATAGTGCCCAGTCAGGGAAGACGGCGAGCACTACCAGGAATCCCATCCTCAATTTACAATTAGTCTGTGCAATTTATCACTTAGCCAGTTCTTCATTTGTTGGTCACTAGCTGTTTTTGCGTAATGATGAATGAAACTGCCCAGTACGTTAAAAGGAAATTTCAGAAGACAAATGAGAAACGCAGATACAGGTCATAAAAATAATCCTACTTCCTAATCTTTACAGGAATACATTTCTTTACTAGTAAAAAGAAAGGAAACAGGAACTTATGCCTTTCATTATTACGAAGTTTTCTATTCTAGATACTGTACATACGATAGCCAATTGCACATGTCTACATCAGCTTCTTGGAGCTACTGCACAGGAATGGCAACCTTCGTCAATAACAAACAACTTTGAACAACTCTCATGTTTCCAAAAGCCAAACCCATCAATTTTCCTCACATCTTCTGAATAAAAAAGTTATTCCTGACCTGTGGCAGTAAAACAGGGAATACATTGTTTTCTTTTGATTCTATGTAAGTTATTTTACTGAAGTCTGTGCTACAGTAAATGCCTGGTTCAGGACAAACGAAAAACTTGCAACCTGAAATCCTGAAATACACTTTTTGGAGAAAATATGTCTAAGGAGTTGGGCTAAGGAGGCAGGATACATAATGCATTGGCTGAGGTTTATGTCCCTGACTCTTTCTTCCATCGTTCCCAGCAGGGAACAGGAATCCTGCCTCGGCTCCAGAGGAGGACGCTGGTGATCAGCGACCTGCAACCTGGGACACATTGAGCATGAACTGAACACCAGCTGTGAAAGACCTCAGTGTCTCTGTAACCCCTCTGCCAGCCATCAGCAGAAGTCAAATGTCATCATAAGCAAAAAGCTCCTGATTCAAGTCTTACTGTTTTTTTCCAAAGTTAACAAACAAATAATGCTTTTTAAATAATACAAGAACACAAACTTATTTTACATTTGTAAAAGAAGAGAGGACGGGGCTGCCCCATGCTGGACACAGCCGGTTCCAGCCAGCTCCAACCGACCCACCGCAGGGCACGGATGAGTCCCGTGGCCATGGTGGGGGCACTGGAGTGTGAGGAGGAAGGAGCAGCAGAGAGGAGCTGTTATGGCCTGACCACAACCCCCATTCGCCATCCCCCTGTGCCGCTCTGCAGGATGAGGCAGAGGAGTTGGGAATGGAGGAGTGAAGTTGAGCCTGGGAAGAAGGAGGGAAAGGGGAGGTGTTTTAGTTTTTGTCTTTGTTTCTCACCATCCAACTCTATTTTAGTTGGCAAGAAATTGAATTATTCTTCCCCAAGTTCAGTCTGTTTTGCCTGTGACCGTAACTGGTGAGTGAATTCCCCATCCTTATCTCAATCCACAAGCTTTTTCATCTTATTTTCTCTCCCTGTCCTGTCAAGGAAGGGGAATGAGAGAGTGGCTGGGTGGCTATCTAGCAGCTGGCCAAGGTCAACCACCACAGGGGAATGTAGAGAAAATACAGCATCTTTCACTCAGCTAGATATTTATCCCAGGGGAAAAAAAAACACCACAACACTTTGTTCTATCTAAATCTATTAATGCTTTGCCTCACTTTCCCTACATGCTTGTTTAGAGAGGCAGTGGATCTATGGATATTCGTTTCCTCCCTCTCTAAGATTAGCCATGCTTACTGTTTTGTTGATGGAGACTCAGCCTGGCAATGCTTTCTGCCTCAAGCATCTGCCCCAGCTGGAGAGTACTGAGGTGAAGCAATGGGGAACCTGAAGGCAAAAGATTGCTTTCCAGATATCTATTGAAACAAGCAGACGATGGGGGGGACACGTCATAAGCAAAAGGCAATTTTCCAGGGCTGGAACTCAGGTAAATGTAGCAGGTTATGGCATTTTTATTCATTTTGCTTCAGTGGGTCAAAACACTTGACAAAAACTCTTTTCTTGACATTAGGGGTTTTCCATGTGGTAGGCCATCCACATGGCTGTAGACAATAGGCCAGCGCTTTAGGAGTCTGTGGAGATTTAGGATACTGTCTTTTTGTCATATCCAGCACAAGCATAGACTAGGTGATTTCCTTCTTCTTTGGAACTGCCCAAGGAGAGTCTGAAGCATTTGCAGACTCCTATGATGATTCTCATTCAATTTCTCTTCTTTAGGTCGAACAATCTGAGTCTGTTCAATTTTTCTTCACAGGTCACATTTTTTAGCCAGCTTGCCGCGGTTTAACCCCAGCCAGCAGCTAAGGCCCACACAGCCGTTCGCTCACTCCTCCCTGGTGGAACGGGGGAGAGAATCAGAAGGGTAAAAGTGAGAAAACTCATGGGTTGAGATAAAGGCAGTTTAATAGGGAAAGCAAGGAATTCATTCACTACTTCTCATTGGCAGGCAGGTGTTCAGCCATCTCCAGGAAAGCAGGGCTCCATCATGTGTAACAGTTACTCAGGAAGACAAACACCATCACTCCAAATGTCCTCCCTTCCTTTTTCTTCACCCAGCTTTATATGCTGAGCATGACACCATATGGTGTGGGATGTCCCTTTGGTCAGTGGGGGTCAGCTGTCCCAGCTGTGTCCCCTCCCAACTTCTTGTGCACCCCCAGCCCACTCGCTGGTGGGGTGATGTGAGAAGCAGAAAAGGCCTTGACTCTGTGTAAGCACTGCTCAGCAGTAACTAAACATCCCTGTGTTATCATCAACACTGTTTTCAGCACAAATCCAAAACATAGCCCCATACTGGCTACTATGAAGAAAATTAACTCTACCCCAGCAAAAACCAGCACACGTCTCAACATTCTTGTAGCTCTACACCTTCCTCAAAGTATGAGGTACAAAATCTTGGATCAAGACCTCTAGGTTACACCTTCAGCGTTATTCAGCATTATTAAGCCTGAATTACCATCACGCTACAAATCTATTCATACCACCTATCACTAAATTACCTGTGCTCAGAGTTTCCTTCATGCTCCTATTAAGGAAGATCTGCTCACATTTGTTTGTCCTTATATCACAGAATCATGGAATAATTCCATTTGGAAGGGACACCAGGGCTGTTCAGCCTCTGCAAAGAGCCTGTCGATCTCTTGCTCATCCTCCCTGACAGTGGGCAGCTGCTCAGCTCCTCCACAACTGCTCCGCCTGCCAACAGCTCCTCACCCAGTACACGTATCCCACCACAAGGACACTGCCACTGTCCCGTGCCTCAGCCCTGGGGCAGCAGCCGGGCACTGCCCAGCCCTGGGGCAGCAGCCGGGCACTGCCTGCTGCCTGAGACTGGGATGGTCAGCTGGGCTGGACCCTATCTCTGCCCCACACCAGAGGAAGAGCCAGGCCCCATACGAAAGGAGAAGAGTTGGGGTTTTTTTGCTAGCCTCTTCTTCCATTTTTCACGACCTTTTTTGAATAGAAAGGTTTTTTTTTTTTTCCCCACTGACATTTTGTTTTGAACGGTTGGCAAGCTTTGCTGGTACTTGCCTAAAGGAAAAAGATACACCAGTGGGGAGGGGGAATGCTTCAACAGTAAGCTCAAGTGCCATCATGCCCAACGTGGCTTTTCATCTTGAACAAATGTAGGTGAGAAGCTGCTGCCTTCGAGGCCTGACTGAAATCAGACAAGAAAACCAACAAACTGTGAAGACTGTGACCTTTTTCCATGGCAGAATTGAAAGGACAGTTGAAGAAAACAACCACAACATAATTCAAAGTTCTGAAAAGAAGAAAACAACCTGGAAAAGTGTGGAGGAGAAAGTTCTGGACTCACAGCACTTAAGTACAGGATCAATTTTGGATGCATCAGTATCCCACTGATCTCAGAAGGTCTGTTTAGTGAACTGAAACACATGCACTCAAGTGCTTGGCTTAGCCTGTGTACTTCTCAAAACACAAGGATGTATCTCAAGCAAACAAAAATTTAATCAGTGGCATTCTTACAGCTAAGGCAAAGGTTTTTAAAAGGTGATGATTTTGAAAACCTGGATGCAGAAGGCCCCAGGCTGGCTGGGAGGAGTGAGGTGGTGTTTTGTGAATGAGTTATCATAATGTCTCCTGATTTAGAATTAAGCAGTTGAAGAGATGACTTTATTTTTACATTGAAAAAATGTTATCAGATGTGACTAATTGGAGACTGGAGGCAGGGGAGAGCTTAGAGGCACAGTAATTGTTCTTGTCTGATCAGAAGGATCAAAAGAGAATCCCTTAGAGAGCTAAATTAAAAAATGAGATTCCTGTGGCATGTTGATCATAAGATTGATTTTTTTCTGGACATGCCTGGACAAGGAGAAAAGAGCTGAATATGATTAAATACAATTTTGCTGCCAAGGAGCTGAAGAATTTGTTCTCTTTACTACACGCCTTGTTCTATATATCAGTGGACTTGGATAAGTGCGCTCTGCGCTGGGTTAAAAAATGGCTGGATGGCTCAGCCCAGAGAGTGGTGGTGAAGGGAGTCAAATCCAGTTGGCGGCCGGTCATGAGTGGTGTTCCCCAGCGCTCAGTGTAGGGGCCGGTCCTGTTCAATATCTTCACTGATGATCTGGATGAGGGGATCGAGTGCACCCTCAGTAAGTTTGCAGATGACACCAAGTTGGGTGGAAGTGTCGATCTGCTGGAGGGTAGGAAGGCCCTACAGAGGGACCTGGACAGGCTGGACCGATGGGCCAGGGCCAACTGTATGAGATTCAACAAGGCTCAGTGCCGGGTCCTGCACTTCGGTCACAACAACCCCATGCAACACTACAGGCTTGGGGAGGAGTGGCTGGAGAGCTGCCTGGCTGAAAAGGACCTGGGGGTGTTGGTTGACAGTCGCCTGAACATGAGCCAGCAGTGTGTCCAGGTGGCCAAGAGGGCCAATGGCATCCTGGCTTGTATCAGGAATAGCAGGACCAGGGAGGTGATAGTGCCCCTGTACTTGGCACTGGTGAGGCCGCACCTCGAGTGCTGTGTTCCGTTTTGGGCCCCTCACTACAAGAAGGACATGGAGGTGCTGGAGCGTGTCCAGAGGAGGGCAACGAAGTTGATGAAGGGTCTAGAGAACAAGTCTTCTGAGGAGCAGTTGAGGGAGCTGGGGTTGTTTAGTTTGGAGAAGAGGAGGCTGAGGGGAGACCTTCTGCTCTCTACAACTACCTGAAGGGAGGTTGTAGTGAGGTGGGGGTCAGTCTCTTCTCCCAAGTAACAAGGGATAGGACGAGAGGAAACGGCCTCAAGCTGCACCAGGGGAGATTTAGGTTGGATATTAGGAAAAACTTCTTCACCGACAGGGGAGTCAAGACTAGAACAGGCTGCCCAGGGAAGTGGTTAAGTCTCCATCCCTGGAGGTATTTAAAAGAAGAGTAGAGATGGTGCTCGAGGACATGGTTTAGTGGTGGACTTGGCAGTGCTCAGTTAACGGTTGGACTCAATGATCTTAAGGGTCTTTTCCAACCTTAACGATTCTATGATTCTATATAATGGTCACATTTTCTTTTGTCTGCTCAACAGTTACAGTTTAAAAAGAAGATACAACTCTTCTATTCTTTCAGGAATAGAGGATGTACTCTCTGGCTGTGAAATATCTGTGTTTATAGGAATTCCAGTGTTAAGGATCTGAATGAATGATTTCTAACAATGATTTTCAGTTGAAGAATTTTGTTTCAAGACCATATTGACCCTCTGTCTTATGGCTGAGGACACATAAAGACCACTGACAAACACTGAGCCTCCTATGGCATCGTGGCATGCATGCAGTAAGCCCAGAGAACTGAGGAGGAGGAGTGGGAGACCTTTGGGAAGCCCAGCACAGCCAGCTGCCACCACCAGTCTGCCCAGTTCATCCTCTGAAGCCTGTCTCCCGTCAGAACTTGGGCCTGGGGATGTCTGAGCTGCTGTGGCAGTTGGTGCTCTGGGTGAACATGTCTGACGAGGACAAAAAGAGAAGATGGTGCTGTCCCCTTTACGTTCACCCCTGTCTGCTTATGCTGGCATTTCCAAAATAGGACTTTTTTTTCCCCTGAATACTTCAAATCTTAATGCCACCAAATGCAATACAAAGTAAATGAATTTACAGCTTTGTGATGGTGTATTGTACAAAATGCCCTTGGGAAACTCATCATAAGGGAACTTCTTTAGTATTATACAGCCTCATTCAGGAAAAGCCTCTGGGAGGGGCAGATCCTGGTGCACACGCACGGGGCATTCAGAGCGAGAGGTGTCCCGTGTCCAGCGAGCGCAGCTGGGATTCACTTCTTTAGGTTGTGCTTCAAGGCCTCCTATTTTTTTCAGGTATAACGAGGTCTCACCAGGCAGGGACATAAAAACTGGTAAAATGGATGAAGTGAATGGTGGGCTGAAAAATTCCCAGTCCTTTCTCTTGAAGTAGAAAGGCAATATCACTTGATAAGGGAAGAAGAGAGATTTGAAAGTGCATTGCCTCTACAAGGTTTCCTTCCCAACACTGCTGCTCTGTCAGGGCTCTTCCATCAACTTGAGAAAGGGGTACAGAATACATACCTACGTGAAGCACTCACTTCAACAGAGCCTTTCTCTCTCGCAATGGTTTTCAAATCTTCTAACATGCAGGCAGTTGCTTTGAGTGGCTGAATGTGCCTGAATCTTGCTCAGGATCCACTCGTCTCCGTTTGCCCTCCTAGCTGCACAGGTGCTTTTCAGGGGCAAACCCTGTTCCTGGAGAGTGGGACAGGGCACTCCAGAGTGGGGCCATCCCAGGCACACATCGGCTTTGCCCTGGGGCTGTTTGGAGAAATAAGCATGTTTCACGCAGGCTGTGTCTTCTGTCCCTCTGTTGTTTCTCTAGCCGAATTCTTCCTTTTCAATAGATGCACAGCCAGCTCACACCATGCTGCTGACAGAAATGGCTGAGTTTCCCTCTTTACTTCTTGATTTCTCTTCACCACAGTACATGAGATATAGATAGACATAAGTTGGTATCCTTCTCAGTGTCCTCTTGACATGGTAGTTACAGAGTAGTCTTCAGCGTTGAAGATATTTCTGTCATTGTTGCAGGCTTTTCTAGAGGGGCATCTTGTTAACGCCAGTGCCGGATCTTTGCATTCCTCTCTGCTGTTGCTTTTATTACCCATTTCTGCTAGCTAAGGACAGGAGAGCCAGCACTGCTCTCTGTGACTGCCTTTTGAGGCATTGCACTCGGTGTGAGATGGACTTAAGATGCATTTTTGTATGCTTCTTAGCCAGGCACTTCATCTTCTCTGGCATTCAATGTCTTGCTACATTTTTCTTCAGCTTAACTAACAGGTTTTGTAAATTGATGTACTACAAATACTAGTGTTTTCATCTCTGGAGTGAATCCCAGAATAGAGAAGCAGTATTTTTCCATTTAAAAAAAAAAAAAAATTAAAACCTGACTTTTAAAGATTAAGAAAATATTTAGAAAATATAGTAATCTACTAGAATAAAATGCTAAATTTTATTTCATATTTTATGGCATGTATTTCTCAGTTGTTTCAGTAGTATGGTCAATGATCAAAAATAGGTCTGTTCCCAAACCACGTAGGAATGAAATGTGTAAGATGAAAAAAGGAAGGAAGGAAGGAAGGAAGGGAGGGAGGGAGGGAGGGAAGGAGGAAGATACCATTACTTGTCTTCCTTTGTAAGTCTGGTTTGACCAAACTCAGACTAAAAGTTTTAAGCTTTCCTAATGTCCCATAGAAGTAAAAACATTTTAAAATAAAAGTAAGACAGGTTGAACTTTCATGTAATTACCAGATTGTGGTATCAGAAGAAGAGGACTTTATCCTTTGGCAGAGCTGCAGGAAGGAAAAAAACATGTTATCCCATTTCACAGATGAGGAACAGAAACAAAAAAAGCCTAAACTCTTCCTGTCCCACTTTGAGCTTGAGGGACAGCTGTGCTAGGGGCAGCAGCGTTCCCTTCGGTGCTCATGGAGCGGAACAAGCACCTCCAGAGAACAGTTTCCTAAGGCAGCAATCACGCTACCTACATGAATATGCTCAACACTGACAACTCAGTGCTTTAACAATCACACGTGAGAATCCCAAAACCACAAACTGGCTCAAATCAGATTTAAGAAAATGCACTCAGGAGTTGTTCCATTTTCTGCGGCTGTTAGGTAGAGGCGGGTCACATTTTTTTCTTAACCATAAGACCCAAAAAGACTTTTTTTAAAAATAAGTGTAAGGTTCTTGAGTAACCCAACATCTATTGATGCTAAGGTTTTAGGGAAAAAATGACGTGGTTCTCACAAGCTTCAGACTAAAGATGGAGAGCTGGCAACCTTCTATCTCCCCTCTCCGAATGATAGATTTGAAATGCCATTTTTTCAGCAGGGCTTCCCTTGCCTGACTGAAAAATTTTCTGTTGTTGTTTCATGTAGCCAGCCTGACCAATGAAGTGGTAATTCATGGCTGGCCGGCTGGTATCAGATGCTCACCCTGCTATGTATCCCTGCCAAGGCTCCACACACAATTCGCTCTATTGAAAAGCCAGCTCATTTCCACTTGTAGCCAGCTCTATTCATATTCCTCTCAGAGTTAGTGACAATAAATATTATAAAATCACACAAATCCAGATGGTGTGGGTTGGAGTTGCCAGCTGTTCTACCACTTGTGAATTGCCTCTCTTGTCCTGCAGCTTGGCTTCCACAGAAAGCATCTCATCAGTTTCCTGTGGTCTCATTGCATTTCTTTACAAGCCATCCATCACCCGCTCATCCTGAGATATTTTCAACTTTCGCTGTAGATATGTAAGAAAGATAGAGGCAAAGCAAATTTGAGGCAGAAAAGCAAAGAATCTTTCACCTCAGAAACTGAGGATTATTTTTCAAATAGTGACCTTAACTTCTCAACAGCATCCCGGTTTTCACTTGTGAAAACAGACCACTTCAGGGGTTCAGCTGATTTTTACTAATTCTCTTTTATAGGAGACTTATAGCTAAAAGAGAAGCAAAGGTTCTCTAATCTTGCCAGTAGCTATCATTGCAAAGTCAAGAGGAAACCAGTGCCAAATGAACACAGAAACTGAAATACTGTCATGACGCATGCAAATAGCGTTGTGCAAATCCTAAACATTCTTATGATTACCTGGTTTTAGCTTTGAGTGTTTGCTCTGAGTTTTGACTCTCTGAGCCTGGGGTGGTATCTGCAGGTTGGAGGCAGCCTCCAGTCTGGTGAAGTTACGTCCAAATGACCACCAGGGTTAGGAGAAAGGCTGCAACATAGCTATGGTTAGCAGTGCTGTCATTAACATAGATGTGAACATTGATATGATTAACAAATATGAGACTGCCATTAGGTTTGGTCCTCATATTGGCTGTCTTCTGAGTTTTTTTGTTGAAAAGAGATGGAGACAAGAGTGAACAGGAGGCAAGGGAGATGGGACCAGCCTGCAGCCAGGACAGCAGGAGTGGGGGAAGAGAAAACCTGAACCCAGAAGGGCAAGCAAAGCCACCAGCTGCGGGGGAATGCTGTAAGCCAGCCGGCTCTAGGGAGCCGGCACCAGCAGTGGCACAGATGCTCACAGCGGCTGCTCTGGCTGGTGCCACTGTTTGGGGCTGTGGCAGTGAGACGAGGGTATTTGAGGAGGGAAGAAGATCCTCACGGGCCCTCCACGCAAGTGTCTGAGGCACCGAAGTGTCTTACCAGTCTATCTTATTACATTTGCAGCAAAGACTGTTCAATTACATTGTTTAATCTACTCTTTCCCTTATCTAGTTACAACACTGTAAAATAACAATAATGACGAGGCAGGTCCAGTCAAGCCATGAGTCAAGTCATCTGGCTGGGCTCAGTGAGGAGCACGGTTGGATGTAGGCATGGCTGCAGCATAGCTCAGGCAAAGCCCAGGCTTAACCCCAGCTTCCCCACGAAGCAGGGGAGGCCTCCAACAAGGCGTCTCACAGCTTTTTTTCTCCCACAGCTCTTTTCATAGCAGTCTGATCCCAGGTTACAGGGCTGCACTGGATCAGGGCTGCCCTTGAACGCAGGCAGCCAAACCCCTCGTGGGATATCGCAGAGCCTGTTGGTGCACTCAGGATGCTGACATCAGATTTGCACTTGGACAAAAAAAGTCAGGAACTGTGAGTAAGGACAGTTGCTCCATGAGGAGCTTGTAGATACAAGAGTGATCCCTGGCCCTTGAGGAAATCCTGCTCAAGGTAGGCTCAGGACTTTTTAGCAAAGCTTTTCCTCACGTTACAGGAAAGTGAAATTAGATTTGCAGATCCATAAACGCACCAGGATTTTGAATGCAACTTAAGTCTCTTCTGAAACATTTCTATTTACCTCCAAGTCAGTGACATCCAGTCAGTTCTGGCTGAGAAAGCGAGTAGGTGAAGAGGGGAGCACCCACCTCCAGTCTATACACAGCCCATCTCACAGTGGTATGAAAGCTCCTCTTTTCATGCCTAAGTCATGACTTCAACAGTATCCTTGGGGCAGAAACCCTCTAATCCAACAGACTTCTTTCTGTGCCTTTTCTCTGAGCATCCTTCCTTGCAGTTCCCCAATAACATTTCATTAATTCCGATCTGCCTCCTGACACTGGAATTTTACCATCGGAGACTGCCCAGAAGTGGGACATCAGGCATCTAGGAAAGATGTGACTTAATAGGTAAGACAATTCAGGGTTAGGCAGACACTGAACTGGAGTTATCTGGATGACAAATTTCACATTTGGTATGCTATTTTTTAATTTGATATTTTTATTTCATACCAAAGGATTCAGTCACCAAAGTCCTACCTTCACCTTTGCTCTTAGACTGCTCACACCAAAAGACTGTGATTTATATAATTTTCCAAATTACTCCTGACAAAGTGGATGAGGCTTGCTGGGATTTACTCAGGTGTCAATGGAGGAAGAGTCTCTGAGATAGCTTTCGTTCCACTTCTAATTTCAACAAAAAGGTCCCAGAGGAGTCGAATTGTCTCCAGCAAAGATCCTTGAACTACAATGTGACTCTTATTATATAAACTTATCATCCTTCTGAGTGTCTATGAAAAGATCTTTCTTTGTAAAGTCCTGGCAAAACTCTGCCTTGAATTTACCTGGTAGGACTCCTATTATCTAAGTAGCAGTGCGGCAAATGAGTCAGCAGAGAATGTGCCACTGGGTATGTCACTTAATCATGCACATCTGCTGCGTTTGGGGACACATCTGAATTAGGCATCGGTGTTCCCAGCCGTGCCCCGGGGAGGCACTTACCCTATGCGGGTGTGACTCAGCAGCATTTCTTAATTATCTGATGGTTGCAGGAGATTTCAAGATTGAAATTTTGTCAGCAGCATTTTATCCAAAGTGGTGAAAAGCTTCTAAAAAGCGCTATTGGGACATATTTTTGCTAGCTTTATAGCACTGGGCCTTCATTACCATAAACAAACTCTGATACCTGAGTGTAGTCTTTTGGGGAATTTCATATAAAGCCACAGGAAGGCTCATTGCAATCACTTACGCATGTGTTCTTCCTTAAAAGTGATGGTACTCCCCATGCACCTGGACCTGAGGTGGGCTCTCCGTTTCCCAAGGGATGGTGACCTTTCCTCGCTGCTCCTCGCTGTCAGTGAGGCTGTGCTGCCTTGGCACAGGAGTCACAGGTTTGCTATCTTCTCACCGGGTGAATGGAGCTCGGCACCAGGCGTCTACACACAGTTTAAGGGTGGGATAACAGCAAAGACCTTGAAAATATGGGCTCCGGTTGAGGAAAGAGTCCCCAGAATATTTAACAATGCACCGATGAGCCACTACCTGTCATTGAAAAAGTGCAAGGAAGAGACCTGGGAAAAAACTGCTTCTGCTTCAGGAAAGGGAGCAGCAGCTGAGCAAGGAAAGAAACAGTGAGCAGCAGGCTGAGACACCGACCTGCAGCCTGGAAAGCAACATCCCCGCCAGGACTGGGCAGCGTGCAGCCCGGGGTGAAGGCCTAGGGCTGGGAATGGCCTCGAAACTCAACCCCCTTATAAAGGGAAGAGAAAGCAGATGCTCACTTTAGATCCAGCTTTCCTCATTGAAGAGCTCCTGGGCATGATCACCTCCACCACAGTGACTGAGGCGATGAAGGACCGTGGCCAGCAGCACTAGTTACACAGTCAGCTCCTTGGTGCTGGGCACCCAGTCGGGCACGATTGCTGAGCAGGGATGGCTTGTAGCATGTGATGGAGGTGACCAAGGATGAGTAAGAAGCAACCACCAGCATGGGGGGTGTTGTTAATGTACGTCAGCATAGCAAAGCTTTGTTTTACAGTTTAAACTGTAAAAAAAGTTCCATTATCACTGTGTTCTTACCGTAAAAGAAAGAGAAAAAAGAAAAAGAACTCTTTATTTTTATGTGAAGAGTCAAAACGTGGGGTTTTGTGATGACTTTTTCAAAACTGACTGAAGAACTAGACTGCTCCTGAGCTTCCTCTAGATGTAGAGCAATCTTTCATAGGCTTCCTGAGAGCACTCGTTAATTGAGCATCAGCATTAGGTGCCTTGTAGTTTTAGAAAATTCCACATTTCTGCATTTTTAGTTAACTAAGTACTACAGATTTGCCTCCAAGTGACTGAGGGTCCCATGTAGGGCCGAAGGTCCCAAGCCCTAGTTCTCAGAAGTAATTCAAGGCCCTAATTTCAGCTGCCAGTTTGGAAGCAGAAAATTAGAAGCTTCCTTGTTTAAGCTTTCAAAGGAAATTGGAGAAGTGAAAATGTGAGGTTTCTTTTTTTTCTATTTCTATTCTGAAATTTGAAACAGCTGCCACAAAATGTTTATAACCATACATAGTGCTCAATAAATGTCTAAACCTGGAAGGAACTATGCATGAATTATGTCTGATTTATACATTAAATAAAAATAGAAAGAGCCAGTTGAATTTTAAATGTTCTTCCTACATTCAGTAAGCCTTGAAATTACGATGTCTATAGACTATTGCCTGCAAAAACATCTAATGCATTGCATATACTATATCAAAATATTTTAAAAGCATTCCAAGAGTTTATCAGATAAGGCAAATACTTGGGCATAATTCAACCTTCATAAATTGGCTTTTCGTAGGGAGAATTCTTCGAAAATAATTTTATTTTTAAGCTCACCCCGTAACATGCAGACCAAGGTTAACCATAAGGAAAGGTCTGAGCTGCAAGTAATTGCTGCAAGTAATTGCACTTGGGCAGGTCAATAAACACACCAGGTGCATAACTTAGCCTGCAGCAACCAGCCCCAGGGGCGAGGCAGAACAACCCCCTGCCCAGCCCCGGACCCCAGCCACGAGGGGCAGATCCCAGGCCAGCTCTGAGAAGGCCAAATCTTCAGCTCATCTCCTTATGGGGAAACGAAGCGTGTTTGATGACAGCGTCTTTGGCGAGGTGGGAGCAGGGCCATGTCACCACCCTGACCCCAGCGTCTGCTCGACTGGCTCTCTGCGCCAGCTGGGAGCGACAGCCTTCCAAGGTGGGGACAAAACTGGGGACTCCGGTGTTTCTAAATATCCGCTCTTCCTGCCCCCGCTGAAGAGAGCCGTGCTTTAAAGAACAGGCTTCGTGGAGCCGAAGGGCAACTTTCATGTTGGGTACAAGTGAGTCAATAAAGTCATATTAGAGTTTTGACTACAATATAATCCACCTCAGAAGATATGTGAAGCTAACGTTTAAAAAGCAGTGTCATTATAAATCTTTATTTAGTCGCAAAATACTTTGGTAGATACTTTTGCTGCTTCTTTGGAGGATTATTTTTAAACTGCAGCTACTCTCCAGTCACACTTACTGATTTAACTTTGAAGTGATAATACTTGGCCTGTTTGACCCCAGGGAGTGAAGATATTTAATATTTTGTCTTCCCAGCCCAGACAAACAAAGCAAAATAAATCCATTAAAATGTAATTTTAAGAGTATTCCCAGCTTTTGTTAGCTAAATCACATTTTTGCAATTAACGTGATCGTTATAAACATTTTAGGCCTTGCTCAAGACCATCTGCGTATATCAAAATAAAACATTCTCATCCCAATTTTACGGCACAGCTCTGTTAGAAAAATATTTCCATGAAACAACAAAATCAAAACAAAACCTTGCGGTTTAACTCCCTAAACAACAGAGGTAGTTTAGATTTATTTCAGCCGTCTCCACCACCGCTCTGTGCATAATAAAAGTGCTTCCCAACTCTCCTCACACAAAACGCAAGCGCTGTCATCTCGGTCCTCCCTTGCTGCTTGCTCTTCCCACCGGCACAGGAGTGCGCTCTGCGTGCCCCCTGTCACCCTGGCAGCTGAAAATTTCCCAGATTTCAGCCCCCAAAAGAAAGCAAAGGAGGTGAATGTATGGCCTGAGAGACACACGTGTATTTCCATCCACCATCATATTTTCATGGATGTGGGGACAGAGCAGCAAGCTCCTTCACTGACCCAAAGGCACCGACAGCCGGTGTGTCGCTGCCTTTCTAAGTAAGGAGGTGCCTGCCCCTGTGGCCTGGGAAGGCAGCAGGCAAGGCACGGGGTGCTGGGCCCATCACCCCCTTGTTCCACCTCCTCCAGAAGCCGGTTTGTCTCCATTTAACTGGGGCCAGCTGGCTTTGGGATACCAGTTTATGTTCTTCCCTTGTAATGAGCCCCAAGAAAGCTTTTCAGAAGTGGCTCTAGCACCCGTGAGGGTCTGTGCTCACACGGGAAAGATCTTTTTACTACAGGCATGCTCCAAGTCTGGAGTTGCTGGTACAACAGCCAGCAACATATCTAAGCGCCTCCATACAGGCCATGGCTCTTTAGTTGTGAAGTTTATGCTCCAAGGGTAGAAGAGGGCAACTGGCTTGTGGCCAGGCTTTGCCAATGAGCAGATGAACCATCACAGTTGCCTCAGAGAGCTGTAACTGAATTTTCTGGGGAAACCAACACACTGACACATTGGGTTATTGCCTACCAGTTCAACCCCATCCCTGCGTGACCTGACAATGTGAAAGTAAGTTAATATAGCCATGCTAAGGCCAAGCTTCATTTGAGACACAGGCCACACATGAAGCTCTCCCGCGTAAGGAGCACCTGCTTCTTCTCGCTTTGAGAAGACATGTGCGAGAATAGGAAACCTTCTCCAAAGCTGCTGGGCCCTTTATAGCTACATAAATCTGCAGTCCCACTATGCGAATAGCAGCTTACTACAAAACTGGGGGGGGGAAAGGAGCTGAAGCCATCCAATTCCACAGCTTCAGCGCAGGACAAATACAACCAGCAGGATAAATGTTTCCCTGCTAAGTTTAAGCAGCAGTAGCCAGTTGCTGACACGGCTCTGGAGGGTTTCTGCCTGCACGATCATAATGGATATTTTACCCTTTAATGTTAACAGTGTTTTCATAGTATGTATTTTTCTTAAATTAAAAAAAGCCCTGAACTTTTAGCAAAGCTCACTCTGGGCCTTCCCTTGTTCCTCTGCTATCCACGGTGGTTTGGCCACTGACAACAAAAAAGGAGGACCAGAGCCTTTAATGCCCTACTTTTAAGCGTTAATACATTTACAGAAGACTATACAAACAAGTGCCGAACAGCAATTACACATTATTAGAGCTACACAATATTTGTACATGTTGCTAAAACAATGCTGCTAAATGAAGAAGCTTTATTAGTTTAGAGTTTTTGGCTGCTGTTATTAAAAATATATTTACCTGAAAGGAAATCCAAGTATTTCATTTTACAAACGATTTAAAATATAGCAGTAAGCAACATAAACTATTGCTTTTTATGTTTATACAATTTTTTTTTGGCATAACACTGCCATACAGTTACAGAATTATAAAATATATCTTTATAGTGCATTACAAATCCAGAAACTGGTTACCACTCCTACCACATACATATGGTATTGGTACTACCAAACATGCACAGCATTCTGTAATTAAACACTGCAAAGGAATACAGAGAAGAGAGCAGGACCATTCATAAAAACTGACATGTAGCTGTTTCATTTTGCAAGTAAAAATTGTTGGGGTTTGTTTTTTTTCTTTTTACTGCACTTTTTTCTTAGAATACATTTTAACAATGAAGTCTACGATATTTCCAAATTTTATCGGTGCAAAACTATACCTAATCATCTGTCGCTGAACTCAAACTGCATAAAGGGCAAACAACCATGGAATAGGTTAAAACACAGAAAAAAGAGCAACTAAGGATTAGCAAACATGCTTCAGCAGATCCCAAAAATGTAAGTGCCATAACCTTTTTTACTGCAAAACAATAATTTTCACATAGTTAGCCACAGTAGTAAATACATTCAGTATATTTCACAATAAACTTTAGTTGATGAATACGCCACTAGACTTGTAAGCGTGGTAGAATTAAAAAGTGCCAAGTTTCTAAGTAGTAAGAGACTTCTTTCAGAACAATTTGCCAATTCTCACATTTGTTATCTTATAGCAAACAGCTTAATGCTTTTGAAAATAAATATAAAGGTGATTGTAAGTGTAAAGCCACAGGAGGTCTCCATTTAATTGATCTCTATAGCATTTGAACTATATTTTAGGAGTCCATTAGGTATGGCATGTATTAAATATATTCTTTAAAATAAAACTCTTGCTTTCCCCAATGGTCTTAAGTAAGTATACTTAAGAACATGGGCCGTAAAAGGAACACAGCTTTCAGGAAAAGAAATAGTTCATAGGCAGTACAGAGCACAAAGATATTACAGAGACACAATTTACATTCCCGTTGGAGAACTGCATCTAAATATCTGTTAGCAGTGAATCTATGGTGTTGACCATGACATGAATGGAGGGCGGGTTGCCCATTCTTAGGCCTTTTTGACCCATTCTTCATTTTCAGGCTCTGATGGCCATCAAACACACCTTTTGAGCAGTTACTCCACTTGCAAGTGGAACTGGGGACACGTATCAAAATACGTTACCAAAATGTGGAATGAGGAATATGGTTCTTGGCAAACCCCGCACAGTATTTTCAAATTTACATGATCACAACATTAGACCCATTGATGCTGGTGTCTCCAAATCCAGAAGTACCTCCCTCAGATGTGTGCTAGGAATAGGCTTTGCCTTTGACTGATCTTGCTTTTACACCAATAGGAAAAAAAATATCTGTTCTGCAGTTGGAATCTGACTTTTAATACTTTGTACAAAAGGATTTATGTATAAAAATTTATTCAGAAGGGACAAGTAAGACAATATTACCATCAACACAGGACAAGTCTTCTGCCTAAGCAGACATCTTCTGCCTAAGGAGAGAAACATAGGACATTTTCCACCTAAGCAGGTATTTTATCATTAGAATCTCTCACGGCTTTTAAAAACTGACTTGAAGTGGATTACTGTTCATCTTACGGTACTTTTAGTAACTGTGTTCAAATGCACTAGCAATTCTTGAATAAGCAGATCTGAGACAAACAAGAGATTATTTTTTCCACACAGAACATAATTAAAACATGGAACTCACAGCCACAAGGGATTGTGGAGGCTAAAAGAAACCATGAGTTCGAAAATGGAAAAATTCCTGGGGAAAAATGGGGTCACCTTATCTGTCCTTTGCTTCACACCATCTGTTGGTGGCCACTGCTGGAGGCAGGATACAAGGCTAGAAACATCTTTGGTTCTGAACGATACTGGTAGTTCTTAGGACAATGTACATCATTAGCGTGATATTGTCACACTTATTAACAGTAAAACTTGCTTGACATACTTGCATCTTATCATAAACACAGCTTTTGTCAAGGAAATTCAATATGATGTTACCTGTAAAAGTATGGTGTACTAAGAATTACATTTTCACTTAAACATATATATCTTACTATAATTTGTGATCAGTACCATCACAACTGTCAGGAAAAGCAAGGTGCAAAAAAAAAAAAAAAAATCAATTAAACAGATATACATACATTTTATTTAAAAACAAACAAGAGCTGTTTTCCATTTAAATCTAGTAAATCTCCCTTGACTTACCTTATTGGATCATCCATCAAAATTATACAAAGCTTCTAAGGTCTGTAAACTTTCTAGTTATAGTACAGGTATATGCAACTGCAGATTATTAGAATTATCCTGGAATAATTCAAGGAGGCTTACACTAGGTTACATGAAATATTAACTATGATTATACAAATACCTAATACATCAGACTGTTGCAATCTTAGAGCAGGAAACTGAGGAGCTGACCAAGCCAGGGAACAGCTCTCAAAGGCTTCTTGCAAATATTTTTAGCATCTTTCAGGATCACGCCTTTAAGCACGAGCAATATGGACACCAAGAGCTCAGCTCTGCTCCTAGATAACGCGCACACGTGTATCTGCTCTCCTTATCTGAATGATCTGTGGTGCACACCTCGCGTACCCAAGCTTTCAGTCTCTACGCCAACACAGCATCAGGTACCGAGGCACAGTTACGTCCTGGATAGTAGGGCACAGAGCTGTAACTAATCTTAAAGCGCTGCGTTTTTTGCATGATTTGTACGATCGCTTCACTTGCATGCGCGTACTCAGTAACATTTGGTCAAGTTGTGCTTTCATATCCCCTCACCGTAGGATACTTAAAATCGAATTCACAGGTGTGTGGATATACACATCACTCCCACTTAATAGTACCAGAGACTACTCGGATGTACTTATTAGGAAAGAACCCCTGTGTGGGAGGTTCTGTTCAATTAGTAAATGAATAGCTCAGATTCCAGTCAAACACTGGGCCAAAATACATCATTGTAGTAAGATCACAGAAATCCCTGAATAGTTAAGTGTATGGCGAGACAAAACCAAGTTTAACAGTGAGCAAGTGTCCTGACTTTCTTTGCACTTCCTCAGTTTCTGAAGTAATGGTTAAATAACTAAGGGCTGGCATTTCTGAGAATACAATCATTTCAACATATATTGTACTGTAAACCTGAAAGCCAATACTTGGAAACTTCAAGCATGGGGTGCTTCTGGTTGCTAAGGCCATGATTCTGTCATGAAATGCATACAGTGCACCCATCTGATGATCCTCGCAAACCTCAATGGGATGCTACACTGTAGCCTTGCAATGAATCCTTCTTTTAAGCACTTGCAAGATCAGAAGCAGCAACTCCTCCAGGAAAGGAATGATAAACCACCACATTTTACATAGAGCAGAACTTGTTAGTTACAGCTGAAGTGTCCCATGGGAGTAATTCTGTTGATAAAGCTATAGGACAAAGATTATAGAGTGCAGGAGCCCACCTGACACAAAAAAACCTCACTTACCTAATCTCCATAGTTCTTTGTAGGCAATTGGTATGCCACTACTCTTCTCACTTCTATGAAAACTGATAGAAATATACTAAGTTGCAGATTAAAAAAAAAAAAAAAAAAAAAAAAATTGCAGAGTTAGTAAAGATATGAGTCCCAAAGTTGTTGACCGCATTTTCAGATACACCAGGCCCTTAATGCAGATAGCCCTGCCAGATTAAAAGTACGTTAAGTACTTAATCATGAGTGGAGAACCAACAAGCACGTATAGGTGAAAGCTGTGTCACAGTACCAGAATACCATACCGCAGAGAAATCTTTTGGATGCACATCGCAAGCTTTCTGGTTTAAAATTAGAGCAAGATTTCTTTTTTTTTTTTGTTCAGTAGACAAAAGATGAAAGATCTCCCGAGGTCATCAATGTTCAATCAAATTACAGTATAAATATAATAACAGCCCCAGCATCCCTTATTTCGCTTGAATACTATGCATTTTTTTAAAGTGTTTAACCTTAATACTAAAGTCCATAAATTGAAGGCTCTGTCTAACTACCAATCTTATAGTTATGTTCCTCATACACATGGTATAAATTTTTCCTATGCCATTCAAGAAATAACTATGCAAAAACAACGCTATTAAGTTGGTATGGTTAGGCACTCAAGATTTTCAAAGTCATAGGCAGAACATAAAGTTGTTCTCCCTGTGCGTACGTGTGGGGTCGGAGTCCTTAACCACAGGGACCAATTTTATCTCAGCATCTCCTGTCCCCTTCTGCTCTGAAGGTCAGAGGCAAATGTGAATATGGGGATCCTAGTTCAAGTCCAGGGT